>NC_141075.1:32705803-33305803 GCF_041138505.1 Cibotium barometz | reverse complement strand
AGCCATTTGGCGAACAAATCCCTTTAATGTCTTCATAAACCTCTCCAAAAAGAACATCCATCTTGAATGGACTGTTCCAGCAACTGCAACCTCATCTACAACATGAACTAGCAGATGCATCTGGATTGTTAATAAACTTGTAGGGAAAAACTTCTCTACCATGCAGACTGCCTCTATGGAGTTTAAACGCGCTGTCTCCAAAGTGTCTCTCTTTATCTCTTTTGAAGAAATCCAGCGCACCAATGTGCCAATCTTATAGATAGTAGCTCTAATGTCTTCAATGAGGCAATCTTTTATTGCTATGGGTAGCACAAATTGTAGAAACTTGTGCCAATCATGACTCTTGAGACCACTAAGATCATCATCCTTTGTAAATGCACTTTTCAAGCAATGCATACAACCTGTAGGAGTCCGAAACTCTGAAATTGTCCTCTTCACTTGTTGTTCCTCCATCTTGCTAAAAACCCATGGGGCTCTTGGAAGTAGCACCTTTCCATTGGGTCTAGTGCGAGCCCACAACTCTTGCATACAACCAATCTCTTCCAAGTCATCCCTTTGGCCTTTAGTATCCTTTTTTCCTGTCATGGTCTTCCACAGAATGTCAGCTACATTCTTGAAAATATGCATCGGGTCAAGCAAATGGTTTATAAGGAGATCACCCCAATAGGGGAGTTGGTGAAAGATAGAGAGCCTCTTCATCCCAGGACATGCCAAGTTGCCACATTCCTCCCATTTGATCTTCCAATCGCTTGCCTTCAATGCACTTGGAGGAGGTCTTCCTAGATTACCATCCCGCAATTCATGATTTTCTGGAAGATACCTAACATGTCCTTGGTAGACATTCTTTCGTAATGCTTTTGAGTATCTTGAATCAAGTCGAGGACCACATACAGGACATGCATTGTAACCCGATATAGACAAACCTGAGCATTCTCCATAGCCAGGCCAATCATGCATTGTCCACATGAGAATACCTTGCACAGTTGTAAGTCTTTGGCCACTCTGCTGCTTTGACATGTCCTTCACTTCAATTCCGTTCCACAAGGTGCGTAACTCATCAATAAGTGGTGCCAAATATACATCCATGTTCTTCACCTTGTACTTTCCTGGAACTATTAATGAGAGCAACAGATGACCTTTCTTTATTGCTAACCATGGCGGAAGATTATAATTCACAAGGCAAACAGGCCATGTGCTCCATGAAGAGCTCCTTAAACCAAAAGGGTTTACACCATCCATTGCTAGGCCAAGACGGAGGTTTCTAGGTTCTTTCTTAAAAGCCGGCCATTTCTCTTCAATGTGTCTCCATGCGGGTGAGTCTGCAGGCACACGCATCACTTCATCTGTGGATCGAGTTGTGGCATGCCATGTCATCAAGCTTGCTATGGATTTGCACCTGAACATGCTTTTTATCCTTGGAATGATTGGAAAGTGCCTGAGAACCTTTACCCGGACAGCTTCCCCCTGAACATCTTCTCTATATCTGTTAGAGCCACAATGGGGACATTCTTGCAAATGCTCATATTCATGGCGGAAGAGGCAACAATCATTGCGACAAGCATGAATATTATTGTAATCCATGCCTATGGATTTCAATAACTTCTTCGCATCTGCACGAGATGGAGGCATCTCGTTGCCAGGGGGCAATATTTGATCTTTCAAAAGCCTGCAAGTATGGCAATATCTGATCGTTACTATTAAGATTTTCTCAAATACAAGTTGATAATTTAACATTTCAACAGTAGGTGTAATCTCCAAAAAAAGACCTTACTTGAATAGTTCAGTGACACTTGTATTAGACCATCCAAAAACTGACTGCAAATTTAGCATCGTAAGAGATGCACGCAATACAGATATGTTGGCACCATTGTATAATGGAAGGCGTGCAAGTTTACGCATGGCCTTTTCCTCTGGTTCATAATTTGATCGTTGAGAATGTCGTGGTTGATGATCTTCATGTTCATGCTCCTCGAAGAGAGCTTCTTGTTGCTCAATGAAGGCATCCAACATTTCTTCCATTGGACCTTCTTCCATTTCCTGACCTTCTTCCATTCCCTCGGGTGCTGTTAATTGAGCTCCATCTGTCACTCCCTCCTGCGATATCCTCATCCTTTGTTGGGGACGAGAATTCACAGGCGCAATGTTATCAAGATGCGGCTGCACACTTGCTTGGTTGTACGATTGAAACCGTAAATTTTGCAAGCGCTCCATTGGAAATATTCCAGCGTCATGAACATGCTCGTTGCAAATCCTTCGTTTTCGAAAGATTTGGTACTTACATCGCATGCATGGACACGCTATTCTCTCTTCAAGATTGAGAGGCTCCATCTAGCAGGATAACATGTATATGCAGCTCGTTAAACACAAATCAGCTTATCTCCTCTCCATACAAAATTAAATAGAATTTGCACAAGGATGGAGAGAGAAGCTATCTCTATTCATAAATAGCTGTTTATAAAGGCCTTATGCAATAATCTAAATGCATATTATAAGTATAAGCTTGCATAATAAGGCTGCAAGACTTATGCATAAGCTTATGCATAAGACTTATGCATAAGGCTTATGCATAAGCTCTATGCATAAGCCATATGCATAAGTCTTATGCACACGCTCTATGCATAAGTCTTATGCATAAGCTATATGCACACGCTCTATGCACAAGTCTTATGCATAAGCCATAAGCTCGGACCTAATCCCAAAAATCCTAGGACTGAATTACGGTTTTGTAAATTCCGCCAGAGTCTCCTTTGTAATTGGAACCAAATCTCAAATGAAAATGCAACTTCTTAAAACTTGTACGCAATACTCTTTGCATCCCACAATGTCATGAAAGATCATATGCATTTGCAATATCCACACAATATGACAGAAAAGGGACCCCATTGCCCAAATGCATCCACAAAGTCGATGGTGAGGATTGTTGAGGACGCGCGTTGAAGCTTGCCGATCTCCCGGCCAAGCTCTTCTCACCCCTTCACCGAGTTTTCCTCCAAGGTGAAGGTTGAGGCCATTTCTTCACACCGGTGTACCTAATCCCCCTTCGTACCGCTTTACCAAGCAATCACGGCACAAAGAGTTCAAGCCATTCTCCCCTTGGCCTCTCCAACCAATGCCAAGGTACCCTCGCACATTGCTAGATTCTATAGAAACTTGAAGTGATTGCAATGGTGAGTGTAGGTACAAAATGATGTGGATAATATCAAATGATAGAACAAGTTTGTTGGCTTACAAGTATTGAGCATGACTCATGCCCTTTTACAATTTAGAACTCAGCAATAAAGCATGGACTCATGCCTCAATCCATCATCCAAAAGCTCCAACACAAACCAACAATTCACAATGCCCTCACCATGGCATTTGCATAAGCATTTGTTAACCACAATCAAGGCATTTGCAATTGCATTTTAACAATCCCTTTCATATAAGCCATATGCATAAGTCTACCTGCATACGCTCTATGCATAAGCCATATGCATAAGTCATATGCATAAGCCTTATGCATACGCTCTATGCATAAGCCTTATGCATACGCTCTATGCATAAGTCTTATGCATACGCTCTATGCAAGACTTATGCATAAGCTCTATGCATAAGCTCTATGCTATATGCCTTATGCACTATTATGCTAACCCTTAATCCCTTTCACATAAGCCTTATGCACACGCTCTATGCAATTATGCTCTATGCATAAGCCTTATGCACACGCTCTATGCATAAGCTCTATGCATAAGCCATATGCATAAGTCTACCTGCGTACGCTCTATGCATAAGCCATATGCATAAGTCATATGCATAAGTCTTATGCATACGCTCTATGCATAAGTCTTATGCATACGCTCTATGCAAGACTTATGCATAAGCTCTATGCATAAGCTCTATGCTATATGCCTTATGCACTATTATGCTAACCCTTAATCCCTTTCACATAAGCCTTATGCACACGCTCTATGCAATTACGCTCTATGCATAAGCCTTATGCACACGCTCTATGCATAAGCCTTATGCATAAGCTCTATGCATAAGCCATATGCATAAGTCTTATGCGTACGCTCTATGCATAAGCCATATGCATAAACTCTATGCATAAGTCATATGCATAAGTCTTATGCATACGCTCTATGCATAAGTCTCTTGCATACGCTCTATGCAAGACTTATGCATAAGCTCTATGCATAAGCTCTATGCTATATGCCTTATGCACTATGCTAACCCTTAATCCCATCACCCAATGGTGTAATAAACATGATCTTGTTTTACGTACATGGATAATAGAGATTGCAAGCTTATTATAGATTTTATGCATAGATATTAAATTAATCCTATGTGTAAGCTTACAAGAACCCAAAACTAACCCTAAACCATAAAATAAGGATGCAAAAATTCATAGAAAATAGCATAAACAAGAAAAATCGAAAGAGGATCTACCTCTTTTTTGCAAAGCTGAAGGAGAAGATTGGTGAAAGATTGGTGAGGTGAAAGAGCTGCAAAACAAAATATTAAACAAACTAATTAGTAAATTAAACACAAGAAAAAGAACTAATACAAAACCCTAAAATCTCTATGCATGCATTAGGAGATCTATGCATACATAGAGAGCTCTAGATCTCAACATGCATAGAGAGCCAAAAAAACACAAAACCCTAAACGTCCTAATTTTTCAATTAAAAACTAAAAGCAATTGCAATAACATGTTAGGAGAAGGAGAAGAGGAGAAAAGAAGAATGAAGGAGAAAAGAGGAGAGAGGAAAAAAGAGGAGAGAGAGGGAAAGAGAAGAGGGAGAGAAAGCACCTCTTTCGTGTGTTTACTTGCGCATCTTCTGCGAAAAAACCAGAAAATAGGCTCTCGGCTGTGAAAAACTTACGAGCGCCGGTATATGCGACGGAATATGTGTCGGAATATTCGTCGGTATATGCTACGGAATATGCGTCGGTATAGGCGTCGGAATAAGTGTCAGTATAGGCGTCGGTATACGCGACGGGAAATGAAAATTTAAAAAAACCCCGCCATACTTGTCTCCTCCAACATGACGACGGACATACCGACGTTCGACATTTACGTCGGTATTTTGGCGTCGGTATCTCCTCAACCTCTTGTAGTGATTGTCATCAATATTTCTAAAAACTCCATGAATACTATAGACATCATACCGGTCAAGTGCACAAAGTGCATCCATAGCCTTGATTGTTGGGTGTAAAACCAACTCCTCCATGTGCTTCTTCCATGATATTGATAATTGAAAGTAATTCTTCTATGTAACACAAACAAAATAGAAGAAAAAGGAGTTAGAAAACCTATTGAGCTGTAAATAAATAGCACATGCATGATCAGTTAATGACATACCACGAGGCCATGCAAAAGCGTACTTTCTATGGCACGTTATTGTTTAAAATGTCAAATTTCAAGTTTTTCGTTCGGGTCACTCTAGAACAAATGTGAGTTTGAAAGCAAACTACAAATCCAGCGCAGGCCGAGTGCTAATGCGGCAGCACGGGGACACGCAGGTAGCTAGGGTTCGAAGTGTAAGCCTCTGTGATGGTTCTGAGCGCAACAAATCACTGTACATGCTACAAGGTGATGATCTTTATGTGACTCCAAAGAGGCCTGTTATGAAGGCCGGAGCTATGGAAGCCACCTGTTTGGTAGGTGCAGACGCAAGAGTAAGAACGCTTTAATCGCATTTTCAACGTCTTTAACAGTCAGTTGCACAGACGCATTAAGCACTCACCATGAACTCGTCGACCTCCTTCCTGCAGCCGCAGAACTTGTTCATATCCGGATTGTTACAACGTGCGGCGTACTGATCCTTGCCTAGCAATAGGTAGTTGATGGCCACGCTGTGCTCGTTGGCGAGCTGGGCTTCAAGGGCTCGCGCGTGATCCGCTGGGAGGCCCACGCTGAGGCACTGCACGTGCGCCTGCAGCACGTGCTCGTAAAGGGGGTGCGAAACGATCTCCGCCTTGAGTTTGGCCGAGGTGCGGAGCTCATCGATGATGAGGATGACGATAATGAGGTGCAGGTAGTCAGGAGGATGATGAGGATGATAATGTTGCATACGAAGATGAGGCTGCATTTGTCCCTGGTGGAGGAATGAGGTGCTCTTCTGCGTACTGCTGCTGTTGTAGATGATGGTCATGCAGCTGCTGCGAGGGGAAGAATGCACGCTCGGCCGAGCGATGCACAAGATCCAATTATCAGCCCACACCCGTTCAGAGAAGGGTTTCTCTGAAGGTGCTGGGCACTTCAAATGTTAGGGTAGTACTCTACCAGGAGCTGGAAAACGAGGCTACAGCCAGAGACACCTGCTCAAAGAAGCTGATCTGCTGAAGGGCACTTGATCGCCTGTTAACCGACTCTTCAACGAGAAGAAGGACGAGATGACAGCCAATGGTGGCTCGAGCGGCACATGCAACCAGATGCTGCTGAGCGGTAAAATTGAGCTGCTAGGGCTACAGCCAGTGACCGGCGGATACATATATTGAGGAGGCTCTAGGCGGCGACCATTATGAGGAGAAGAAGACGACTAAACAGTGAGGGAGCTACTGGTGGGTTGCTTGGTGCTGATGGGGCGAGTACCTTGCGCACACAACAGTGAACCCCATCCTCTTTGTCTGTTTCTCTCTCACTCTCTCTTTTTGTCTGTTTCTCTCTCACTCTCTCTTTTTGTCTGTTTCTCTCTGCCCTGAAAGCGCCCCCTTTTTTCTAACCCATCCTCATCATAGCTTCGCCCTCCCAAGCACTGTTTCTCTCTCTCTCTCTCTCTCTTCTGTCTGTTTCTCTCTGCCCTGAAAGCGCCCCCTTTCTTCTAACCCATCCTCATCATAGCTTCACACTCCCAAGCAGCTGACGTTGAGAGCCGAACAACCTTCCCCTTCTATGTGGCCCTACCCTGCCCGGCCTCGCATTAAATTAAACATTTCTCTGAAAATCAAGTAAATTATTCCAGTATCTTTTTGGCCTGCTGGCCCGGTCCCGGACGCTTAATGCGACGCTAAATTTTGTCCCCCGTACCGCCCCATATTAACACCTGCTTTGACGTGTTGCATAATTTTATTGGCCAACGCATTAACAGATTTGTGTGCACGCTAATCACTTATCTTCCCCGCCCCCACTCGTCCTACGGTCGCAGCCTTCTCTGCGTTAAAATTCAAAAAGGTTATCGTCGCACGCGATTCGCCACTGCAGCTGCGTCCAAGCTTAGTAGCTGGTTGTGGAAAACAGGAAGTCCCTGTCACACCTTCTCTCTCAGAGTACGCACGCCATAGATCTCTCACCATACAGAATTGTGTATTGTATAGAATGAACAGTTACAACCATAACAAAGTATGCATGCAAGCGGTGTGATGGTTGGGCTCTTGCTAGGTGTCAAGACCTTATTAGTCTTAACACCCAAAACTTCCCCTTAAGACCATTAAGGTCTTGCAGTATTATTTGGAACATAAAATAAAAGGTGTAGTCATGTGTACTGCTTCGCAAATTCCTAAGCTAGTGCCAGTTTTGTCAGGTGGTGGCAACACCCTAGTTGTAGCCTAATCTACATGTTATATTATTTATAAATATGCAAATACAACTAGCCCGGATCAACATGGGCTTTGATTGTGAGGAAGAGAAACATGAATGTTTTCATCTTCACCCGTGTTTGGAAGTTTGGTTTGGAAAAAGCTGGTTCATGATCATATGCTTTTTCATGACCTTGATCCATGTCACTCCCCCCTCAAGGGAATGAAAAAGATTTCCGAATACTCCTTGCAATCAAGAGGAGCATCTTCTCCGGCACCACGGTCTTCAAAATCTTCACCGGAATCAACATCTTGCTCTCCATCATCACCTTCTTCACATCGCTACTTTCTTCTTCCGTTTCAGCATCCTCTCTTTTGTCTCCTAATTCAGATTCAGCAACTTTCTCATCGACGTCATCTGATTCTTCCTCTTAATTGGATCCGTCTTCATCTTGTTGTTCATCTTCAAAGCCATCCTCGTCGTCATCTTGTGTGTGATCTTCTTCACAATCACCAGCGAAGGGTACATATTCGTCTTCATCTACTGGATAAGCCCCATCATCTTCGCAGAAGCCCACAGTCTTGTTGAGGATCCATTGTTTGCACAATTGCTCTAGCATACACTGCTTTATTGGGTAGATTGCCTTTTGCTTTGGTTGCATCGTCATCTGCACCATCTTTATCTCCTCTTTGTGGCGGGAGGTGGCCAGCCTCAGGCAAGTTATTTCTTGCATCAACTTCTTCTTCCTGCCCTTCTTGGGACTGCAAGGCACATATGTGTCGCCCTTTCGGTGAGGGCTGCAGATCTTTGTCTACATCGGCATCATTGGCCTGTTTGTGAAGCTCTTGTGCTCCGTTTTTTTATAGGTTTGTGCCTACGTTTTGTGTTGAATACAAGTTATCATCGATTGAATCTACTATTTTTGGCAGCAGGTGCCTTGAAAATCTCCTTCTTCGTCTAGAAGATCAGCCCCATCATATGGGAAATTTACTGCAGGCTTTTTCTATGCACCATCCTCGAGGAGGAGGCATAATAACGCCAACAGGAAGCGTGCTTGGGAAGGGCCGCCCACCACAGGGAGGAAAGCCCAACCCATGGATACTATGTGGTAAATAGAAAGTCCGAGACACACCTTCTCTCTGAGAGTATGCATGCCATAGATCTCTCACACAGGGAACACGCAGAGGTAAGAACCATACAGAATTGTGTATTGTAGAATGAATGGTTACAACTATAACAAAGTATGCATGCAAGCGGTGTGATGGTTGGGCTCTTGCCAGGTGTCAAGACCTTATCATGATGATCGAATGATGATGTTGTAAGGAATGCAGATAGGCTGCCTACGTGTCCACTTGCACGCAAACACACCCTTAGATAAGATGTCCCCAAGAGGATTAGAACCCAAGACCTCCTGTAGAAAGTCTAAGGTCTTATCCACTAGGCTACCACCTTGGGGACAATATAAGTTATTTTAACCAATCAATAATGTATATATCCTTTTTTTTCAACCTTCCTAGAACCTCTCTCTCTCTCTCTCTCCCCCCTCCACACACACACACACACACACACACACACACACACATACAAATAGCACACTACTATTGTAATTGTATTACCACAAATGAAAAAAACACTAAATCTTTTTTCCTTGCAAAATATAAGGTAATTTCTAAGCATAGAAGGTAACTAGAGCGACTACGCATTACCAAAATGCAACCATGCCATGTAGCTTACATTCACTCTAAGGAAACTGGTGTTGAATGTCGGTTATATGAATATGCACAACTTTAAAATTTGAGGTGTTAAGTGATATTTGATGTGACACATAAGTCATGTCGCACAATGTTGCTTATATATGGACACTTTCAACATCACAATTTGCATACATGGGCTTTAACAATAAGTAAGTGACTCACTACAAGTGCTTGGCCCTTACGAACGGTTTTTTTCTAGGAAAGATATATTTATTTTACTCCTAGCTCCCGTTATCGGTATACGTGTTTATATATATGTCAGTATGTGTGTCGATAAAAGCATTGATATACGGATCGTCATACCGACACTAGAAAAAATCATACGTACGATGTTTTGGACATTGATATCGATGGTTCGAATAAAAAACCCAAAACACTATCGCTTTCCTCTCTTTATTTTTTGTTTTAATAGAGTATCTTCTACCTCTCTCTCTCTCTCTCTCTCTCTCTCTCACCTTCCTCACCTCTTGCCCATCCTTTCCTCACCTCTCCATTACAGATCTGCCATTTCAAGGAGGTAAGATTTGCCATATTTATGTTTTGGGGATTTTTGATTAATTTGAGTTATGTTTTTTCTAGTTTTAATCTCCGTCACCTCTTGCCTCCCTCACCTCTGCATTACAGATCTGGCATTTCAAGGAGGCAATATTTGCAAGATTTAAGTTTTTGTTTTTTTTAAATTTGAGTTATGCTTTTTTATTTTGTTCTGTAGGCTCCTAATCTGTAATCTTTGCTTATGTATATGCTACACTCTACTTATTTAGAAATATTTTTCTATTATTAAACCTTAATTTTAAACCCTAATCTTTAGTAAATTCTAATCTATGTTTATGTCTATACTAGGCTCTAACTAGTGGAAACCCTTATCTATGCTAAACTCTTATTTATATTTCTATGATAAACCCTAAGCACTAGGCTTCTCTACTCTCCTTTAGGGTTTAAGCATGTGCTTTTATTTTGTTTAGATATCTCTAATGAATGTGCTTTTATTTTGTTTAAATATCTCTAATGAATGTGCTTTTTTTTTTGTGACTCTTGTTTTGTAGGTATTGTATTTTTGTGCCCACAACTTCCCAAGAACTTGAGGTAAGCTCTTAAACCCTAATATTTTGGACATTCTTTTTAGTCCTTGCACTCTCAGGTGTTGGGGGAGCTCTATTGTTTTAGTAATTTCATGCATGTTTCTCTATGCATGACAACTGATCTATACATAGCTCTATATATGCATAGCATTCTATGCATTTCTCTAAACATGTATGCATGGAGAGTTATGCATTACTCTATGCATGCATAGATATCTATATCATTTCTCTACATATGTATACATCGAGATTAATACATTGCTTTATGTGTTTCTCTCTACACATAGACATTTACGTATGAGCTCAATGCATACATAGAGCATTAGATGCATACATACAACGATAAGGCTCTACGTATGCATGCACAACTCTTTGTGTGGCTCTATGCATAGACATTTATGTATGAGCTATTGAAATATACAAGTGAATGGGTGTGTGCAGGAACAAGCCCTTAGCAAGAGGCTATGAAAGAGAGTCTGTAAATGAGTGAGCAACAATGAAAAGGTGAGAGGTATCTACGGGAGAGAATAAAGGGTAGCATGAGAAGATCTAGGATGTGTGGAGATATTCTAGGAAAAGTGAAGAGGTGGAGAGAATCAAGCAAGAGAGGTGGAGTGAATCAAGGATGAGGTGTCCCCCTAGATGTAGGGGAGGTTGCACAAATCAAGGAACAAATCAGTGGAGCAGATCATGGACAAACTTGTATAAATTGAGGCATTGGCCTAATGAGTAATTTGCTGGTTTTTGAGTATCCATGCCTACATTAAGCTATCAATTAATTGCTCACGAATCTTATCTTAATCATCGCCTAATCACTTGCTAATGATATTGATTCTTGCATTTGATCCACCATAGCTCATCTTTTTGCTTGCATTTTAACATGGTATCAAAGCCTAGCTTAGGATCCATCTAATTTATGAGCTTATTTATCTTGCCAATCACCCTATTAATCATAAGTAAGAGATAATCTCATTTTTTTAATCTATTTTTCAACTAGTTTCTGTACCCCTAGCTGGTGGAGGAGATCTCTCCCTTTCCAGCCATAACATTAGCCCAAACCCTCTTAGCCGCACTTGTTGAGAAGACTCCCCATGCTTCAGGCAGTCACCTCAAATTATCAAACTGCCGCCGCTGAGAACTGTTGCAATTCGCGATTTTGCCCGTGCTTCATTTCTGAAGAAAAACATAGATCTACACTCACACAGAAGAAATTTGTCTAATTTCTCTTGGCCCTAGAGGTTTTAAAGGGTGCTCTACATATGTCGATGATCTTAGATTTGTGAAATTCCTCAAGGAGAAGTGACATCAAGCTTTGCATCAAATCTACATGTGACTTTGGTAAAACAAAGATTAAGCATTCAATGTTTGGTCAAATCTTTTATTTAGTGGCTTGATTCTCTACTAAACTAAGTGCTATTTGTAGAAGTTATATATAGCTAGCCCCAACTCTCTCTATGTCTTGCCTATATATATGTGACGTGACTAATATGATTCATTCTTATGGAGCATATGTGGTGTCTCTTGTCTCGTCTCTCTCCCTCTCTCAACATGGTATCAGAGCAATTCTAGTCATAAGGGAAGCATCTACATCTTCTTGTTCAATTTATGATTATGATCTCATGTCTTACAAGATTGATCTTAGGTAACAATTTTGTGTAGGGTTGCTTGGTTCTTTGATTATATGTTGCCTACATGATTTTATGGCTCCACTTGTTATAATTAGAATTGTTTCTTAATCGCGTCTTCAAGAAGGTGTGTAGGTGGTACAGTGCTGGTGAATCCTATCAAAAGAGTTTGTCAATCAGAGTTTTGAGTCAAAAGTTAGGACAAGTCAGGCAAATTGCATCTAAAACAGTAAAACAGGTTCTTTGTGAGAGCGAACAAGTAGTTGTCTCTAAGTCATAAGCAGGATTTGATCGTCAAGGCTTTTCGTAAAAGCTTCAGATGGGTGCTTGCTGTACAAGCTACAATTAGATACAAAACTTGCCGTACAAGTTGCGTCATAGCACGGTGCTTTTTCTTATTATTATTTTTATCTTTTATGGACCTCTAAGTTTTCTTACATGCATGAGACACGGGTCTCCACTTTTAGAGTTCTCATTTTGGTTCACATTCTATTCTTTACATGATCACTTTATGCTCGTTGTCTAGTGCATGCCTATTTTTGGCTACGTTTCTCATATCTCATACATGGTCTGCAAGTTCTGCGATCTTATCTTGTACGTGTTCTCACAACCTGACATGGAAAACACCATACTTGTTAACGGATTTCCTTCTAGGCAGCGTTCTGTTCCTCTTTTCCAAGGCCAAGGATTTCTTGGTTGGGAAATACAAGATGCTATTAATTTTGGAAGGAGATGAATTAGCAGATATTGTTCTTGTGGAAAATTAATCGTGATAAGGCTACTCGTTGGTATATATTTTTTGCCCTTAATGATTCACTTATGCTAGATGTTTATCCATTATCCACGTCATATGCTATATGGGACTATCTTGTCACACTATGTTTGAGAAGAAAACTGTTACTACTACAGAGATTCTGTATCTCCGTAATCTTCTGGGCAAGCTTCAATTCAAGGCAAGTACATCCATGTCTAGTCACATTGAATCATTCAAAGGTATTATGAATTAACTTTCTGCTGCAAGGGATCCTATTCCTCGAACTCAATTGGTTACACACCTTCTTGATATGGTGAAGGATCCTTTGTATGATAATATTGTCACTATATTATCTAACAAGGATGGAATTGACTTTGAGCATACATGTATTTCTTTAATTGAATATTCTCAATGTCATGATCGTCAGACGTCAGTAACTCATGAAACGGTCATGATTGCCCAAGAGTACACATAATCAGAGACGACCTTTGCTCTCCGAAGATGTCCATTTCAGCAACGCCCTTCTTCCTCCTCCCAATTTACATCTCGTGGCTTCCAAAGAGGAGGTAATTCTTCTCGTTTGAGATTTCCTCAAAATCGTTGTTCTTATTGTGACAAAATTGGTCACTTGGTATTTGAATGTTGGGCATGAGAGTACGATGAAGAACACGGTATTACGAATAAGCAACCTCGTTTATCAAGGGGTTCTTCCTCTTCTGCAACCTCTGAATATTGTGGGAGCACAAAGTATTCATCCAGTCGATGCTTCAAGAGGCGTTATGACGAAGCTCAATATCAAGCTTATGCTACTCAACAAAATCCTCATGATGATGAAGACAATGTTCATCAGGAGGTTAATTTGGTTCATTAGAATGTCTCTCCAGAAAAGGTACTGCATGTTTGTGATGGTTCTCTCTTTATTGTTGATTCTGGTGCTACTGGTGGTAACATGACATATCAATTGCAATACAATTATCATCCAATTCCTATATCAAGAAAGTGGTTTATCTTGCTGATAATACAACTTGCCAAGTAATGGGTATTGACGACTTGTATTTGGGAACTTCTTCCTCAAACAAAATACTACGACGAGTTTTATATGTTCCTGTATTTGGGAACTTTCTGTTGCGTGGCTTGTGGATCTTGGTCTATTTGTTGGGTTTGATAATACAAAGTGTCGCATCGAAAAGGATGGCACCACTATTGCAGTTGCTTCTCAACATGGTAATCTCTTTGAACTTTCATTTAATGAGGATGTTGCAAATGTTGTAATAGCTCTAGGAGATCTGGATTGTAAGCTATGGCATCATCGGTTTGCTCACTCAAATTTCTCAAAGCTTCTTGATATTCATCGTCATGATCTTGTGAGATGTATGGACCTCAAATCTCACCTGCATATAGGGATATGTGAATATTGTGCTCTAGGCAAACATCATCGTAAGCCATTTCCAATGTCTACAAATATTCATTCAAATAATCTTTTGGATCTCATTCAAACTGATATTTGTGGACCATGTCCTCCATCCAAGTATTGCTACCATTACTTCATTACTTTTATTGATGACTATTCACGGTATACAAATGTCTTTTTGCTACGACATAAATCAAAAGCATTTACACATTTAAGAGGTACCAAATATCTATGGAGAATCACACTGGTCGAAGAGTCAAAATTCTTCGAAGTGATAATGGTTGGTGAATATATTTTCAACTTATTTCATGATCATTGCTTCAACCACGGTATCCACCATGAGTATACCATTCCATATTCTCCCCAATAGAATGGAGTTGTAGAGCGAAAGAATCGTACACTTTTGAATGCAATCAGATGCATGCTTATTAATTCTTGATTATCTCGCTCTTTTTGGGCAGAAGCAGTATTAACAGCCGTTTTTGTTCAAAATCATCTTCCAACTACTGCACCTTCTGGTAAGATTCCAATCACAGCTTGGACAGGCCAAACTCCTTCTATTGCACATTTCAAAGTCTTTGGGTGTATTGCTTATATTCATGTCCCAAAAGAGACACGACACAAGATAAAACCTTCAAATTTGAAGGTTATTTTTATTGGTTATTCTAACTACTCAAAGGGTTACAAGTTTTACGATCTAAGTTCTCAAAAGGTAATTGTTAGCCAAGATGCTATATTCAATGAGCAATTGATGGGAGGTTTGTGGTCCATAGATGATGCTGATGATACAAAAACATTACTCACTTCTTTTTCTTTTCTACTTTTGGACAATGATTTGCATCATGACAAAACTCTTTTGATGGATATTGGAGACAAGTCTATTGATGTTCCTCCTACAGTTTCAAAGGAGACTGCTACAGATCTTGATATCTATGTTGAACTTCCTATTGAACTTGAGCATGGTGCAAATCATGTATATGATGATATAAAATGAAATATATCCCTTCAGATGTCATACATACTTGATGCTAATAAATCAAGGGCTCTAGCGAGTGTTGCAAATCATTTTAAAGAGGACATATTAGAAGCTGACGAGAATGAATTTTAAACTTGTATGTTCTTCTTCCCATTGAAGCATTGGAGACTTTGGTAGATGAGAATGCAGACTTTGATAAAAGTCATTTCACATAAGAGATATCAAACTTCTTGTATTATCTTATTTTATATGTTTGTGAATCAAACAAGTAGGAGTTGCTGAAAAGGAAAGGCTATTTATACCCTCTTAAAGCTAATATAAAATGAAATATATCCCTTCAGATGTCATACATACTTGATGCTAATGAATCAAGGGCTAGGAGGAACAAGGATTAGGATAGTAGGCTCGTTTATAAGGATCAAGGCTTAGAAGAACTTAAGGTGAGTTATACATGACTAATCCCATAAGTATAGCTCTTGTTTTTTTTTTAATGTATAGATGAGGGTTATGAGGGTAGTGGGTTATTGTACTATTATGTAGCCTTATGCTATGATGGTTTATTTATGGGGGGCATGAGTGTGATGACCCACTTTTGTTAGTCCATAATAATGTAGATGGTCCCCATTGTCATCCCCTTCATTGAAGAAGATCTTGGTGGTATGGAATACCAGGGCTTATTTAGTATGGTCCTCATGGATGAGATCCTTGACTCACATGTGTTTAACTTGCTTGTAGGGATTTTAGATAGGGTTAGTAAGGTTTCATTATTTACCTGCCTATGTAAATGCATCTTATTTTTCATGTGAGTAGACACTAAATGAGAAATTAAGTGACAAGGATAATATTATCTCACCTCAAGAACTTGTTGACATTCAAGACCTATCCTATGTTCCACATGAGCATCATGCTTATTGTTTATTTTTGGGACAAAAAGCTTGGAAATAAGTTGATTCTTGGATATTAAACAATGAGCTTCACGCTCATTGTTTATTTTTGGGATAAAAAGCTTGGAAATAAGTTGATTCTTGGATATTAAAATTTTGTGGAAGTATATAGGGCTGATGTGGAGTCAACTTGGGAGATAATTTCTAGTTTGAAGCATAGATTACTTAACCCTTTTTTTAGGACATAAGGGTTTGAGGCGAGGAAGTATGTTACTTAAGTGCTAGTTTTACGCGCAGAGATTACTTAACCTTATGTTTGAGGACGTAAGTGTTTGAGGAGAGGAAGTATGTTACTTAATTGTGTGAGGAGAGGAAGTATGTTATGTAAGCCATAGGGTTGGCCAATTTTCTTGAGGAGTTACCCCCAAGCCAATTTAAGGACCACCATATTGATCTCTTATTCAGTGCTATCAAATGAGACAAGATGATATTTTCATTGTCAAAATTTTATTTTTGGGACATGCCATCTCTGGGGATGTTATTTTCTTACATGGACTTCTAAAGTAAATCATCTTAGACAAGGATCCAAAATTTAATAGAGGTTTTTTTAGGGTGTTATTCTATGGTTTAGAGATAGAGTTACAAATTACTACCACCACCATTAATCCTCATGTAGATAACCCGAACAAAAGCAAGAACAAGACTATGATCATAAAGTTACAGTATTTTTTTAAGAGCGTCAAGCTCTTTGGGATGAGCATGCTATCCATGATACATTCCAATCATTGACTAAGACTCTCCCTTTGAGGTGATATATGGTGATTCAATTATCGATTCAATAACTAAATGATTATATATTGCCATTGAGGTGGTCTATGGTTATTCAATTATCAATTCGATGATGACGAGCTCTTAGAATCTCCATAAGGAACTATGGTTTAGATTGATGGTTTAGGTTTTGGAACAAATGTTATTGTCTGTAGTTTCTGATTCATTTCCAAACAACCCCCATCCATGGGGATGCGTCTTCTAAGTTCTCATGTCTACTTTCGATGGGGATGCGTCCATGGGGATGCGTCTTCTAAGTTCTCATGTCTACTTTCGAAATTTCTAAATCCTTTTGCAGGTAAATCTGATCCATGGGGCAATTGTGTACAACCTTGGCACTTCTCATAAAAGGTATTCTTCATATGAATCCATGTGTCCCCTAGAATTCATGACTCTGTAAATGTATGGCACTAACAGAAAGAGAAGACATACTTTCATCTTCAAGTTCTATAGAACTCCCATAGGTCATGACATGGTATTTTCAGCCATCTGTACAATGAGGTTCATCTGCTCTAAGGCTAGTTTTTCCCATTTATCCCAACATTTCTTTGTGATGATACTTACTCTGACTCCACTATCAACAATTGCAAGAGCTTCATAACCCTTGTGCACCACTGTGGAAGTGTTGCATTTGTTGTCATTAATCTTGTAATACGTTCCCATTTGGCTAACTAGAATCTAGATGAGTTCAAGTATGTTGACTCTTCCACTCTCTATGTCCACATCCTTCTCAAGAGGCAAAGTTATTCATTAATCGGTTGGAGGATCGGCTTGCATTTTGTCTTCCATGTAATCTTGCAAATACATCCATAGTCAGGTATTTCCTCTCAGCCATGTTCCAATCGGCATCCTGATCTTTGCAGGGAGAAATGCAAATAGTCTGGTCACATCCCTAGGTGCTCGATTTTGACCATGGTCCATCATTAATGTAAGGATCCAAGTTAGGATTTTCTAACTCATAAATAGGATATTCCCCGCCTTCATCAAACATCCCTCAGAATAGTTCATTCCTTCCTTCTTCTTCCGGGTTGGTTTCACTTCCTTACATTCCGAAAACAGTTGCTAGCATGTTCAGCCATTTGGATTTCCTTGTGATATTTTACCCAGCCTAATAAATGTTTTCAATAGCCCAACTAGTCTTCCCTCAAATATGTTTTGATCTTCTCAAACTAAGGCTTGTGTGGCCTCTAGCTTTTCAATCTCTTTATGAAGATTTGGGTATTCAACCACTCCCCTCGGTGTTTGAGGTTCTTCAACCAATTTGGTGTCCTTCCATGTTACGTCTTCTTTTTCTTGTTAGCATCTTTTCCTAGTTCAACCTAGTGGATGTGGTTTATTGTAGAGTCTCCTCATCCCACCTTCTTTTCCCTTCTTCTCCTTCCTATGGTTCAGGTAGAAGGTTTAGCTATAACGATTCTCCATTTACTTCTGCGGTCTTTAATGCTTGCGCAAGAGTTGTGACATAGAGTGACACTTTCACCACCCTTGATCATAATCCCAATCATTTGGAGTCCCATGGTTGGATTGTTGGTTATGTAAGAATCTCCAATACCTTTACAAGTATAGTCCTTTATTAGATGGTCAATTTCACACTTTACATCTATGATATGTGGTAACTTGAGTATTTTGCGGGATTATTGCATTGATCTTAATTATGAGGACTCTTAGCCGCTGAGTGAGGTCCTTGGCAGTGGTAGCATTGTAGCAGGGTGCTCCTTGTTGCTGTAGTGTTAATCTTCTAGCCCTTACATTGTGCTATAGCTTCGAACAATGGTATTGGTGTATCCCCTTGCATTAGAAAATATTCTGAGGTTGTCCCCCAATTGTCATCTACCTCTTCCACCACTGATCATTTGATTAACTAGTGTTATGTGAGGTGCTAGTCATCATTGTTATTGGTGGTGATAGAATCGGTGGAGGTATAGGTACTTGAGGTACTTTATACGTTCCCCTCCTCAGGTTTTATACATTTGACAAATTTTTCCCTCATGCAAGTCCTTGCCCTGATGGTGCAGGCAAAGCTAGTTGTTTTCATGTAGAGGTACTTGAGATACTTGCAGTTGTTGTATCTAACATAGGTACCTACACACCCTCGTATCATCCTTTCCAAGTTGCATGGAATACATCATTGGGAGAGGCCTTAGCAGACGACACTCAATGCTCATGTGATTCTGTCAACATATCGAGCACCAGAATAACTCTCAATGAGGGTATAAATGTCGATTTGTAGGAAAAACCCTTACATCTTTTAGCTTTCTCTTATCTAGAAGTGTCGTGCATAGCTCATCTAGAGTCATATCTGTTATCTGTCTTTGCAGTTGTGGTGCTTGTTCGCCACCAATAAATGTGATAGAGATACGGTAGGGTGACCAATTTGGTGTCATCAAGTTGTGGTAGCTCAAGCATGTTATCCCCAACATCAATGGCTAGCTTACAACAATCATCAAGAAATGTTGGTTTGGTGAATAGCAAGTAGTCATGCATTTTAGTACCCCTTACTCCCCTACCAAAGCATAGTAGTATTTTCTCAATCCATCTCTCCCTAGGTTTACATCTTGAGTTTAGGTTTTTCAGATGAGAGATGTAATCTCTCATTGACCCATGTTCCTCTTGCTTGATGTTATATAATTGAGCCACAGAGCCCTACTTGTCTCCACTTCGAGCTTAATACGCTCTTAAGTTGTGCGAAAGTAATCTTGTCATTTGACTTAAGCGATCAATACCATTGATGCATCTTCCCTTCTAGTGTGAGGGAAAACACAAATATTATCATTTGGTCATTGATCGTTACACAAGTCTCGCACACTGATTTGAATATCTCCAAGTGTTGTATGGCATCGCCATTACTTGAGAATTTTGACATTAATATTACCACGTAATTGTTAACCCAAGGTTAATGGGCACCACCAAGAACATATTGCCAAGGCCTTGTACACAATGCATAATGGAGAAGTCATCATCAACAAATGAGCTAAGAAGACACATCGAGCTTGTCAAAGAGCTAAGAAAAGGGCTTGGATATTTTTAGTCAAGAAGGGGTTGGCCACAGACAGTTGGCCACGGACATCAAGAGCTATCAATTGGTCGCCTAAATCATGCAATGTCCGACCAAAATGGGACTTTAGATGCATGTAGCATGCCCTAATCTTGCATTTACAATTCATGTTATGTTCAAAGGGGATAGCATGGCTTGCATAAAGGCCATCAACCTATGTACTTCATGAAGGATCTGTAGTTACTTCTCTCATTAGTTCACTTTTTAATTGTTGGGTGCCCAACTTCAGTGAGTGTGAATGTCTGCAACCACAATAAGTGACATGTATGCGACCAATAAGTGAGTTTAACTAATGAGAAAGGGACATTCCCTTGAGTGTTGATGGATAGTGTGTTGTTTGTGCTTGGGCTCTAGCTGTCCATCTTATCCTGTTATTCTCTTGGCAGTGCTTATTATGTGAGAGTGAGGGTGTGTGAGAGTTCTATCCTCTTGGTCTTGCCATGTCTTACCAGTGAGAGAGAGCGAGAGAGTTAGCTATTGTCTTTGCATGATGGAGTACAGTCTTACAACAATGGGAAGTGCAAAGCTTGTTGAAATATGCAAGTGAATGGGTGTGTGTGGGAACAAGCCCTTAGCAAGAGGCTCTAAAAGAGAGTCTGTAATGAGTGGGTAGTAGTGAAAAGGTGAGAGAAATGTACTAATGAGAGAATCAAGGGTAGCATCAGTGAATATAGGGATGTGGAAAGATTCTAGGAAAAGGTGCCCCCACCCCAAGGGGAGGTGGCACAAATCAAGGAGAAATCAGTGGGATTAGATGCTTGGCATCTTTTGGATGTACAATCTATAAATTGAGGCATTGGCCTAATGAGAATTTACTGGTTTTTAAGTATCCATGCTTACATTAAGCTTTTAGATTAATTGCTCACTATCTCACTTTAATCATCATCTAATCACTTGCTAATTATGTTGATTCTTGCATTTGATCCACCACAGCTCATCACATTGCTGTAAGTTTAACATGGTATCAGAGCGAACCTTAGGATTCAGCTAGTATTCAAGCCTAATCACTCTACTAATTAAAGATTAGAAATAAATCACATTTTTAAAATCTCTTTTCAACATTTCTCTGCACCCCTATTTGGGCTTGATCTCCCTCTAACCTTAACATTAGGTAACCAGCTATTAGCCACACATAACTAACCTTCCCACGCATCATCCCATCAAACTGAGCTCCTCAAACCACCCTCTTGGGAGAAGTGGCATCAAGCTCTGCATCAAATCTGCAACAAGTGACTTTGGAAAAACAGAGATTAAGCATTCAATGTTTGGTGAAGTATTTTGTTTCTTAGCTTGATCCTTTACGAGGCTAATTGCTATTAATGCTCTTGAAAGGATCTGAGCTCATTTGAACTCTAAGGCACCAGATCTGGCCTCCCCGCAACTCTATTTTTTGCACACAAAACATGAGATTATTTCACTAATAAGTGATTAACTAGTACTAATCACTATTTTTTGGTGCAATTGAGAGTTTAAAATTACCATTCGGTATCTGTTACATATCCCTATCATTTTACATTATAATTTGGAGATGGATTGATATTCCAACCATTCAGTACAAATCAGTTACCCTTGGCCTGATGTAATTTTTGGTGAATTCATGCTAATAAACTTGTTATAATCATCATACCTGAGCAGGGATTTCATTAACGTCTTCACAATTTCGTGATCACGTTAACAAAACCTATTGTTAATATATTAAAACTTGTGATCACATTGTATATTCACATGACCTGAGGAATGACCTACCTGAACCCACTAGTCCCGTAACACCTCCGGGCTTTTAGCTTTTTTGGTGGGCCCGTCGGGATACCAGATATCCAGGCGGGCCTGTCAGGAAAACAAAAGAACCCCGGCGGGGTTCTGTTCTGTTTATAAACACTGCCCGACACCCATCCTATGACTTTTGGGGAGATAGTCCTTGTTTTGGGGGCATGATATCTCTCCTCAAAGTACTTGTAGAGCTCTCGAGTTGCTAGAAGTGTCCTCTTGGAAAGAACGTCCTTATCTTAGGGGCTGTCGTCTTTCCTAGTAGGCACTCCTAAGGCTATTGAGCCACTTGTCCTTAGTTCTTTGAATTGGGGGCAGGGTGTGGTTCATAGCTAATACTTGGGGAGATTTAGGGACAAATTTGGAGTCATTCACCTTTGCATATGCATTTGAGCTACGTAGGTAATCTACCTCATTCTGCTTTATGAATGGTTGTTGGATGGAGCCAAGAGTCCTGCTTAGGGGCTTGTATTGGTTCTTGATACTTGATATAGTTTAGAGTAGACAAGGGTCTATTGTCCTATACTAGAGTATTGGGCAAGCATAGATCTTTGATTTTCTTTATGAATGTTAGAGAAAGTCTATTGTCCTATACTAGAGTATTGAAAGCATAAATCTTTAATTGTGTAAAGTATCCTTAATTGGGTACAAAAGGCATCCTTCATTGGGGGTGCAATGTGCATGATAGTTTCGAAGTAGTTTTGTAGTAAGACCTTGCAAGATAGTTTGAAGTAGTTTTGTGTTATGTGATGATCTTTTGTATTGGTCAAGATAGTTTCGAAGTACTTTGTCTGCTAATGTATGTTTTGTAATACGTGAGTGACTTTGTTGTTTTTTCATTTGTGTATTCATTGTTATATGCTTGGTTGAATAGGTTGTTTGTTCAGATGGAGGACAATGTTGGATCCAGTGATACCTCCAATAGAGTCCAAATTTTAAATAGCAGGAAAAAAAAGGCACCTGGGATAGAGTGGCAATATGCAATTAACGTTGGTGATTGATTCATAGATTGGGAGTGTAAGCTATGCCATGCACTAAAATTAGGTGGGGCGCCTCGACTAAGAGAACACTTTTTAGGCGGACCGAAGAAAAAGTCATGTACCCACCCCTCTGCACCTATAGTGGCCAAACGCATAAGAGAAGAAATTCAAAAGAAAGATTCAAGAAAACATGACACTCCTACCGTTAATGTATCAAGGCAGCAAGAACACTGTTGTTCTAATTATCAAACTCCCGCTACATCGCCTACTTGTACCCCGAACAGCAATGTGCAACCAGAAAGTAATCTACCCAGTGCATCTTCCTGCTGCAAGCGAAACCTTGACGTAGGAAATATACCCATGCGTCAAACTTCATTGCAAGAAAGCCTACGTCAAGGTCGACTTGATGATGCACAACTCGCCCCCTTGGTGAAGCGATTTACTTTTCTGGGAGTGCTATGATGATGGTGGACAGTGAGCATTGGAAGAGAGCATGGAAGAAAATTGGTGAGTTTGGACGAGGGTTTTCACCGCCTACGTACCATGCTATGCGAAATGATCTATTAGAGAAATGTTATGTGCAAGTAAAACAATTCATGCTTCTTATAGCCATCAAGGATTGCCTCAAGCAACAATTTATAAAATTGGTGCAGTGGTACGTTGCATATCAAGGAAAGAGATTGGTGGAGACACATTGGAAGCAGCACGATTAAACTCCATCAAGGCTGTTATAATGGCTGAGAAATACTTTCCAACAAGTATTTTAACCATTCAATTGCACTTGCTAGTTCATGTGGTTGATGAAGTTACTGAGGCTGGGATTGTCCATAGCCAATAGATGTTTTTCTTGGAGAGATTTATGAACACTTAAAGGATTTGTTCGTCAAAGAGCTTGTCCTGAAGGTAGTATGGCAGCGGGATGGCTTGTTCAAGAATCACTTGTATATATAACTGAGTTTCTCAGTATGTCTAATCCCGATATGCCAAGATTATAGACACAAGAAGAAGATGATCAACTAGTTGGGGAAGAGCCAAAGGCCTTGTGAGAACAATGGATGTAGCATTGCATGAGAAGATCAATAAATTTTGCATCTTAAACTCACATGCTATGGAGAAATGGATCGAGAGATACAACTTGGTGAAGGCTGAAAGGGACCAAGCTCCTTTGGGTTTTAGGAGTCAAACAACCCGCACACTACCGTACCCAACAACTTTTTGACTGTTATTTTAACAACTTCTTCTAGAATTTCCTTCTAATAAATGGCTCAAGAAAACCAGACTACAAACTAAACACAATGGTGAATCAATAAGTGATGAGAAGGAGGAGCTTGCATATGGTTGTGATTTCCATGTATGTGAGTTAGAGATATCTACGCATTGTCTTTTATGTTGTGCTTTCGTGAATTTATATAATAATAGTACTTATTTATTGTGCTTGTAGTATCGTAAGTTTGGGACAATTTGGTCATGCGGACGTCACTTTCGAGTAGAACGAATAGATAAAAAGAGAACAACATTTGATATTGTGGTATGAAGGCTAATTTCATGCAAGAAAGTCGTTCAAGTGCAAGTGATAGCAATACTGAAGTAGGCATGCTAGATTATTGTGGAACAATCCAAGATATTATTAAGGTTGGATTCAGAAAGTTTGATATGTTCATTTTTGATGTGAAATGGTTCAAGTTGCAGGTAACTCAAGGGGCATAAGTAACTGCACACAAAGACAAGTGTGGATTTCTTCAAGTAGACCGCACAAAGATATGGACTGACCAAAGGGACACATTTGTGCTACCAGAGCACTATGAGCAAGTCATCTTTGTGGAAGACCCGACAGATCATAAATGGTTGTTTCTTATTCAAATAAATCCACATGGAAAATAAATATTTGAAGAGGTGAAAATAGTAGTTGACTGTTTGCGAGATGCTGAGGAACTCTCCCTAGATCATGTGATGGTTGAGCATACACCACTAGCACCTATTGAACATCAAGAAGAAGAGATACTAGTTGAGGAAGTAAGTGAGGCTCACACGAGATTAGGATCGGATGAAGGTGTACTCATTGAGCAAATACATCTTGAACGAGAAACAGACACTAGAGATAATCCAAAAGAAGAAGAGATTCAAGCTGGGTATGATCACAATGCATTGACAGCTCTCATGCTAGAGCTAGAAGAGGATGACTACATGGATGAATTACCTTCTACTACTACAAGACAACTGGTTCCACCAATTGACAACAATGATGGAGTATTTCCAGAAATAGATTTCTTTGGAGACATGGATCTCAGTGAGGAGGATGAGCTAGTTAATGATGAACTGTAATTTCATTGTAAAATAGAGCACTTTCCTAATTGCACCTTAGTGTGATGATGATGAGGAGCTAGCATTTTTTCTCCTTCAAAGAGCATGATGGAAGTTATACCCTCCTCTCTCCCTCGGCTTCTCCCCCCCCTCTCTCTCTTTCTCTCTCTCTCTCTCTATCTCTTTCTCTCTGATCATCTCTCTCTCTCTCTCTCTCTCTCTCTCTCTCTCTCTCTCTCTCTCTCTCTCTCTCTCTCTCTCATAGAAACATGCTTGCAAAGAGGTAGAAAAAGAAGGCTAAAACACACCCCAAGATGGGAACTAGCAAATATTATATATAGATTTAATTTTTTTTTAAAAGAAAAATTTTGACTGTTATTTTAACTTTTTCCACGCTTATTTCGACGCATTTTTTCACACATATTTCAACGTGTATTTCGACGCACATATCGAGACGACGCGACCAAGCATGGAAACTAAGCGTCGAAAAACAATGATTCTCTTATAGTGTTAAACAGGTTTAAGTCTCAAAAGGTGTTCAATGATTTTGACATAATCAATCACACTTTGGCATTCTACGTTTTGTCATGTCAACTTTTCAATCCTTATGCTTCTCAAAATTTAAAGCTCAATATCGTGGATAATCTTCATATTTTTAAGAATCTTAGTTCATTATATTGTGAGGGTTACATTTTTGGGATAAGACATTAGATGGCTATTCCAAAAAAAAAAGTTAAGTATTGATGGCTTCTTAAGTTTTATATTACCATATCCAAGAAGGGTAAGGGAGAAGTATTTTATTTTGTCAAATACTTTCTCCTTTATTGAGATAGCTTCTTTATTTATACATGAGCATACCCTATTAAGGGAAAGGGGGATGTATTTAATTCTAACTTGTTAAGGGGTCAAGGGAAAAGTATCTGATTCTATCAAAAACTTTGTGACCATAATTGAAAATCAAAGTGGTCATAAGTTAAAACCTTTTGGAGATCATAAAGGAGGTGAGTATGTTCTCAAGCTTTAAATGAGTAGCGGGATTCATGGAAACAGCATGAATACTTGATTGCAAACTACTCAATATTAAAATAGAGTAGTAGAATAGAGAAAGAGTAGATCTTTAGTGGAGATCACTAGTGGACATTCATCATTGTATACTTAAAGAAAGTGGTTTAGACAACACGTTTTAGATTGAAGCAATACTTACTCGAGAGGTCATGTTGTTAATAGGTATCCAGAACACCTATCAAAAAGGGAATACAAAGAAAGGTATATTCATGTTACAAACAAAGCATACGAAAGAAATGTTCCTCAAATTTAACATGCAAAATTGCAAAGATAAATAGCAACACCTATGGAAATTGGTCGTAATCTTCATGAAGGGAAGTTATGAGAATGAGTAGATAAAACTCTTTACATGAAATCTACGCATAGAATTATCTTTCTTTGTAATACAACAACAAGCCTTTCCAAGACTTAGATAGTAGTTAAGTGAGTCTTTAGATATGCATTATAATATAGCTTAGAGTAGAAGAAATCAGATGCTTTACACTTTCTTTCTTACTGAGATTGAGAGGTAAGTGATGTAGACACTAGAACTACTTTAATGAGGTTTCCTTTCTCACTAGACTCTACATGTGTAGTACCATGGATTAGTGAGAAACAATCTACTCTAGCTCTCATCAAGTGAAGTTGAATACTAGGTAGCCATTATGACGATACTAAACTATTGAATGCTAAGTAGCCATTGTGATGTCGAATATTGGGTAGCTAGTATGACTACTACTTAATGCATATAGCTTCAAAGGTTGATACACAATTATGAGTATTTTGTGATACTCAAAGTGCTAGTGCTACTGCTATTATACATAATATGATTGTTCTATAAACCATGAACTAAATATTTAACTAGCCTTTATATTAAATTGTATCTTTCTTCCATCTAATACGAAATTTATTATCCCATAGAATGTAGCTCAAAGTATCCTTGAACATCTCACAAAAATGGTGTTGTTGACAGAGGTAATATAACCCACTAGTAAAGTCATGCTTGTTGAAAAATCACCTCTGAATACTTTTAATCACTCACTAGATAGGATAAACTATATTGCTATGTGTTACAAATAGAGCCTTTACAATATGTTTTTACTAGATTTTTTTGCCTATGGTTCATGACTTAGGAGATCTGTATGTACACATTTTTGTTCATGTATCTCCAAAGAAGTTGGGAAGTCAAGAAAGTTCATTTTTCTTGGGTATAGTTAGGTGAGAAAAGGTTGTAGACTCTACAATCCGTAAGTAAGAGTCTGTATGATGAGCATAGATGTGCATTCTATATATTAAAGCACATTAAACTTTTTGCAACTTTGACTTTTTCTAAAGAACTCAACGACACAAACTAGTTATATTACAACACAATTATTTTTTTGAAACTTTACCTTTTTAAAGAAACACTCACCCATATAAACTAGTTATATTAAAGCACATTAATTTTTTTGAAAATTTTCCTATTTTAAAAAACACAGCCATATAAACTCAGCTTGAATAACCGAAGATATAAATAGCAATGATAATAATGCTTGTGAATTACCTCTTTTAACTTGTGTTCTAGTTCCATGCGAACGTGCTCCAAGAGTGATCAATCTATGTCACACTGAGACTCTACTCCAGACTTAACATCATCCATCTCAAGGTCAACATTTGGTCCTCTACACTCAGGGGGTTCACCTAAAAAAAGGTAAGTATACCATAGGAGTTCAAATAAAGGGTTTTTAATTTAGAATTTTAACGTAAATTCACATAAATACATTTACAGAAGGTGTTTTTAAAATCGATTTAGAAACCCGTAAGTCAATATAGAAAAAGGAGTCATTTTTTTCATGAAAAAATCACAAGTAATGGGGTTTTTTAAATACCCTTGAACGCACGTGATATGTAGGGTTTCTTCGTAGTACACCCCCCGAGCCTCTACATCTTGCTCCAACCTTATTGCACTTGAGATTTCCTTTTTTAACTCTCCTAAACGAGTTATATATATATATGTGGAGTCTTTTATATTAGTTCAAAAGAGATCAATGCTGAAAATTTGACTATGCAATTCACTACTACATATTAGCCTAATACCGGGGCTTGTACCGGCGCTATTTAACGGGGTCTAAAAAAGCCTCGTCATCGGTATAAGCGTCGGTATAAGCGCCGGTATCGCAGCGTCGGTATAACTGTCGGGTAGTAATACCGGCGCATATAACGGCGCCTATACCGACGCTGACCGGGGGTAATACCGACGCTTAAACCGGTCCCTATACCGGTTTATATACCGACGGATAAACCGGCGTCTATACCGGATTATATACCGAGGTGTAAACCGGCATCTATAACAATGTATATACCGACGCTGATACCGGGGCATATACCGACGCTGTAGCAGAAATTTTTTTTTGGGCAGAATAGTGCTGCCTGGCTGTTGCCTATAGCTGCCTGCAATGAGCAGGATCAACAACAGCAAACAGACAGCACCATTCTGTCTACAATAGAGCACAAAAACAACCGTGCTCGTTTGCATATTTCCCTGATCGACAAACAAGAAATTAAATTAAACATTAATACTCAAGAATGTTTTGCTCATATTTCATTAGTTTGAAGGTCATCTTACATCATGGTAATGCCTCCCAATTGACGGTCTCTCCTTCTTCTTCAGGCATCTCAAACAAGGCCACAAGGCCATGTTTGTGAGCGTACTTCTCCTCTCGCCTGCTTGGTGGGCGATTCATGGCCAACTCCTGCACACACGATTAACAATTATAACTTTTAAAAAATCAACATTTAGCCCACATACATACATTTAAATAAATAAAATTGCTACAAACACTTACGAATTCATGGCGCATGGTTTCGTAACCACCACTCCCGAGATGAGAAGCCCCTACTGTTTGGAGTCTTGCCCTTGCCGCCTCTCTTTGTTGTTGAAACCTGTCTGGTGTCTCGGTGAGCTCCTGAGCAATGGCTGCCCACTCCCTGTCATCTAGCCAAACAGGTTTCTCCTTCCCCTCTCTGAATGCGTCCCTCGCCTCTGACCTACGATGCCCCATCAAAATGCGAGCTGTATACTGTATCCACTCATTAGAGACGACATTCATAGGGTCAGATGGCTGGAACTCTTGCTTTATCTTTGTGTTTATATAATTTTTCTTCCCCTTGTCTTGCTGATCCCATTTAGTCATGACAGAGTCATGAAACTGTATAGTGCACAATTGTCGAATGCGTGTCTTCATTGCCTTCCCTGCACTATCCATTATTGGTGCCCCATCCCTAATTGTGTAAATCTTGCTGTTGTCATGGTCATGTGCACCCCAGGGAGTGGAAGGTGACCCTATGGGTGTGCTATCAAAACAGATGAGAGCGAAGGACGACGCTCACGTGGTGGTGGTGTCACAGCATCTGTGGCACTACCACCACAACAACCTCCCCCTGAAGACCTACTACGTGAGCGCCGTCTATGTGAAGAGGTGGTAGATCGAGCTGTAACAGGAGTGGAAGGCTGTGTGGTATGATGTGTGGGAGCTGCTGTCGTACCCACGGGTGTGGGAACTGGCGTCGGGAATCCAGATGGTGAGGCAGATGTCCCTGCTCCAGAACCCCAATAACTCTGAGCCATGGCTCTCTGCTCTGGAGTCAAGGACGAAAGAAAACCATATAACTGCTGGGGACTCATGCCCTGCGGTGTAGGATTAAATGAGAAATCTGGACTGTAGTCGTAGGGCGGTGAGTCACCCATGGCCTGTTGGACAAAAAACCATATGACAAACTTGTACGGAATGAAAATTACACGGTAAACAATGAATGAAAGAACCATAAGATAAACATTAACAATGATAAACAACATTGGTAAAACTATATCAACTTGCTCCTACAGTAGTGATTATGATCGTAAACATAAACAATGGTAAACAATGAATGGACCTTCAATGTCATAAAACCATTACAAATATGTCATAACTATTTGCATAATCATTAAGATACATCATTTTATAAATCATTATCTATTCTATCATCCTCATTAAGATCAGTAGCCCCAAAGAGATCTATGTCTATGTACATTTCAGCATCCTCATCATTAAAAGTCCCTTGATGAAGGATGTCTTCATCATCTATGTCTTCTTCCTCAACTTGTTTTTCAGCTTCCTTGGTTTGCACCTCTTCATTTGGATCTTGCTCTAGTTCCTTCTCTTCATTTGCTTGCTCCTCTTCATTGTTGATATCGGCTTGTTCTTGCTGCTCTCCATTACCCTGTGCATCCACATCACCTTGTTGTAGCTCAAATTCTTCAAAAATTTGCTTACTGCGGGGGGCGACTTGAACCACAAACAGCCAGCGTGGATCTTTTGGATCCGCTTTAAAGACAACCTGCTCACAATGCTCTGGGCGCACAAAAGTATCTTGCTGATCGGTCCATACCTTTGTGGAGTCCACTTGGATGAGACCACTCTTGTCTCTACGTACAGTTGCATGTGGCCCATTCATGATTACCTTGAACCACTTCACATCAAAGATAAACAACTCAAAACTTCTGAAGCCAACCTTCAATATATCTTGAATGGTTCCAAAGTAATCAAGCATTCCAGTAATTGTGTTATCATCACTTGCACTTGCACGACTTTCTTGAACAAACTGTGCTGTGACACCACAATCAAAGGTTGCTCTTCTTTGTTCTATTCGTTCTACTCGAAAATGACGTCCATGTGACCAAAACGCCCCATATTTGTGATACTACAAATAGCACAAATAGTTTGTTGATGGAGAATCAAACACAGAGACATGTAGAGAAAAAAATGAGAGACATGTAGAACTTAAACACTTACATGCCAATCGCATCCTTTTGTAAGCTTCTCCTCCTCCTCTGTTATAGGTAAACCAGCACGTTTGGCTTCTAAAATTGTAGCTTCTAGCCATCTACCTGTGGGAAAGTCCAGAAGAGCTTGCATACCTTCTCTGTCGCTTGAGAGCTTCATATGTCTCAATCCACTTCTCCATTACATGAGAGTTCAAGATGCAAAATTTGTTGATTTTTTCTCTCAAAGTGTTATCCATCTTTCTCTTAATGCCTTGGCCTTGAGGTTCCTCACCAATGACTCGCCTGTTGGACTCTTGAGACCATAGTCGAGGTATCTCTGGATCTGAGGAACTTAAATATTCAGTGATGTAAACAAGGGACTCTTGTATCAGCCACCCTTCTGACATACTACCCTCTGGGCGAGCCATTTGGCGAACAAATCCCTTTAATGTCTTCATAAACCTCTCCAAAAAGAACATCCATCTTGAATGGACTGTTCCAGTAACTGCAACCTCATCTACAACATGAACTAGTAGATGCATCTGGATTGTTAATAAACTTGTAGGGAAAAACTTCTCTACCATGCAGACTGCCTCTATGGAGTTTAAACGCGCTGTCTCCAAAGTGTCTCTCTTTATCTCTTTTGAAGAAATCCAGCGCACCAATGTGCCAATCTTATAGATAGTAGCTCTAATGTCTTCAATGAGGCAATCTTTTATTGCTATGGGTAGCACAAATTGTAGAAACTTGTGCCAATCATGACTCTTGAGACCACTAAGATCATCATCCTTTGTAAATGCACTTTTCAAGCAATGCATACAACCTGTAGGAGTCCGAAACTCTGAAATTGTCCTCTTCACTTGTTGTTCCTCCATCTTGCTAAAAACCCATGGGGCTCTTGGAAGTAGCACCTTTCCATTGGGTCTAGTGCGAGCCCACAACTCTTGCATACAACCAATCTCTTCCAAGTCATCCCTTTGGCCTTTAGTATCCTTTTTTCCTGTCATGGTCTTCCACAGAATGTCAGCTACATTCTTGAAAATATGCATCGGGTCAAGCAAATGGTTTATAAGGAGATCACCCCAATAGGGGAGTTGGTGAAAGATAGAGAGCCTCTTCATCCCAGGACATGCCAAGTTGCCACATTCCTCCCATTTGATCTTCCAATCGCTTGCCTTCAATGCACTTGGAGGAGGTCTTCCTAGATTACCATCCCGCAATTCATGATTTTCTGGAAGATACCTAACATGTCCTTGGTAGACATTCTTTCGTAATGCTTTTGAGTATCTTGAATCAAGTCGAGGACCACATACAGGACATGCATTGTAACCCGATATAGACAAACCTGAGTATTCTCCATAGCCAGGCCAATCATGCATTGTCCACATGAGAATACCTTGCACAGTTGTAAGTCTTTGGCCACTCTGCTGCTTTGACATGTCCTTCACTTCAATTCCGTTCCACAAGGTGCGTAACTCATCAATAAGTGGTGCCAAATATACATCCATGTTCTTCACCTTGTACTTTCCTGGAACTATTAATGAGAGCAACAGATGACCTTTCTTTATTGCTAACCATGGCGGAAGATTATAATTCACAAGGCAAACAGGCCATGTGCTCCATGAAGAGCTCCTTAAACCAAAAGGGTTTACACCATCCATTGCTAGGCCAAGACGGAGGTTTCTAGGTTCTTTCTTAAAAGCCGGCCATTTCTCTTCAATGTGTCTCCATGCGGGTGAGTCTGCAGGCACACGCATCACTTCATCTGTGGATCGAGTTGTGGCATGCCATGTCATCAAGCTTGCTATGGATTTGCACCTGAACATGCTTTTTATCCTTGGAATGATTGGAAAGTGCCTGAGAACCTTTACCCGGACAGCTTCCCCCTGAACATCTTCTCTATATCTGTTAGAGCCACAATGGGGACATTCTTGCAAATGCTCATATTCATGGCGGAAGAGGCAACAATCATTGCGACAAGCATGAATATTATTGTAATCCATGCCTATGGATTTCAATAACTTCTTCGCATCTGCACGAGATGGAGGCATCTCGTTGCCAGGGGGCAATATTTGATCTTTCAAAAGCCTGCAAGTATGGCAATATCTGATCGTTACTATTAAGATTTTCTCAAATACAAGTTGATAATTTAACATTTCAACAGTAGGTGTAATCTCCAAAAAAAGACCTTACTTGAATAGTTCAGTGACACTTGTATTAGACCATCCAAAAACTGACTGCAAATTTAGCATCGTAAGAGATGCACGCAATATAGATATGTTGGCACCATTGTATAATGGAAGGCGTGCAAGTTTACGCATGGCCTTTTCCTCTGGTTCATAATTTGATCGTTGAGAATGTCGTGGTTGATGATCTTCATGTTCATGCTCCTCGAAGAGAGCTTCTTGTTGCTCAATGAAGGCATCCAACATTTCTTCCATTGGACCTTCTTCCATTTCCTGACCTTCTTCCATTCCCTCGGGTGCTGTTAATTGAGCTCCATCTGTCACTCCCTCCTGCGATATCCTCATCCTTTGTTGGGGACGAGAATTCACAGGCGCAATGTTATCAAGATGCGGCTGCACACTTGCTTGGTTGTACGATTGAAACCGTAAATTTTGCAAGCGCTCCATTGGAAATATTCCAGCGTCATGAACATGCTCGTTGCAAATCCTTCGTTTTCGAAAGATTTGGTACTTACATCGCATGCATGGACACGCTATTCTCTCTTCAAGATTGAGAGGCTCCATCTAGCAGGATAACATGTATATGCAGCTCGTTAAACACAAATCAGCTTATCTCCTCTCCATACAAAATTAAATAGAATTTGCACAAGGATGGAGAGAGAAGCTATCTCTATTCATAAATAGCTGTTTATAAAGGCCTTATGCAATAATCTAAATGCATATTATAAGTATAAGCTTGCATAATAAGGCTGCAAGACTTATGCATAAGCTTATGCATAAGACTTATGCATAAGGCTTATGCATAAGCTCTATGCATAAGCCATATGCATAAGTCTTATGCACACGCTCTATGCATAAGTCTTATGCATAAGCTATATGCACACGCTCTATGCACAAGTCTTATGCATAAGCCATAAGCTCGGACCTAATCCCAAAAATCCTAGGACTGAATTACGGTTTTGTAAATTCCGCCAGAGTCTCCTTTGTAATTGGAACCAAATCTCAAATGAAAATGCAACTTCTTAAAACTTGTACGCAATACTCTTTGCATCCCACAATGTCATGAAAGATCATATGCATTTGCAATATCCACACAATATGACAGAAAAGGGGCCCCATTGCCCAAATGCATCCACAAAGTCGATGGTGAGGATTGTTGAGGACGCGCGTTGAAGCTTGCCGATCTCCCGGCCAAGCTCTTCTCACCCCTTCACCGAGTTTTCCTCCAAGGTGAAGGTTGAGGCCATTTCTTCACACCGGTGTACCTAATCCCCCTTCGTACCGCTTTACCAAGCAATCACGGCACAAAGAGTTCAAGCCATTCTCCCCTTGGCCTCTCCAACCAATGCCAAGGTACCCTCGCACATTGCTAGATTCTATAGAAACTTGAAGTGATTGCAATGGTGAGTGTAGGTACAAAATGATGTGGATAATATCAAATGATAGAACAAGTTTGTTGGCTTACAAGTATTGAGCATGACTCATGCCCTTTTACAATTTAGAACTCAGCAATAAAGCATGGACTCATGCCTCAATCCATCATCCAAAAGCTCCAACACAAACCAACAATTCACAATGCCCTCACCATGGCATTTGCATAAGCATTTGTTAACCACAATCAAGGCATTTGCAATTGCATTTTAACAATCCCTTTCATATAAGCCATATGCATAAGTCTACCTGCATACGCTCTATGCATAAGCCATATGCATAAGTCATATGCATAAGCCTTATGCATACGCTCTATGCATAAGCCTTATGCATACGCTCTATGCATAAGTCTTATGCATACGCTCTATGCAAGACTTATGCATAAGCTCTATGCATAAGCTCTATGCTATATGCCTTATGCACTATTATGCTAACCCTTAATCCCTTTCACATAAGCCTTATGCACACGCTCTATGCAATTATGCTCTATGCATAAGCCTTATGCACACGCTCTATGTATAAGCTCTATGCATAAGCCATATGCATAAGTCTACCTGCGTACGCTCTATGCATAAGCCATATGCATAAGTCATATGCATAAGTCTTATGCATACGCTCTATGCATAAGTCTTATGCATACGCTCTATGCAAGACTTATGCATAAGCTCTATGCATAAGCTCTATGCTATATGCCTTATGCACTATTATGCTAACCCTTAATCCCTTTCACATAAGCTCTATGCACACGCTCTATGCAATTACGCTCTATGCATAAGCCTTATGCACACGCTCTATGCATAAGCCTTATGCATAAGCTCTATGCATAAGCCATATGCATAAGTCTTATGCGTACGCTCTATGCATAAGCCATATGCATAAACTCTATGCATAAGTCATATGCATAAGTCTTATGCATACGCTCTATGCATAAGTCTCTTGCATACGCTCTATGCAAGACTTATGCATAAGCTCTATGCATAAGCTCTATGCTATATGCCTTATGCACTATGCTAACCCTTAATCCCATCACCCAATGGTGTAATAAACATGATCTTGTTTTACGTACATGGATAATAGAGATTGCAAGCTTATTATAGATTTTATGCATAGATATTAAATTAATCCTATGTGTAAGCTTACAAGAACCCAAAACTAACCCTAAACCATAAAATAAGGATGCAAAAATTCATAGAAAATAGCATAAACAAGAAAAATCGAAAGAGGATCTACCTCTTTTTTGCAAAGCTGAAGGAGAAGATTGGTGAAAGATTGGTGAGGTGAAAGAGCTGCAAAACAAAATATTAAACAAACTAATTAGTAAATTAAACACAAGAAAAAGAACTAATACAAAACCCTAAAATCTCTATGCATGCATTAGGAGATCTATGCATACATAGAGAGCTCTAGATCTCAACATGCATAGAGAGCCAAAAAAACACAAAACCCTAAACGTCCTAATTTTTCAATTAAAAACTAAAAGCAATTGCAATAACATGTTAGGAGAAGGAGAAGAGGAGAAAAGAAGAATGAAGGAGAAAAGAGGAGAGAGGAAAAAAGAGGAGAGAGAGGGAAAGAGAAGAGGGAGAGAAAGCACCTCTTTCGTGTGTTTACTTGCGCATCTTCTGCGAAAAAACCAGAAAATAGGCTCTCGGCTGTGAAAAACTTACGAGCGCCGGTATATGCGACGGAATATGTGTCGGAATATTCGTCAGTATATGCTACGGAATATGCGTCGGTATAGGCGTCGGAATAAGTGTCAGTATAGGCGTCGGTATACGCGACGGGAAATGAAAATTTAAAAAAACCCCGCCATACTTGTCTCCTCCAACATGACGACGGACATACCGACGTTCGACATTTACGTCGGTATTTTGGCGTCGGTATCTCCTCAACCTCTTGTAGTGATTGTCATCAATATTTCTAAAAACTCCATGAATACTATAGACATCATACCGGTCAAGTGCACAAAGTGCATCCATAGCCTTGATTGTTGGGTGTAAAACCAACTCCTCCATGTGCTTCTTCCATGATATTGATAATTGAAAGTAATTCTTCTATGTAACACAAACAAAATAGAAGAAAAAGGAGTTAGAAAACCTATTGAGCTGTAAATAAATAGCACATGCATGATCAGTTAATGACATACCACGAGGCCATGCAAAAGCGTACTTTCTATGGCACGTTATTGTTTAAAATGTCAAATTTCAAGTTTTTCGTTCGGGTCACTCTAGAACAAATGTGAGTTTGAAAGCAAACTACAAATCCAGCGCAGGCCGAGTGCTAATGCGGCAGCACGGGGACACGCAGGTAGCTAGGGTTCGAAGTGTAAGCCTTTGTGATGGTTCTGAGCGCAACAAATCACTGTACATGCTACAAGGTGATGATCTTTATGTGACTCCAAAGAGGCCTGTTATGAAGGCCGGAGCTATGGAAGCCACCTGTTTGGTAGGTGCAGACGCAAGAGTAAGAACGCTTTAATCGCATTTTCAACGTCTTTAACAGTCAGTTGCACAGACGCATTAAGCACTCACCATGAACTCGTCGACCTCCTTCCTGCAGCCGCAGAACTTGTTCATATCCGGATTGTTACAACGTGCGGCGTACTGATCCTTGCCTAGCAATAGGTAGTTGATGGCCACGCTGTGCTCGTTGGCGAGCTGGGCTTCAAGGGCTCGCGCGTGATCCGCTGGGAGGCCCACGCTGAGGCACTGCACGTGCGCCTGCAGCACGTGCTCGTAAAGGGGGTGCGAAACGATCTCCGCCTTGAGTTTGGCCGAGGTGCGGAGCTCATCGATGATGAGGATGACGATAATGAGGTGCAGGTAGTCAGGAGGATGATGAGGATGATAATGTTGCATACGAAGATGAGGCTGCATTTGTCCCTGGTGGAGGAATGAGGTGCTCTTCTGCGTACTGCTGCTGTTGTAGATGATGGTCATGCAGCTGCTGCGAGGGGAAGAATGCACGCTCGGCCGAGCGATGCACAAGATCCAATTATCAGCCCACACCCGTTCAGAGAAGGGTTTCTCTGAAGGTGCTGGGCACTTCAAATGTTAGGGTAGTACTCTACCAGGAGCTGGAAAACGAGGCTACAGCCAGAGACACCTGCTCAAAGAAGCTGATCTGCTGAAGGGCACTTGATCGCCTGTTAACCGACTCTTCAACGAGAAGAAGGACGAGATGACAGCCAATGGTGGCTCGAGCGGCACATGCAACCAGATGCTGCTGAGCGGTAAAATTGAGCTGCTAGGGCTACAGCCAGTGACCGGCGGATACATATATTGAGGAGGCTCTAGGCGGCGACCATTATGAGGAGAAGAAGACGACTAAACAGTGAGGGAGCTACTGGTGGGTTGCTTGGTGCTGATGGGGCGAGTACCTTGCGCACACAACAGTGAACCCCATCCTCTTTGTCTGTTTCTCTCTCACTCTCTCTTTTTGTCTGTTTCTCTCTCACTCTCTCTTTTTGTCTGTTTCTCTCTGCCCTGAAAGCGCCCCCTTTTTTCTAACCCATCCTCATCATAGCTTCGCCCTCCCAAGCACTGTTTCTCTCTCTCTCTCTCTCTCTTCTGTCTGTTTCTCTCTGCCCTGAAAGCGCCCCCTTTCTTCTAACCCATCCTCATCATAGCTTCACACTCCCAAGCAGCTGACGTTGAGAGCCGAACAACCTTCCCCTTCTATGTGGCCCTACCCTGCCCGGCCTCGCATTAAATTAAACATTTCTCTGAAAATCAAGTAAATTATTCCAGTATCTTTTTGGCCTGCTGGCCCGGTCCCGGACGCTTAATGCGACGCTAAATTTTGTCCCCCGTACCGCCCCATATTAACACCTGCTTTGACGTGTTGCATAATTTTATTGGCCAACGCATTAACAGATTTGTGTGCACGCTAATCACTTATCTTCCCCGCCCCCACTCGTCCTACGGTCGCAGCCTTCTCTGCGTTAAAATTCAAAAAGGTTATCGTCGCACGCGATTCGCCACTGCAGCTGCGTCCAAGCTTAGTAGCTGGTTGTGGAAAACAGGAAGTCCCTGTCACACCTTCTCTCTCAGAGTACGCACGCCATAGATCTCTCACCATACAGAATTGTGTATTGTATAGAATGAACAGTTACAACCATAACAAAGTATGCATGCAAGCGGTGTGATGGTTGGGCTCTTGCTAGGTGTCAAGACCTTATTAGTCTTAACACCCAAAACTTCCCCTTAAGACCATTAAGGTCTTGCAGTATTATTTGGAACATAAAATAAAAGGTGTAGTCATGTGTACTGCTTCGCAAATTCCTAAGCTAGTGCCAGTTTTGTCAGGTGGTGGCAACACCCTAGTTGTAGCCTAATCTACATGTTATATTATTTATAAATATGCAAATACAACTAGCCCGGATCAACATGGGCTTTGATTGTGAGGAAGAGAAACATGAATGTTTTCATCTTCACCCGTGTTTGGAAGTTTGGTTTGGAAAAAGCTGGTTCATGATCATATGCTTTTTCATGACCTTGATCCATGTCACTCCCCCCTCAAGGGAATGAAAAAGATTTCCGAATACTCCTTGCAATCAAGAGGAGCATCTTCTCCGGCACCACGGTCTTCAAAATCTTCACCGGAATCAACATCTTGCTCTCCATCATCACCTTCTTCACATCGCTACTTTCTTCTTCCGTTTCAGCATCCTCTCTTTTGTCTCCTAATTCAGATTCAGCAACTTTCTCATCGACGTCATCTGATTCTTCCTCTTAATTGGATCCGTCTTCATCTTGTTGTTCATCTTCAAAGCCATCCTCGTCGTCATCTTGTGTGTGATCTTCTTCACAATCACCAGCGAAGGGTACATATTCGTCTTCATCTACTGGATAAGCCCCATCATCTTCGCAGAAGCCCACAGTCTTGTTGAGGATCCATTGTTTGCACAATTGCTCTAGCATACACTGCTTTATTGGGTAGATTGCCTTTTGCTTTGGTTGCATCGTCATCTGCACCATCTTTATCTCCTCTTTGTGGCGGGAGGTGGCCAGCCTCAGGCAAGTTATTTCTTGCATCAACTTCTTCTTCCTGCCCTTCTTGGGACTGCAAGGCACATATGTGTCGCCCTTTCGGTGAGGGCTGCAGATCTTTGTCTACATCGGCATCATTGGCCTGTTTGTGAAGCTCTTGTGCTCCGTTTTTTTATAGGTTTGTGCCTACGTTTTGTGTTGAATACAAGTTATCATCGATTGAATCTACTATTTTTGGCAGCAGGTGCCTTGAAAATCTCCTTCTTCGTCTAGAAGATCAGCCCCATCATATGGGAAATTTACTGCAGGCTTTTTCTATGCACCATCCTCGAGGAGGAGGCATAATAACGCCAACAGGAAGCGTGCTTGGGAAGGGCCGCCCACCACAGGGAGGAAAGCCCAACCCATGGATACTATGTGGTAAATAGAAAGTCCGAGACACACCTTCTCTCTGAGAGTATGCATGCCATAGATCTCTCACACAGGGAACACGCAGAGGTAAGAACCATACAGAATTGTGTATTGTAGAATGAATGGTTACAACTATAACAAAGTATGCATGCAAGCGGTGTGATGGTTGGGCTCTTGCCAGGTGTCAAGACCTTATCATGATGATCGAATGATGATGTTGTAAGGAATGCAGATAGGCTGCCTACGTGTCCACTTGCACGCAAACACACCCTTAGATAAGATGTCCCCAAGAGGATTAGAACCCAAGACCTCCTGTAGAAAGTCTAAGGTCTTATCCACTAGGCTACCACCTTGGGGACAATATAAGTTATTTTAACCAATCAATAATGTATATATCCTTTTTTTTCAACCTTCCTAGAACCTCTCTCTCTCTCTCTCTCCCCCCTCCACACACACACACACACACACACACACACACACACATACAAATAGCACACTACTATTGTAATTGTATTACCACAAATGAAAAAAACACTAAATCTTTTTTCCTTGCAAAATATAAGGTAATTTCTAAGCATAGAAGGTAACTAGAGCGACTACGCATTACCAAAATGCAACCATGCCATGTAGCTTACATTCACTCTAAGGAAACTGGTGTTGAATGTCGGTTATATGAATATGCACAACTTTAAAATTTGAGGTGTTAAGTGATATTTGATGTGACACATAAGTCATGTCGCACAATGTTGCTTATATATGGACACTTTCAACATCACAATTTGCATACATGGGCTTTAACAATAAGTAAGTGACTCACTACAAGTGCTTGGCCCTTACGAACGGTTTTTTTCTAGGAAAGATATATTTATTTTACTCCTAGCTCCCGTTATCGGTATACGTGTTTATATATATGTCAGTATGTGTGTCGATAAAAGCATTGATATACGGATCGTCATACCGACACTAGAAAAAATCATACGTACGATGTTTTGGACATTGATATCGATGGTTCGAATAAAAAACCCAAAACACTATCGCTTTCCTCTCTTTATTTTTTGTTTTAATAGAGTATCTTCTACCTCTCTCTCTCTCTCTCTCTCTCTCTCTCACCTTCCTCACCTCTTGCCCATCCTTTCCTCACCTCTCCATTACAGATCTGCCATTTCAAGGAGGTAAGATTTGCCATATTTATGTTTTGGGGATTTTTGATTAATTTGAGTTATGTTTTTTCTAGTTTTAATCTCCGTCACCTCTTGCCTCCCTCACCTCTGCATTACAGATCTGGCATTTCAAGGAGGCAATATTTGCAAGATTTAAGTTTTTGTTTTTTTTAAATTTGAGTTATGCTTTTTTATTTTGTTCTGTAGGCTCCTAATCTGTAATCTTTGCTTATGTATATGCTACACTCTACTTATTTAGAAATATTTTTCTATTATTAAACCTTAATTTTAAACCCTAATCTTTAGTAAATTCTAATCTATGTTTATGTCTATACTAGGCTCTAACTAGTGGAAACCCTTATCTATGCTAAACTCTTATTTATATTTCTATGATAAACCCTAAGCACTAGGCTTCTCTACTCTCCTTTAGGGTTTAAGCATGTGCTTTTATTTTGTTTAGATATCTCTAATGAATGTGCTTTTATTTTGTTTAAATATCTCTAATGAATGTGCTTTTTTTTTTGTGACTCTTGTTTTGTAGGTATTGTATTTTTGTGCCCACAACTTCCCAAGAACTTGAGGTAAGCTCTTAAACCCTAATATTTTGGACATTCTTTTTAGTCCTTGCACTCTCAGGTGTTGGGGGAGCTCTATTGTTTTAGTAATTTCATGCATGTTTCTCTATGCATGACAACTGATCTATACATAGCTCTATATATGCATAGCATTCTATGCATTTCTCTAAACATGTATGCATGGAGAGTTATGCATTACTCTATGCATGCATAGATATCTATATCATTTCTCTACATATGTATACATCGAGATTAATACATTGCTTTATGTGTTTCTCTCTACACATAGACATTTACGTATGAGCTCAATGCATACATAGAGCATTAGATGCATACATACAACGATAAGGCTCTACGTATGCATGCACAACTCTCTGTGTGGCTCTATGCATAGACATTTATGTATGAGCTATTGAAATATACAAGTGAATGGGTGTGTGCAGGAACAAGCCCTTAGCAAGAGGCTATGAAAGAGAGTCTGTAAATGAGTGAGCAACAATGAAAAGGTGAGAGGTATCTACGGGAGAGAATAAAGGGTAGCATGAGAAGATCTAGGATGTGTGGAGATATTCTAGGAAAAGTGAAGAGGTGGAGAGAATCAAGCAAGAGAGGTGGAGTGAATCAAGGATGAGGTGTCCCCCTAGATGTAGGGGAGGTTGCACAAATCAAGGAACAAATCAGTGGAGCAGATCATGGACAAACTTGTATAAATTGAGGCATTGGCCTAATGAGTAATTTGCTGGTTTTTGAGTATCCATGCCTACATTAAGCTATCAATTAATTGCTCACGAATCTTATCTTAATCATCGCCTAATCACTTGCTAATGATATTGATTCTTGCATTTGATCCACCATAGCTCATCTTTTTGCTTGCATTTTAACATGGTATCAAAGCCTAGCTTAGGATCCATCTAATTTATGAGCTTATTTATCTTGCCAATCACCCTATTAATCATAAGTAAGAGATAATCTCATTTTTTTAATCTATTTTTCAACTAGTTTCTGTACCCCTAGCTGGTGGAGGAGATCTCTCCCTTTCCAGCCATAACATTAGCCCAAACCCTCTTAGCCGCACTTGTTGAGAAGACTCCCCATGCTTCAGGCAGTCACCTCAAATTATCAAACTGCCGCCGCTGAGAACTGTTGCAATTCGCGATTTTGCCCGTGCTTCATTTCTGAAGAAAAACATAGATCTACACTCACACAGAAGAAATTTGTCTAATTTCTCTTGGCCCTAGAGGTTTTAAAGGGTGCTCTACATATGTCGATGATCTTAGATTTGTGAAATTCCTCAAGGAGAAGTGACATCAAGCTTTGCATCAAATCTACATGTGACTTTGGTAAAACAAAGATTAAGCATTCAATGTTTGGTCAAATCTTTTATTTAGTGGCTTGATTCTCTACTAAACTAAGTGCTATTTGTAGAAGTTATATATAGCTAGCCCCAACTCTCTCTATGTCTTGCCTATATATATGTGACGTGACTAATATGATTCATTCTTATGGAGCATATGTGGTGTCTCTTGTCTCGTCTCTCTCCCTCTCTCAACATGGTATCAGAGCAATTCTAGTCATAAGGGAAGCATCTACATCTTCTTGTTCAATTTATGATTATGATCTCATGTCTTACAAGATTGATCTTAGGTAACAATTTTGTGTAGGGTTGCTTGGTTCTTTGATTATATGTTGCCTACATGATTTTATGGCTCCACTTGTTATAATTAGAATTGTTTCTTAATCGCGTCTTCAAGAAGGTGTGTAGGTGGTACAGTGCTGGTGAATCCTATCAAAAGAGTTTGTCAATCAGAGTTTTGAGTCAAAAGTTAGGACAAGTCAGGCAAATTGCATCTAAAACAGTAAAACAGGTTCTTTGTGAGAGCGAACAAGTAGTTGTCTCTAAGTCATAAGCAGGATTTGATCGTCAAGGCTTTTCGTAAAAGCTTCAGATGGGTGCTTGCTGTACAAGCTACAATTAGATACAAAACTTGCCGTACAAGTTGCGTCATAGCACGGTGCTTTTTCTTATTATTATTTTTATCTTTTATGGACCTCTAAGTTTTCTTACATGCATGAGACACGGGTCTCCACTTTTAGAGTTCTCATTTTGGTTCACATTCTATTCTTTACATGATCACTTTATGCTCGTTGTCTAGTGCATGCCTATTTTTGGCTACGTTTCTCATATCTCATACATGGTCTGCAAGTTCTGCGATCTTATCTTGTACGTGTTCTCACAACCTGACATGGAAAACACCATACTTGTTAACGGATTTCCTTCTAGGCAGCGTTCTGTTCCTCTTTTCCAAGGCCAAGGATTTCTTGGTTGGGAAATACAAGATGCTATTAATTTTGGAAGGAGATGAATTAGCAGATATTGTTCTTGTGGAAAATTAATCGTGATAAGGCTACTCGTTGGTATATATTTTTTGCCCTTAATGATTCACTTATGCTAGATGTTTATCCATTATCCACGTCATATGCTATATGGGACTATCTTGTCACACTATGTTTGAGAAGAAAACTGTTACTACTACAGAGATTCTGTATCTCCGTAATCTTCTGGGCAAGCTTCAATTCAAGGCAAGTACATCCATGTCTAGTCACATTGAATCATTCAAAGGTATTATGAATTAACTTTCTGCTGCAAGGGATCCTATTCCTCGAACTCAATTGGTTACACACCTTCTTGATATGGTGAAGGATCCTTTGTATGATAATATTGTCACTATATTATCTAACAAGGATGGAATTGACTTTGAGCATACATGTATTTCTTTAATTGAATATTCTCAATGTCATGATCGTCAGACGTCAGTAACTCATGAAACGGTCATGATTGCCCAAGAGTACACAGAATCAGAGACGACCTTTGCTCTCCGAAGATGTCCATTTCAGCAACGCCCTTCTTCCTCCTCCCAATTTACATCTCGTGGCTTCCAAAGAGGAGGTAATTCTTCTCGTTTGAGATTTCCTCAAAATCGTTGTTCTTATTGTGACAAAATTGGTCACTTGGTATTTGAATGTTGGGCATGAGAGTACGATGAAGAACACGGTATTACGAATAAGCAACCTCGTTTATCAAGGGGTTCTTCCTCTTCTGCAACCTCTGAATATTGTGGGAGCACAAAGTATTCATCCAGTCGATGCTTCAAGAGGCGTTATGACGAAGCTCAATATCAAGCTTATGCTACTCAACAAAATCCTCATGATGATGAAGACAATGTTCATCAGGAGGTTAATTTGGTTCATTAGAATGTCTCTCCAGAAAAGGTACTGCATGTTTGTGATGGTTCTCTCTTTATTGTTGATTCTGGTGCTACTGGTGGTAACATGACATATCAATTGCAATACAATTATCATCCAATTCCTATATCAAGAAAGTGGTTTATCTTGCTGATAATACAACTTGCCAAGTAATGGGTATTGACGACTTGTATTTGGGAACTTCTTCCTCAAACAAAATACTACGACGAGTTTTATATGTTCCTGTATTTGGGAACTTTCTGTTGCGTGGCTTGTGGATCTTGGTCTATTTGTTGGGTTTGATAATACAAAGTGTCGCATCGAAAAGGATGGCACCACTATTGCAGTTGCTTCTCAACATGGTAATCTCTTTGAACTTTCATTTAATGAGGATGTTGCAAATGTTGTAATAGCTCTAGGAGATCTGGATTGTAAGCTATGGAATCATCGGTTTGCTCACTCAAATTTCTCAAAGCTTCTTGATATTCATCGTCATGATCTTGTGAGATGTATGGACCTCAAATCTCACCTGCATATAGGGATATGTGAATATTGTGCTCTAGGCAAACATCATCGTAAGCCATTTCCAATGTCTACAAATATTCATTCAAATAATCTTTTGGATCTCATTCAAACTGATATTTGTGGACCATGTCCTCCATCCAAGTATTGCTACCATTACTTCATTACTTTTATTGATGACTATTCACGGTATACAAATGTCTTTTTGCTACGACATAAATCAAAAGCATTTACACATTTAAGAGGTACCAAATATCTATGGAGAATCACACTGGTCGAAGAGTCAAAATTCTTCGAAGTGATAATGGTTGGTGAATATATTTTCAACTTATTTCATGATCATTGCTTCAACCACGGTATCCACCATGAGTATACCATTCCATATTCTCCCCAATAGAATGGAGTTGTAGAGCGAAAGAATCGTACACTTTTGAATGCAATCAGATGCATGCTTATTAATTCTTGATTATCTCGCTCTTTTTGGGCAGAAGCAGTATTAACAGCCGTTTTTGTTCAAAATCATCTTCCAACTACTGCACCTTCTGGTAAGATTCCAATCACAGCTTGGACAGGCCAAACTCCTTCTATTGCACATTTCAAAGTCTTTGGGTGTATTGCTTATATTCATGTCCCAAAAGAGACACGACACAAGATAAAACCTTCAAATTTGAAGGTTATTTTTATTGGTTATTCTAACTACTCAAAGGGTTACAAGTTTTACGATCTAAGTTCTCAAAAGGTAATTGTTAGCCAAGATGCTATATTCAATGAGCAATTGATGGGAGGTTTGTGGTCCATAGATGATGCTGATGATACAAAAACATTACTCACTTCTTTTTCTTTTCTACTTTTGGACAATGATTTGCATCATGACAAAACTCTTTTGATGGATATTGGAGACAAGTCTATTGATGTTCCTCCTACAGTTTCAAAGGAGACTGCTACAGATCTTGATATCTATGTTGAACTTCCTATTGAACTTGAGCATGGTGCAAATCATGTATATGATGATATAAAATGAAATATATCCCTTCAGATGTCATACATACTTGATGCTAATAAATCAAGGGCTCTAGCGAGTGTTGCAAATCATTTTAAAGAGGACATATTAGAAGCTGACGAGAATGAATTTTAAACTTGTATGTTCTTCTTCCCATTGAAGCATTGGAGACTTTGGTAGATGAGAATGCAGACTTTGATAAAAGTCATTTCACATAAGAGATATCAAACTTCTTGTATTATCTTATTTTATATGTTTGTGAATCAAACAAGTAGGAGTTGCTGAAAAGGAAAGGCTATTTATACCCTCTTAAAGCTAATATAAAATGAAATATATCCCTTCAGATGTCATACATACTTGATGCTAATGAATCAAGGGCTAGGAGGAACAAGGATTAGGATAGTAGGCTCGTTTATAAGGATCAAGGCTTAGAAGAACTTAAGGTGAGTTATACATGACTAATCCCATAAGTATAGCTCTTGTTTTTTTTTTAATGTATAGATGAGGGTTATGAGGGTAGTGGGTTATTGTACTATTATGTAGCCTTATGCTATGATGGTTTATTTATGGGGGGCATGAGTGTGATGACCCACTTTTGTTAGTCCATAATAATGTAGATGGTCCCCATTGTCATCCCCTTCATTGAAGAAGATCTTGGTGGTATGGAATACCAGGGCTTATTTAGTATGGTCCTCATGGATGAGATCCTTGACTCACATGTGTTTAACTTGCTTGTAGGGATTTTAGATAGGGTTAGTAAGGTTTCATTATTTACCTGCCTATGTAAATGCATCTTATTTTTCATGTGAGTAGACACTAAATGAGAAATTAAGTGACAAGGATAATATTATCTCACCTCAAGAACTTGTTGACATTCAAGACCTATCCTATGTTCCACATGAGCATCATGCTTATTGTTTATTTTTGGGACAAAAAGCTTGGAAATAAGTTGATTCTTGGATATTAAACAATGAGCTTCACGCTCATTGTTTATTTTTGGGATAAAAAGCTTGGAAATAAGTTGATTCTTGGATATTAAAATTTTGTGGAAGTATATAGGGCTGATGTGGAGTCAACTTGGGAGATAATTTCTAGTTTGAAGCATAGATTACTTAACCCTTTTTTTAGGACATAAGGGTTTGAGGCGAGGAAGTATGTTACTTAAGTGCTAGTTTTACGCGCAGAGATTACTTAACCTTATGTTTGAGGACGTAAGTGTTTGAGGAGAGGAAGTATGTTACTTAATTGTGTGAGGAGAGGAAGTATGTTATGTAAGCCATAGGGTTGGCCAATTTTCTTGAGGAGTTACCCCCAAGCCAATTTAAGGACCACCATATTGATCTCTTATTCAGTGCTATCAAATGAGACAAGATGATATTTTCATTGTCAAAATTTTATTTTTGGGACATGCCATCTCTGGGGATGTTATTTTCTTACATGGACTTCTAAAGTAAATCATCTTAGACAAGGATCCAAAATTTAATAGAGGTTTTTTTAGGGTGTTATTCTATGGTTTAGAGATAGAGTTACAAATTACTACCACCACCATTAATCCTCATGTAGATAACCCGAACAAAAGCAAGAACAAGACTATGATCATAAAGTTACAGTATTTTTTTAAGAGCGTCAAGCTCTTTGGGATGAGCATGCTATCCATGATACATTCCAATCATTGACTAAGACTCTCCCTTTGAGGTGATATATGGTGATTCAATTATCGATTCAATAACTAAATGATTATATATTGCCATTGAGGTGGTCTATGGTTATTCAATTATCAATTCGATGATGACGAGCTCTTAGAATCTCCATAAGGAACTATGGTTTAGATTGATGGTTTAGGTTTTGGAACAAATGTTATTGTCTGTAGTTTCTGATTCATTTCCAAACAACCCCCATCCATGGGGATGCGTCTTCTAAGTTCTCATGTCTACTTTCGATGGGGATGCGTCCATGGGGATGCGTCTTCTAAGTTCTCATGTCTACTTTCGAAATTTCTAAATCCTTTTGCAGGTAAATCTGATCCATGGGGCAATTGTGTACAACCTTGGCACTTCTCATAAAAGGTATTCTTCATATGAATCCATGTGTCCCCTAGAATTCATGACTCTGTAAATGTATGGCACTAACAGAAAGAGAAGACATACTTTCATCTTCAAGTTCTATAGAACTCCCATAGGTCATGACATGGTATTTTCAGCCATCTGTACAATGAGGTTCATCTGCTCTAAGGCTAGTTTTTCCCATTTATCCCAACATTTCTTTGTGATGATACTTACTCTGACTCCACTATCAACAATTGCAAGAGCTTCATAACCCTTGTGCACCACTGTGGAAGTGTTGCATTTGTTGTCATTAATCTTGTAATACGTTCCCATTTGGCTAACTAGAATCTAGATGAGTTCAAGTATGTTGACTCTTCCACTCTCTATGTCCACATCCTTCTCAAGAGGCAAAGTTATTCATTAATCGGTTGGAGGATCGGCTTGCATTTTGTCTTCCATGTAATCTTGCAAATACATCCATAGTCAGGTATTTCCTCTCAGCCATGTTCCAATCGGCATCCTGATCTTTGCAGGGAGAAATGCAAATAGTCTGGTCACATCCCTAGGTGCTCGATTTTGACCATGGTCCATCATTAATGTAAGGATCCAAGTTAGGATTTTCTAACTCATAAATAGGATATTCCCCGCCTTCATCAAACATCCCTCAGAATAGTTCATTCCTTCCTTCTTCTTCCGGGTTGGTTTCACTTCCTTACATTCCGAAAACAGTTGCTAGCATGTTCAGCCATTTGGATTTCCTTGTGATATTTTACCCAGCCTAATAAATGTTTTCAATAGCCCAACTAGTCTTCCCTCAAATATGTTTTGATCTTCTCAAACTAAGGCTTGTGTGGCCTCTAGCTTTTCAATCTCTTTATGAAGATTTGGGTATTCAACCACTCCCCTCGGTGTTTGAGGTTCTTCAACCAATTTGGTGTCCTTCCATGTTACGTCTTCTTTTTCTTGTTAGCATCTTTTCCTAGTTCAACCTAGTGGATGTGGTTTATTGTAGAGTCTCCTCATCCCACCTTCTTTTCCCTTCTTCTCCTTCCTATGGTTCAGGTAGAAGGTTTAGCTATAACGATTCTCCATTTACTTCTGCGGTCTTTAATGCTTGCGCAAGAGTTGTGACATAGAGTGACACTTTCACCACCCTTGATCATAATCCCAATCATTTGGAGTCCCATGGTTGGATTGTTGGTTATGTAAGAATCTCCAATACCTTTACAAGTATAGTCCTTTATTAGATGGTCAATTTCACACTTTACATCTATGATATGTGGTAACTTGAGTATTTTGCGGGATTATTGCATTGATCTTAATTATGAGGACTCTTAGCCGCTGAGTGAGGTCCTTGGCAGTGGTAGCATTGTAGCAGGGTGCTCCTTGTTGCTGTAGTGTTAATCTTCTAGCCCTTACATTGTGCTATAGCTTCGAACAATGGTATTGGTGTATCCCCTTGCATTAGAAAATATTCTGAGGTTGTCCCCCAATTGTCATCTACCTCTTCCACCACTGATCATTTGATTAACTAGTGTTATGTGAGGTGCTAGTCATCATTGTTATTGGTGGTGATAGAATCGGTGGAGGTATAGGTACTTGAGGTACTTTATACGTTCCCCTCCTCAGGTTTTATACATTTGACAAATTTTTCCCTCATGCAAGTCCTTGCCCTGATGGTGCAGGCAAAGCTAGTTGTTTTCATGTAGAGGTACTTGAGATACTTGCAGTTGTTGTATCTAACATAGGTACCTACACACCCTCGTATCATCCTTTCCAAGTTGCATGGAATACATCATTGGGAGAGGCCTTAGCAGACGACACTCAATGCTCATGTGATTCTGTCAACATATCGAGCACCAGAATAACTCTCAATGAGGGTATAAATGTCGATTTGTAGGAAAAACCCTTACATCTTTTAGCTTTCTCTTATCTAGAAGTGTCGTGCATAGCTCATCTAGAGTCATATCTGTTATCTGTCTTTGCAGTTGTGGTGCTTGTTCGCCACCAATAAATGTGATAGAGATACGGTAGGGTGACCAATTTGGTGTCATCAAGTTGTGGTAGCTCAAGCATGTTATCCCCAACATCAATGGCTAGCTTACAACAATCATCAAGAAATGTTGGTTTGGTGAATAGCAAGTAGTCATGCATTTTAGTACCCCTTACTCCCCTACCAAAGCATAGTAGTATTTTCTCAATCCATCTCTCCCTAGGTTTACATCTTGAGTTTAGGTTTTTCAGATGAGAGATGTAATCTCTCATTGACCCATGTTCCTCTTGCTTGATGTTATATAATTGAGCCACAGAGCCCTACTTGTCTCCACTTCGAGCTTAATACGCTCTTAAGTTGTGCGAAAGTAATCTTGTCATTTGACTTAAGCGATCAATACCATTGATGCATCTTCCCTTCTAGTGTGAGGGAAAACACAAATATTATCATTTGGTCATTGATCGTTACACAAGTCTCGCACACTGATTTGAATATCTCCAAGTGTTGTATGGCATCGCCATTACTTGAGAATTTTGACATTAATATTACCACGTAATTGTTAACCCAAGGTTAATGGGCACCACCAAGAACATATTGCCAAGGCCTTGTACACAATGCATAATGGAGAAGTCATCATCAACAAATGAGCTAAGAAGACACATCGAGCTTGTCAAAGAGCTAAGAAAAGGGCTTGGATATTTTTAGTCAAGAAGGGGTTGGCCACAGACAGTTGGCCACGGACATCAAGAGCTATCAATTGGTCGCCTAAATCATGCAATGTCCGACCAAAATGGGACTTTAGATGCATGTAGCATGCCCTAATCTTGCATTTACAATTCATGTTATGTTCAAAGGGGATAGCGTGGCTTGCATAAAGGCCATCAACCTATGTACTTCATGAAGGATCTGTAGTTACTTCTCTCATTAGTTCACTTTTTAATTGTTGGGTGCCCAACTTCAGTGAGTGTGAATGTCTGCAACCACAATAAGTGACATGTATGCGACCAATAAGTGAGTTTAACTAATGAGAAAGGGACATTCCCTTGAGTGTTGATGGATAGTGTGTTGTTTGTGCTTGGGCTCTAGCTGTCCATCTTATCCTGTTATTCTCTTGGCAGTGCTTATTATGTGAGAGTGAGGGTGTGTGAGAGTTCTATCCTCTTGGTCTTGCCATGTCTTACCAGTGAGAGAGAGCGAGAGAGTTAGCTATTGTCTTTGCATGATGGAGTACAGTCTTACAACAATGGGAAGTGCAAAGCTTGTTGAAATATGCAAGTGAATGGGTGTGTGTGGGAACAAGCCCTTAGCAAGAGGCTCTAAAAGAGAGTCTGTAATGAGTGGGTAGTAGTGAAAAGGTGAGAGAAATGTACTAATGAGAGAATCAAGGGTAGCATCAGTGAATATAGGGATGTGGAAAGATTCTAGGAAAAGGTGCCCCCACCCCAAGGGGAGGTGGCACAAATCAAGGAGAAATCAGTGGGATTAGATGCTTGGCATCTTTTGGATGTACAATCTATAAATTGAGGCATCGGCCTAATGAGAATTTACTGGTTTTTAAGTATCCATGCTTACATTAAGCTTTTAGATTAATTGCTCACTATCTCACTTTAATCATCATCTAATCACTTGCTAATTATGTTGATTCTTGCATTTGATCCACCACAGCTCATCACATTGCTGTAAGTTTAACATGGTATCAGAGCGAACCTTAGGATTCAGCTAGTATTCAAGCCTAATCACTCTACTAATTAAAGATTAGAAATAAATCACATTTTTAAAATCTCTTTTCAACATTTCTCTGCACCCCTATTTGGGCTTGATCTCCCTCTAACCTTAACATTAGGTAACCAGCTATTAGCCACACATAACTAACCTTCCCACGCATCATCCCATCAAACTGAGCTCCTCAAACCACCCTCTTGGGAGAAGTGGCATCAAGCTCTGCATCAAATCTGCAACAAGTGACTTTGGAAAAACAGAGATTAAGCATTCAATGTTTGGTGAAGTATTTTGTTTCTTAGCTTGATCCTTTACGAGGCTAATTGCTATTAATGCTCTTGAAAGGATCTGAGCTCATTTGAACTCTAAGGCACCAGATCTGGCCTCCCCGCAACTCTATTTTTTGCACACAAAACATGAGATTATTTCACTAATAAGTGATTAACTAGTACTAATCACTATTTTTTGGTGCAATTGAGAGTTTAAAATTACCATTCGGTATCTGTTACATATCCCTATCATTTTACATTATAATTTGGAGATGGATTGATATTCCAACCATTCAGTACAAATCAGTTACCCTTGGCCTGATGTAATTTTTGGTGAATTCATGCTAATAAACTTGTTATAATCATCATACCTGAGCAGGGATTTCATTAACGTCTTCACAATTTCGTGATCACGTTAACAAAACCTATTGTTAATATATTAAAACTTGTGATCACATTGTATATTCACATGACCTGAGGAATGACCTACCTGAACCCACTAGTCCCGTAACACCTCCGGGCTTTTAGCTTTTTTGGTGGGCCCGTCGGGATACCAGATATCCAGGCGGGCCTGTCAGGAAAACAAAAGAACCCCGGCGGGGTTCTGTTCTGTTTATAAACACTGCCCGACACCCATCCTATGACTTTTGGGGAGATAGTCCTTGTTTTGGGGGCATGATATCTCTCCTCAAAGTACTTGTAGAGCTCTCGAGTTGCTAGAAGTGTCCTCTTGGAAAGAACGTCCTTATCTTAGGGGCTGTCGTCTTTCCTAGTAGGCACTCCTAAGGCTATTGAGCCACTTGTCCTTAGTTCTTTGAATTGGGGGCAGGGTGTGGTTCATAGCTAATACTTGGGGAGATTTAGGGACAAATTTGGAGTCATTCACCTTTGCATATGCATTTGAGCTACGTAGGTAATCTACCTCATTCTGCTTTATGAATGGTTGTTGGATGGAGCCAAGAGTCCTGCTTAGGGGCTTGTATTGGTTCTTGATACTTGATATAGTTTAGAGTAGACAAGGGTCTATTGTCCTATACTAGAGTATTGGGCAAGCATAGATCTTTGATTTTCTTTATGAATGTTAGAGAAAGTCTATTGTCCTATACTAGAGTATTGAAAGCATAAATCTTTAATTGTGTAAAGTATCCTTAATTGGGTACAAAAGGCATCCTTCATTGGGGGTGCAATGTGCATGATAGTTTCGAAGTAGTTTTGTAGTAAGACCTTGCAAGATAGTTTGAAGTAGTTTTGTGTTATGTGATGATCTTTTGTATTGGTCAAGATAGTTTCGAAGTACTTTGTCTGCTAATGTATGTTTTGTAATACGTGAGTGACTTTGTTGTTTTTTCATTTGTGTATTCATTGTTATATGCTTGGTTGAATAGGTTGTTTGTTCAGATGGAGGACAATGTTGGATCCAGTGATACCTCCAATAGAGTCCAAATTTTAAATAGCAGGAAAAAAAAGGCACCTGGGATAGAGTGGCAATATGCAATTAACGTTGGTGATTGATTCATAGATTGGGAGTGTAAGCTATGCCATGCACTAAAATTAGGTGGGGCGCCTCGACTAAGAGAACACTTTTTAGGCGGACCGAAGAAAAAGTCATGTACCCACCCCTCTGCACCTATAGTGGCCAAACGCATAAGAGAAGAAATTCAAAAGAAAGATTCAAGAAAACATGACACTCCTACCGTTAATGTATCAAGGCAGCAAGAACACTATTGTTCTAATTATCAAACTCCCGCTACATCGCCTACTTGTACCCCGAACAGCAATGTGCAACCAGAAAGTAATCTACCCAGTGCATCTTCCTGCTGCAAGCGAAACCTTGACGTAGGAAATATACCCATGCGTCAAACTTCATTGCAAGAAAGCCTACGTCAAGGTCGACTTGATGATGCACAACTCGCCCCCTTGGTGAAGCGATTTACTTTTCTGGGAGTGCTATGATGATGGTGGACAGTGAGCATTGGAAGAGAGCATGGAAGAAAATTGGTGAGTTTGGACGAGGGTTTTCACCGCCTACGTACCATGCTATGCGAAATGATCTATTAGAGAAATGTTATGTGCAAGTAAAAGAACGTGTACAAAGAATAATTCTTAGCAATATAGAGCTTTCTGGATGTAGTATAGTAAGTGATGGATGGTCTAATGTACAAAAAAAACCATTAATTAATATAATGGTTATTTCACCTAGAGGTGAGACTTTCATCCGTCAATCAAAACTGGGGCTTACATTGCTCAAGTCATTAGCTCTGTGATGGAGGAAGTGGGTGCCAAAAATGTAGTCCAAGTCGTCATGGACAATGCAAAAAATTACAAAAATGCATCCAAAATCCTACAGCTTCTGAAGCCAACCTTTAATATGTCTTGAATGGTTCCAAAGTAATCAAGTATTCCAGTAATTGTGTTATCATCACTTGCACTTGCACGACTTTCTTGAACAAACTGTGTTGTGACACCACAATCAAAGGTTGCTCTTCTTTGGTCTATTCGTTCTACTCGAAAATGATGTCCATGTGACCAAAACGCCCCATATTTGTGATACTACAAATAGAACATAAAGATTGTTGATGGACAAACAAAAACTGAGACATGTAGAGAAAAAAAAGAGAGACATGTAGAACTTAAACACTTACATGCCAATCGCATCCTTTTGTAAGCTCCTCCTCCTCCTCTGTTATAGTTAAACCAGCACGTTTGGCTTCTAAAATTGTAGCTTCTAGCCATCTACCTGTGGGAAAGTCCAGAAGAGCTTGCATACCTTCTGGATATGGGAGATTTCTTGTAGTGCGATTCCTTCTGAAACTTAAACGATCTTGTACTCGTTGTCATTTGAGAGCTTCATATGTCTCAATCCACTTCTCCATTACATGAGAGTTCAAGATGCAAAATTTGTTGATTTTTTTCCTCAAATTGTTATCCTTGGCCTTGAGGTTCCTCACCAATGACTCGCCTGTTAGACTCTTAAGACCATAGTCGAGGTATCTCTAGATCTGAAGAACTTAAATATTCAGTGATGTAAACAAGGGACTCTTGCATTAGCCACCCTTCTGACATACTACCCTCCGGGCGAGCCATTTGGCGAACAAATCCCTTTAATGTCTTCATAAACCTCTCCAAAAAGAACATCCATCTTGAATGGACAGTTCCAGCAATTGCAACCTCATCTACAACATGAACTAGCAGATGCATCTGGATTGTTAATAAACTTGTAGGAAAAAACTTCTCTACCATGCAGACTGCCTCTATGGAGTTTAAACGCGCTGTCTCCAAAGTGTCTCTCTTTATCTATTTTGAAGAAATCCAACACACCAATGTGCTAATCTTATAGGTAGTAGCTTTAATGTCTTCAGTGAGGCAATCTTTTATTGCTATGGGTAGCACAAATTGTAGAAACTTGTGCCAATCATGACTCTTGAGGCCACTAAGATCATCATCCTTTGTAAATGCACTTTTCAAGCAATGCATACAACCTGTAGGAGTCCGAAACTCTGAAATTGTCCTCTTCACTTGTTGTTTCTCCATCTTACTAAAAACCCATGGGGCTCTTGGAAGTAGTACCTTTCCATTGGGTCTAGTGCGAGCCCACAACTCTTGCATGCAACCTATCTCTTCCAAGTCGTCCCTTTGGCCTTTAGTCTCCTTTTTTCCTGTCATGGTCTTCCACAGAATGTCAGCTACATTCTTGAAAATATGCATCGGGTCAAGCAAATGGTTTATAAGGAGATCAACCCAATAGGGGAGTTGGTGAAAGATAGAGAGCCTCTTCATCCCAGGACATGCCAAGTTGCCACATTCCTCCCATTTGATCGTCCAATCGCTTGCCTTCAGTGCACTTGGAGGAGGTCTTCCTAGATTACCATCCCGCAATTCATGATTTTCTGGAAGATACCTAACATGTCCTTGGTAGACATTCTTTCATAATGCTTTTGAGTATCTTGAATCAAGTCGAGGACCACATACAGGACATGCATTATAACCTGATATAGACAAACCTGAGCATTCTCCATAGCCAGGCCAATCATACAGTGTCCACATGAGAATACCTTGCACAGTTGCAAGTCTTTGGCCACTCTGCTGCTTTGACATGTCCTTCACTTCAATTCCGTTCCCACAAGGTGCGTAACTCATCAATAAGTGGTGCCAAATATACATCCATGTTCTTCACCTTGTACTTTCCTGGAACTATTAATGAGAGCAACAAATGACCTTTCTTTATTGCTAACCATGGCGGAAGATTATAATTCACAAGGCAAACAGGCCATGTGCTCCATAAAGAGCTCCTTAAACCAAAAGGGTTTACACCATCCATTGCTAGGCCAAGACGGAGGTTACGAGGATCTTCCCTAAAAGCTGGCCATTTCTCTTCAATGTGTCTCCATGCGGGTGAATCAGCAGGCACACGCATCACTTCATCTGTGGATCAAGTTGTGGCATGCCATGTCATCACGCTTGCTATAGATTTGCACCTGAACATGCTTTTTATTCTTCGGATGATTGGAAAGTGCCTAAGAACCTTTACCGGGACAGCTTCCCCCTGAACATCTTCTCTGTATCTGTTAGAGCCACAATGGGCATATTCTTGCAAATGCTCATATTCATGGCGGAAGAGGCAATAATCATTGCGACAAGCATGAATATTATTGTAATCCATGCCTATGGATTTCGATAACTTCTTGGCATCTGCACGAGATGGAGGCATCTCGTTGCCCGGGGGCAATATCTAGTCTTTCAAAAGCTTGCAAGTATGGCAAAGATTTAGTCAAATACAAGTTGAAAATTTATCATTTCAACATTAGGTGTAATCTCCAAAAATCCCTTACTTGAAGAGTTCAGTGACACTTGTACTAGACCATCCAAAAATTGACTGTAAATTTAGCATCGTAAGAGATGCACGCAATACAGATATCTTGGCACCATTGTATAGTGGGAGGCGTGCAAGTTTACGCATGGCCTCTTCCTCTGGTTCATAATTTGACCGTTGAGAATGTCATGGTTGATGATCTTCATGTTCATGCTCCTCGAAGAGAGCTTCTTGTTGCTCGATGAAGGCATCCAACATTTCCTCCATTGGACCTTCTTCCATTTTCTGACCTTCTTCCATTCCCTCGGCGGGTGCTGTTAATTGAGCTCCATCTGTCACTCCCTCCTTCGATATTCTTATCCTTTGTTGGGGATGAGAATTCATAGGCGCAATGTTATCAAGATGCGGCTGCACACTTGCTTGATTGTCCGATTGAAACCGTACATTTTGTAAGCGCTCCATTGGAAATTTGGCAGCGTCATGAATATGCTGGTTGCAAATCCTTCATTTTCGAAAGATTTGGTACTTACATCGCATGCATGGACACGCTATTCTCTCTTCAAGATTGAGAGGCTCCATCTAGCAGGATAACATGTATATGTAGCTCATTAAATGCAAATCATTATGCATTACACAAAGCATTATGTAAACCATAAAACATGGCTTCTTTTCCCCGGTCGTGAGGGAGATTTTAAAAATAATATTTAAAGCATCAAACGAGCTTCTTTTCCCCAGCGGGTTGAGGGAGATTTTAGAAATATTAAAAAAAGCGTCAAACGGGCTTCTTTTCCCTAGCAGAGCCGTTGAGGGAGATTTTAAAAATAACTTTTAAAGCGTTAAACGGGCTTCTTTTCCCCAGCCGTTGAGGGAGATGAAGTATACATTAGCCATGTTTAGGCATATACATTAGCTTATGGATATGTGCGGCAATTACATTAGAGTATATACATATAGACATAGTGTTCACATACATGTCTTAGACATTAGATTTCAAGTCGAAAAAGAGACCGAAACGCCTTGGGTATGCACCAAAAAGAAAATCTCTCTCTCTCTCTCCCTCCCTCTCTCTCTTTCAAAGTGTGTGTGTGTGTATAAAGATAAATAAGCACATACATTAATTTCGTATGCACTCACATATATGCTAATATTAGCATATATGTGCATAGAACAACAAGCTTGCATACTCGATTTCAATTAAAAATTACAAATTGAGAACAAATTAAAAACAACATGCTTGCATACTCAATTTCTATTAAAATTGACAAATTGAGAACAAAGAGAAGTAATATTAATAAAATATTATAATTGGTAATATGCTTACCTCTCAAATGTGGATTGGATAGTGCGTGTTCGAAGCAGATCTGCAATGCAGGACACACGTGGAAGAAACAAACCTACACACACATTGCATACATTAGTAATAGATTCACATACACAAGCTCTCTCACTCTCTACATCTCTCACAACACACACATACAAATCTTCTCTCCATACATAATTAAGAAGGTAAGAAGAAGGATGGAGAGAGGGGAATGAGATATACACACACATCACACATTTAACCTAATCTTCATTTACCTTAATCTTTCCACACATTTAACCTAATCTTCATTTACCTTAATCTCTCCACACACACACACACATAAGAAGATGAGGAAAGAAGGAGAGGCAAAACGCCATAAGAAGATGAGGAGATGGGGAGAGGTAAACCGTCCAAGGAGAGAGAGAGAGAGAGAGGGAGATCTACACACACATTTCACTAAGTCTCTCCACACACACACACACACACACACACAATAACAACAAGAGTGGGTTGAATGGAAAAAGACGAAAGCTTGAAGGAGATGGACGGACGCATACCTTCTCTGGATGCAGCTCGACGCCACGCAAAACAGAGAACAATAGGTTACCGACTGTAAAAAACTTACGGATGTCGGTATATTCGTCGGTATATGCGTCAATATAAGCGTTGGTATATTCGTTGGTATACGCATCGGTATAAGCGTCGGTATACGAACTTTTGAAAATTACCCACCCGACTTTTTGCCTCCAAGTTTAGGACGGGCATACCGACGTTCGACATTTGTGTCGGTATTCTAACGTCGGTATGCCCTAAACCTCTAGTAGTGATTGATACCGATTGTTCGAATAAAAAACCCAAAACACTATCGCTTTCCTCTCTTTATTTTTTGTTTTAATAGAGTATCTTATCTCTCTCTCTCTCTCTCTCTCTCTCTCTCTCTTTCACCTCTCTCATCTCTTGCCCATCCCTCCCTCACCTCTCCATTATGGATCTGCCATTTCAAGGAGGTAAGATTTGAAAGATTTATGTTTTGGGGATTTTTGATTAATTTCAGTTATGTTTTTTCTTGTTTAACCTCCATCACCTCTTGCCTCCCTCACCTCTGCATTACAGATCTAGCATTTCAAGTAGGCAATATTTGCAAGATTTAAGTTTTTGTTTTTTTTTAAATTTGAGATGCTTTTTTATTTTGTTCTGTAGGCTCCTAATCTATAATCTATGCTTATGTATATGGTACACTCTATTTATTAGAAACCTCTATCTATTATTAAACCTTAATTTTAAACCCTAATCTACAGTAAACTCTAATCTATGTTTATGTCTATACTATGCTCTAACTAGTGGAAACCCTTATCTATGCTAAACTATAGTAAATTCTAATCTATGTTTATGTCTATACTACGCTCTAACTAGTGGAAACCCTTATCTATGCTAAACTCTTATTTATATTTTTATGATAAACCCTAAGCACTAGGCTTCTCTACTCTCCTTTAGGGTTTATGCATGTGCTTTTATTCTTTTTAGATCTCTCTAATGAATGTGCTTTTTTTTTTGTGGCTCTTGTTTTGTAGGTATTGTATTTTTGGGCCAACAACTTCCCAAGGACTTCACGTAAGCTCTTTAACCCTAATCTTTTGGACATTCTTTTTAGTACTTGCACTCTCAGGTGTTGGGGGGGAGCTCTATTGTTTTAGTAATTTCATGCATATTTCTCTATGCATGATAGCTGATTTATACATAGCTATCTATATATGCATAGCATTCTATGCATTTCTCTAAACATGCATGCATGGAAAACTATGCATTACTCTATGCATGCATAGAGATCTATATCATTTCTCTACACATGTATACATTGAGATTAATACTACATTGCTTTATGTGTTTCTCTCTACGCATAGACATTTACGTATGAGCTCAATGCATACATAGAGCATTCGATGCATACATATAACGATAAGGCTCTATGTATGCATGCATAAGTCTATATATGGCTCTATCCATAGACGTTTATGTATGAGCTGTTAAAATATACAAGTGAATGGGTGTGTGTGAGAACAAGCCCTTAGCAAGAGGCTATAAAAAAGAGTCTGTAAATGAGTGAGTAGTGAAAAGGTGAGAGGTATCTACGGGAGAGAATAAAGGGTAGCATGAGAAGATCTAGGATGTGTGGAAATATTTTGGGAAAAGTGAAGAGGTGGAGAGAATCAAACAAAAGAGGTGGAGTGAATTAAGGATGAGGTGTCCCCCCAAATGTAGGGGAGGTGGAACAAATCAAGGAACAAATCAGTGGAGTAGCAAACTTGTATAATTTGAGGAATTGGCCTAGTGAGTAATTTGTTGGTTTTTGAGTATCCATGCGTATGTTAAGCTATCAGAGTTAATTGCTCATGAATCTTGTCTTAATCATCATCTAATCACTTGCTAATGATGTTGATTCTTACATTTAATCCACCATAGCTCATCACTTTGCTTGCATTTTAACATGGTATCAGAGCCTAGCTTAGGATCCATCCAATTCATCAACTTATTTATCTTGCTAATCATCCTATTAATCATAATTAAGAGATAATCTCATTTTTAGTCTATTTTTCAACTAGTTTCTGTACCCCCAGCTGGTGGAGGAGCTCTCTCCCTTTATAGCCATAACATTTGCCCAAACCCTCTTAGCCACACTTGAGGAGACTCCCCATGCTTCACCCACTCATCTCAAATTATCAAACTGCTATCGGGAGCTGTTCCAATTCGCGATTTTGTCGACGCTTCATTTCTGAAGGAAAACGTAGATCTGCACTCACACAGAAGAAATTTGTCTAATTCCTCTTGGCCCTAGGGGTTTTCAAGGTCGCTCTACATATGCTGGTGATCTCAGATTTGTGAAATTCCTTAAGGAGAAGTGGTATCAAGCTCTACATCAAATCTGCAACAAATGAATTTGGTAAAACAGAGATTAAGCATTCAATGTTTGGTTAAATCTTTTGTTGCTTAGCTTGATCCTCTACTAGACTAACGACTATTGATGCCTTTGAAAGGAGTTGAGCTCATTTGAACTCTAAGGCCCCAGATCTGGCCTCCCCCCACACTCTCTGGTCTGCACACAAAACATGGGATTATTTTACTAATCAATATTAATCATTGTATTTCGGTAAAATTGAGGGTTCAAATTTACCACTGGGTATCTGATACACATTCCTATAGCTTTATATTACGATTCGGAGATGGTTTGATACTCCAACCATTCAGTACAGACTTGTTACCCTTGGCTTTATATAATTTTTGGTGAATTTATGCTGATAAATTTGTTATAACCATCATTTAACACCACATTTGAGTTGTTAAAGGGTAGACACCGTCCTTGAATCTTCTACGAGTGATCCTTGACCATGGGTGGATAGCTTGAAGCAATAGGGTCAAGCTTTTCCAATAGAGTTTTCTCAAAGTGATCTACGGTTTTGCAACCCATCGATCAACACCGAAGGGGATCCTCTTTCTAAGCGAGCATTTGTGTGGTCAAAAAGGGGTTTCTCCTATGAGAATATTAGGGTAGTAGATGTTCCCAAAGGTGTCTATTTGTACTATACACCATTACTTGTTTGTGAATCTCCAAACCTTAGGGTTCAAGGGTTCAAAGATTCAACTACATTTTCTTGGTTTAGCCCTTTGCTTTGCACGATCTCATAGATCTGATGGTGGCCATCCACATATTCCACTTCATGTGTGATTGGATTGCTCATCTATTTAACCTTACCAATACACTACCCATGAGTGGACATTGAGGTTTTGTGAGATTCCTCTAATCTAGTAGGAGGGAGGATATCTATGTTTAAGGTCACTGTTTTCCCACTTGAGAGTGGGTTTGTTCCTCTAGATGGAGGGGGTAAGTCTAGACCACAAGCAAAATTAAGCAATAATTTTGTTTGTGTTTAGGGGCCTTAGTGATGATGAACCTTCACAAGGAGTGAGAAAGAGAGCAGAAAGATGATTCAGCACAATTAAAACCTTGGAGAATTTAAGGAGAGAGGAAGAGTGAGGAAAACCTGGTAGTGAAAGTGATCCAAATCTTACATATCGTTTGCCACCCCTCCTAGTCTTCCTCTAGTTGGTTGCCCTTTAATCTCTTTGTCTTGATTGTGGCCTCGCTCGTTGCCTTGTTTATGCTTGCCACCATAGCCCCTGTAGCGGCTGATTGCCTTGTGTCTTTGTCCAGCATATGTAATGCACCAACAGCTAAGCGCCCTGCTATGTGAGAGGGCTCCGTGCCTTGTTCCCCTCTATTAGCCCCTTCACACATCGCACGTTGCTTGCTTTGGCAGCTTGCAGATCAACTTGAACACCATGGATTTCAAATGGGATGGATTAGCCTTCGAGGTGAACACTACCAATACAACATCAAGTAAAGATAATCACAGAGAGAGTGTTTTGGCTAATCAGGCCATGATTAATGTTGATAAACAGTCTTTAGAGAGAGAATAGTGTTCAAGTTAATTTACGTGTGCAAATCGATATTGCACTGACAGCTAAGGTGACTACTGCGGAAAGCAATGAGACTAACAAGCTAGTGGGCGATAACAAGGTGATTAAGAAGGAGATTATCGACCGTGAGACTAAGCAGGACTACATGATCCAAGTACTTAAAAGACATTCTCACAGACACTGCCAAAGGTGCACTTTCCACCTCTTTTGGCTTGGCTGATGCCAGGCACTACTAGCCAACAATCTTGGCTGATGCCAGGCACTACTAGCCAACAATCTTGGCCACGCCTTGCACACACTTTGCTGGGCTTGTGTGTTGGCTACTGCCAGTGCTCTTTGTGCGCACACCGGCCAACCCTTCCCTTTTCTTGCATGCGCCCTGCACCATGAAGTCCCGCCACCCTTGGCTACCTTGCTCCATGCCTCTCTATGCCCGCTTTTCCTTGCTGGCAGAATGCTGTAGAACTGGTTCTTGTCCCACAGTACTGCAAGATCGAGACCCATTTCGTGGAGCTTGTTGGAACTATATATATAGATGTGCTCTATATATATAGTTCCAACAGAGCTGCCCTTACTTTGCGCTTTATTGCCTTCCTTTGCTTTGGCTGCCTGCAGCCCTTTCGCTCCATGGTGCACGTGCCCTTTGCTCCAAGCGCCTCTCTCTTCTCACCTGCTCCAATGTTGCTTTGCGCTGACAGCCGTGTTTTCCTCCTCTTTCCTGCCGTGTTTCCCTCCTCTTTCCTCCCTTATCCCCTGCTCCTGAAAAAGGATAGCCAGCTTTTCTATTTCTTGATTTTCTTTTCATTTTTTCCCTTCTTTTTTTCTCCCTATCCTAATTAACGAGCTAATACTAACTAATTTTGGTTTTTGTGTTTTTTTTTCTCGCTATAATAACTAATACTAATCGTTACTAACTAGTTAAAACTAGTTAATTACTAATGCTAACATTACTCTTAATTATTAATACTAACAATAATCATAAGTAATATTATTAAATAATAAGCCTAACACTGATCTTATATTTAAAAAACACTAACTAATGATGAAAAAAGAGAAAACTGTAAAATAAAATCACCTACAAATCAAACCCAACCAAAACAATACTAAACAAACTTGAAACAACAAAGTCCAACCATTGCACTAGATCGCTCACTCACCGAGTGCTACAACAACCGCAAACCTTCACTTAGGATCTTTCATCGAGTCGGAAAAGAAAAACACACTCTACAACACTAGCTAACCAAGTGAAGAGTACTCATGTTTTGCATGTTGTGGGGAACTTAGTACCTTACCCTCCATCTAATGCAAGAGACAACAGCATGAATGTAAGCTAGCACTTGCGAAGACCCACCTCCTGTTGTCCTGCAAAAGTTGTCTATATCAAGCTTTGCTAAATTTGCAGCAATGTGATGAGCTATGGTGGATCAAATGTAAGAATCAACATAATTAGCAAGTGATTAGATGATGATTAAGATCAAATTAGTGATAAATTAATCTAATAGCTTAATGTAGGCATGGATACTCAAAAACTAGCAAATTCTCATTAGGCCAATGCCTCAATTTATAGGTTGTACATCCACAAGATGCCAAGTATCTAATCCCACTAATTGCTCCTTTGATTTGTGTCACCTCCCCTACATCTCTGGGGGCACCTTTTCCTACAATCTTTTCACACACCCTATATTTGCTCATGCTACCCTTGATTCTCTCATCAATAGATTCCTCTCACCTTTTCACTATTACCCACTCAATTATAGACTCTCTCTTACAGCCTCCTGCTAAAGACCATTTTCCGCACACACCCATTCACTTGTATATTTCAATACCTCCCCTCAAGTGAATAATTCTAGCACACCTGAACCCTATACCAAGTCTCCCTCTTACTTGGTAGCCCACACGACCAGTGCCTCAAGTCCCTAACTCATAGTCCTTGACACTCTCTCTCAATGTATCCAAGGCTACTACAAGTGCCCGTGACCTTGACTAAAGTGCTTACACATACATTTACCACATGGCCTACATCATCGGTGGCTTAGAGGTGGTTTTACTCTATTCGGGCAGGTTACATTGGGTTGTGGGTTTCTCTCTCTTTCTCTCTCAGAAAAGATGTCCTGACTCCTCTTCCGTAGGAGTCTCCATGAAGTTTTCTAATGTTGATCCTTCTTCATTGGGTTTGTTGTAGCAGTCTCTAGCCATATGTTCTAATTGCTTCCCACAGTTGTGACAAGTGAAGGTCCTCCTCCTCCCATGTCTCTTCCTCGTCCTTGTCCTCGTGAGAATCCTCCTTGGGTGTAGAATGCTCTCTCCTCTCCAGCTATTGGGTCCAACCCTTTCTTCTCTTTGACCTTATTCTCTTTCTCTAGTAGAGCTCCTTCTTTTTCATGTAGCTTCAATTCTGGTACATTTTTAAGGTTGCCACAATTTTCACCACAATGTTCTCATATTCTCCTTTCTCCACACTCTTCAGAAGCACTGCTAGTGCCTCATCATCCTCTACCTTATTACCAATGGCTGCCACTTTTTGTAATGCTTTTATATTTGTTCAAGTGTGTAGTTAGAGGTTCACTTTCCTTCATGTCAAGTTTATAGAACTGCATTAGCAGATTTATCTTTGAATTTTTTGCTCGAGTGCCAAATAATTTATTGAGTTCAATCCATGCATCTTTAGCCCGTTGTATCCCTGCAATGTGGTGAATGATTTCATCTCATTTAAGCTAAGTGCAATGAGTCCTAATTCTTTCTCATTCTTGCTCTTCCACTCATTCTCCCCAATCTCCTCTAGACATTCATCTCTTCCCTCAACTAGCCTCCACAGAGTTTTCCTGATGAGCAAATACATGGTCTTTGTTTGCCATGTATGGAACTACTCCCCAACCATTAAATTTAGCTATTTCTTGTGCATTTCTCATGTGATGATGTGAAGGGGATCTTACCTCTAGATCCAATTCAATATTCAAGGGCAGTGTCTACCCTTTTACAACTAAAATCTGATGTTTATTGATGATTAGAACAAGTTTAACAGCATAAATTCACTAGAAATTACGTAAGGCCAAGGGTAAGTGATTTGTACTGAATGGTTGGAATATCAAACCATCTCCAAATTTTTATATGACATGATAGGGATCTGTATCAGATACTTAATGGTAAATTTGAATCCTCAATTGCACCAAAAAATCATGATTAGTGCTAAATAATCATTGATTAGTAAAATAATCTCCTATTTTGTGTGCAAAAAATAGAGTGTACGGGGAGGCCAGATCTAGTGCCTTAGAGTTCAAATGAGCTCAAATCCTTTCAAGAGCATCAATAGAAGTTATTCTAATAGAGGATCAAGCCAAGAAAACAAAAGATTTGACCAAACATTGAATTCTTAATCTATGTTTTACCAAACTCACTTGCAGATTTGATGCAGAGCTTGATGCCACTTCTCCTTGAGGAATTTCACAAATCTGAGATCACCTCCATGTTCAGAGAATCCAAAAACCCCTTGGGCTATCTCCTTTGCTCCCAATTCCAAGTATTGAAGACAATTTTACAGATTTACCTAAAGAAAAAGGCACTGGCGATTTCACGACTTTTTGTTGCTCACGACAGCGGTTTGAAGAGCTGAGTTGATGGGCTGATGCGTGGGAAGGTTAGCTATGTGTGGCTAATAGCTTGTTGCCTACTGTTAAGGATGGATGGAGATCAAGCCTCTCCACTAGCTCGGGGTGCAAAAAGATGTTGAAAAGAGACAAAAAATGTGATTAACTCTTAATTTATAATTAGTAGAGTGATTAGGCTTGAATACTAGCTAAATCCTAAGCTTGGCTCTAATACCATGTTAAATTTGCAGCAATGTGATGAGCTATGGTGAATCAAATGCAAGAATCAACATAATTAGCAAGCGATTAGATGATGATTAAGATGAGATTAGTGAGCAATTAATCTAATAGCTTAATGTAGGCATGGATACTAAAAAACCAGCAAATTCTCATTAGGCCAATGCCTCAATTTGTAGGTTGTACATCCACAAGATGCAAGTATTTAATCCCACTTATTTCTCCTTGATTTGTGACACCTCCCCTACATCCTGGGGGCACCTTTTCCTACAATCTTTTCACACGTCTATATTCGCTCATGCTACCCTTGATTCCCTCATTAGTAGATTCCTCTCACCTTTTCACTGTTACCCTTGATTCCTCTCATTAGTAGATTCCTCTCACCTTTTCACTGTTACCCACTCAATTTATAGGTTGTACATCCACAAGATGCCAAGTATTTAATACCACTGATTTCTCCTTGATTTGTGACACCTCCCCTACATTGCTGGGGACACCTTTTCCTATAATCTTTTCACACGCCTATATTCGCTCATGCTACCCTTGATTCTCTTATCTCAGTAGATTCCTCTCATCTTTTCACTGTTACCCACTCAATTATAGACTCTCTCTTACAGCCTCTTGCTAAGGACTTGTTCCCGCACACCCATTCACTTGCATATTTCAACACCTCCCCTCAAGTGAATAATTCTAGGACACCTGGACCCTATACCAAGTTTCCCTCTTACTTGGTAGCCCGTGATGACCAGTGCCTCAAGTCCCTAACACATAGTCCTTGACACTCTCTCTCTATATATCCAAGGCTACTACAAGTGCCCGTGACCTTGACTAAAGTGCTCACACATACATCTACCACATGGCCTACATCATCAGCGGCTTATAGGTGGTTTTACTCTATTCGGGCAGGTTACATTGGGTTGTGGGGTTTCTCTTTCTCTCTCCAGAAAGATGTCCATTATGTGGGCTGCAACTTGAGGCTCGATACTCAAAGTCTATGAAGAAGATAGTATACGAGGGCCACAAGAAGTATCTCCCCAGTGGACATCCTTTGCATGAGGGATTTCTAGGGAGGTCTCCTCGCTTATGGAAGAGCAGTGATTGGAGGACCTTATGGGAGCTGGATCCAACCTATACACCTCCAGGAATGAAGCGTCTATCCATTTTCCATCAACTTCCATACTGGAATGACCTTCTAGTGAACCATCTTCTTGACCCAATGCACATTTTCAAGAATATAGCCAAGGTGCTTTGGAAAACCATCACAGGAGTAAAGGAGAGCAAGGCACAACGAGGTGATTTACAAGAGGTTCAATGCATGCACCACTTATGGGCCAAAAATAGAGCAGATAGAGAGGTGACGCTACCAAAAGCACCGTGGGTCATGACAAAGGATGAGCAACAGCATGTAAAGAAGTGCATTAGTGAGTTTCGTACCCCTAGAGAATGCATGCATTGCTTGAAGGGAGCATTTACAAAGGACGATGAGATTAGTGGTTTGAAGAGTCATGATTGGCACAAATTCTTACAATTCATGCTTCTTATAGCCATCAAGGATTGCCTCAAGCAACAATTTATAAAATTGGTGCAGTGGTACGTTGCATATCAAGGAAAGAGATTGGTGGAGACACATTGGAAGCAGCACGATTAAACTCCATCAAGGCTGTTATAATGGCTGAGAAATACTTTCCAACAAGTATTTTAACCATTCAATTGCACTTGCTAGTTCATGTGGTTGATGAAGTTACTGAGGCTGAGATTGTCCATAGCCAATAGATGTTTTTCTTGGAGAGATTTATGAACACTTAAAGGATTTGTTCGTCAAAGAGCTTGTCCTGAAGGTAGTATGGCAGCGGGATGGCTTGTTCAAGAATCACTTGTATATATAACTGAGTTTCTCAGTATGTCTAATCCCGATATGCCAAGATTATAGACACAAGAAGAAGATGATCAACTAGTTGGGGAAGAGCCAAAGGCCTTGTGAGAACAATGGATGTAGCATTGCATGAGAAGATCAATAAATTTTGCATCTTAAACTCACATGCTATGGAGAAATGGATCGAGAGATACAACTTGGTGAAGGCTGAAAGGGACCAAGCTCCTTTGGGTTTTAGGAGTCAAACAACCCGCACACTACCGTACCCAACAACTTTTTGACTGTTATTTTAACAACTTCTTCTAGAATTTCCTTCTAATAAATGGCTCAAGAAAACCAGACTACAAACTAAACACAATGGTGAATCAATAAGTGATGAGAAGGAGGAGCTTGCATATGGTTGTGATTTCCATGTATGTGAGTTAGAGATATCTACGCATTGTCTTTTATGTTGTGCTTTCGTGAATTTATATAATAATAGTACTTATTTATTGTGCTTGTAGTATCGTAAGTTTGGGACAATTTGGTCATGCGGACGTCACTTTCGAGTAGAACGAATAGATAAAAAGAGAACAACATTTGATATTGTGGTATGAAGGCTAATTTCATGCAAGAAAGTCGTTCAAGTGCAAGTGATAGCAATACTGAAGTAGGCATGCTAGATTATTGTGGAACAATCCAAGATATTATTAAGGTTGGATTCAGAAAGTTTGATATGTTCATTTTTGATGTGAAATGGTTCAAGTTGCAGGTAACTCAAGGGGCATAAGTAACTGCACACAAAGACAAGTGTGGATTTCTTCAAGTAGACCGCACAAAGATATGGACTGACCAAAGGGACACATTTGTGCTACCAGAGCACTATGAGCAAGTCATCTTTGTGAAAGACCCGACAGATCATAAATGGTTGTTTCTTATTCAAATAAATCCACATGGAAAATAAATATTTGAAGAGGTGAAAATAGTAGTTGACTGTTTGCGAGATGCTGAGGAACTCTCCCTAGATCATGTGATGGTTGAGCATACACCACTAGCACCTATTGAACATCAAGAAGAAGAGATACTAGTTGAGGAAGTAAGTGAGGCTCACACGAGATTAGGATCGGATGAAGGTGTACTCATTGAGCAAATACATCTTGAACGAGAAACAGACACTAGAGATAATCCAAAAGAAGAAGAGATTCAAGCTGGGTATGATCACAATGCATTGACAGCTCTCATGCTAGAGCTAGAAGAGGATGACTACATGGATGAATTACCTTCTACTACTACAAGACAACTGGTTCCACCAATTGACAACAATGATGGAGTATTTCCAGAAATAGATTTCTTTGGAGACATGGATCTCAGTGAGGAGGACGAGCTAGTTAATGATGAACTGTAATTTCATTGTAAAATAGAGCACTTTCCTAATTGCACCTTAGTGTGATGATGATGAGGAGCTAGCATTTTTTCTCCTTCAAAGAGCATGATGGAAGTTATACCCTCCTCTCTCCCTCGGCTTCTCCCCCCCCCTCTCTCTCTTTCTCTCTCTCTCTCTCTCTCTCTCTCTCTCTCTCTCTCTCTCTCTATCTCTTTCTCTCTGATCATCTCTCTCTCTCTCTCTCTCTCTCTCTCTCTCTCTCTCTCTCTCTCTCTCATAGAAACATGCTTGCAAAGAGGTAGAAAAAGAAGGCTAAAACACACCCCAAGATGGGAACTAGCAAATATTATATATAGATTTAATTTTTTTTAAAAAGAAAAATTTTGACTGTTATTTTAACTTTTTCCACGCTTATTTCGACGCATTTTTTCACACATATTTCAACGTGTATTTCGACGCACATATCGAGACAACGCGACCAAGCATGGAAACTAAGCGTCGAAAAACAATGATTCTCTTATAGTGTTAAACAGGTTTAAGTCTCAAAAGGTGTTCAATGATTTTGACATAATCAATCACACTTTGGCATTCTACGTTTTGTCATGTCAACTTTTCAATCCTTATGCTTCTCAAAATTTAAAGCTCAATATCGTGGATAATCTTCATATTTTTAAGAATCTTAGTTCATTATATTGTGAGGGTTACATTTTTGGGATAAGACATTAGATGGCTATTCCAAAAAAAAAAGTTAAGTATTGATGGCTTCTTAAGTTTTATATTACCATATCCAAGAAGGGTAAGGGAGAAGTATTTTATTTTGTCAAATACTTTCTCCTTTATTGAGATAGCTTCTTTATTTATACATGAACATACCCTATTAAGGGAAAGGGGGATGTATTTAATTCTAACTTGTTAAGGGGTCAAGGGAAAAGTATCTGATTCTATCAAAAACTTTGTGACCATAATTGAAAATCAAAGTGGTCATAAGTTAAAACCTTTTGGAGATCATAAAGGAGGTGAGTATGTTCTCAAGCTTTAAATGAGTAGCGGGATTCATGGAAACAGCATGAATACTTGATTGCAAACTACTCAATATTAAAATAGAGTAGTAGAGTAGAGAAAGAGTAGATCTTTAGTGGAGATCACTAGTGGACATTCATCATTGTATACTTAAAGAAAGTGGTTTAGACAACACGTTTTAGATTGAAGCAATACTTACTCGAGAGGTCATGTTGTTAATAGGTATCCAGAACACCTATCAAAAAGGGAATACAAAGAAAGGTATATTCATGTTACAAACAAAGCATACGAAAGAAATGTTCCTCAAATTTAACATGCAAAATTGCAAAGATAAATAGCAACACCTATGGAAATTGGTCGTAATCTTCATGAAGGGAAGTTATGAGAATGAGTAGATAAAACTCTTTACATGAAATCTACGCATAGAATTATCTTTCTTTGTAATACAACAACAAGCCTTTCCAAGACTTAGATAGTAGTTAAGTGAGTCTTTAGATATGCATTATAATATAGCTTAGAGTAGAAGAAATCAGATGCTTTACACTTTCTTTCTTACTGAGATTGAGAGGTAAGTGATGTAGACACTAGAACTACTTTAATGAGGTTTCCTTTCTCACTAGACTCTACATGTGTAGTACCATGGATTAGTGAGAAACAATCTACTCTAGCTCTCATCAAGTGAAGTTGAATACTAGGTAGCCATTATGACGATACTAAACTATTGAATGCTAAGTAGCCATTGTGATGTCGAATATTGGGTAGCTAGTATGACTACTACTTAATGCATATAGCTTCAAAGGTTGATACACAATTATGAGTATTTTGTGATACTCAAAGTGCTAGTGCTACTGCTATTATACATAATATGATTGTTCTATAAACCATGAACTAAATATTTAACTAGCCTTTATATTAAATTGTATCTTTCTTCCATCTAATACAAAATTTATTATCCCATAGAATGTAGCTCAAAGTATCCTTGAACATCTCACAAAAATGGTGTTGTTGACAGAGGTAATATAACCCACTAGTAAAGTCATGCTTGTTGAAAAATCACCTCTGAATACTTTTAATCACTCACTAGATAGGATAAACTATATTGCTATGTGTTACAAATAGAGCCTTTACAATATGTTTTTACTAGATTTTTTTGCCTATGGTTCATGACTTAGGAGATCTGTATGTACACATTTTTGTTCATGTATCTCCAAAGAAGTTGGGAAGTCAAGAAAGTTCATTTTTCTTGGGTATAGTTAGGTGAGAAAAGGTTGTAGACTCTACAATCCGTAAGTAAGAGTCTGTATGATGAGCATAGATGTGCATTCTATATATTAAAGCACATTAAACTTTTTGCAACTTTGACTTTTTCTAAAGAACTCAACGGCACAAACTAGTTATATTACAACACAATTATTTTTTTGAAACTTTACCTTTTTAAAGAAACACTCACCCATATAAACTAGTTATATTAAAGCACATTAATTTTTTTGAAAATTTTCCTATTTTAAAAAACACTCAGCCATATAAACTCAGCTTGAATAACCGAAGATATAAATAGCAATGATAATAATGCTTGTGAATTACCTCTTTTAACTTGTGTTCTAGTTCCATGCGAACGTGCTCCAAGAGTGATCAATCTATGTCACACTGAGACTCTACTCCAGAATTAACATCATCCATCTCAAGGTCAACATTTGGTCCTCTACACTCAGGGGGTTCACCTAAAAAAAGGTAAGTATACCATAGGAGTTCAAATAAAGGGTTTTTAATTTAGAATTTTAACGTAAATTCACATAAATACATTTACAGAAGGTGTTTTTAAAATCGATTTAGAAACCCGTAAGTCAATATAGAAAAAGGAGTCATTTTTTTCATGAAAAAATCACAAGTAATGGGGTTTTTTAAATACCCTTGAACGCACGTGATATGTAGGGTTTCTTCGTAGTGCACCCCCCGAGCCTCTACATCTTGCTCCAACCTTATTGCACTTGAGATTTCCTTTTTTAACTCTCCTAAACGAGTTATATATATATATGTGGAGTCTTTTATATTAGTTCAAAAGAGATCAATGCTGAAAATTTGACTATGCAATTGTCATCAATATTTCTAAAAACTCCATGAATACTATAGACATCATACCGGTCAAGTGCACAAAGTGCATCCATAGCCTTGATTGTTGGGTGTAAAACCAACTCCTCCATGTGCTTCTTCCATGATATTGATAATTGAAAGTAATTCTTCTATGTAACACAAACAAAATAGAAGAAAAAGGAGTTAGAAAACCTATTGAGCTGTAAATAAATAGCACATGCATGATCAGTTAATGACATACCACGAGGCCATGCAAAAGCGTACTTTCTATGGCACGTTATTGTTTAAAATGTCAAATTTCAAGTTTTTCGTTCGGGTCACTCTAGAACAAATGTGAGTTTGAAAGCAAACTAGAAATCCAGCGCAGGCCGAGTGCTAATGCGGCAGCACGGGGACACGCAGGTAGCTAGGGTTCGAAGTGTAAGCCTCTGTGATGGTTCTGAGCGCAACAAATCACTGTACATGCTACAAGGTGATGATCTTTATGTGACTCCAAAGAGGCCTGTTATGAAGGCCGGAGCTATGGAAGCCACCTGTTTGGTAGGTGCAGACGCAAGAGTAAGAACGCTTTAATCGCATTTTCAACGTCTTTAACAGTCAGTTGCACAGACGCATTAAGCACTCACCATGAACTCGTCGACCTCCTTCCTGCAGCCGCAGAACTTGTTCATATCCGGATTGTTACAACGTGCGGCGTACTGATCCTTGCCTAGCAATAGGTAGTTGATGGCCACGCTGTGCTCGTTGGCGAGCTGGGCTTCAAGGGCTCGCACGTGATCCGCTGGGAGGCCCACGCTGAGGCACTGCACGTGCGCCTGCAGCACGTGCTCGTAAAGGGGGTGCGAAACGATCTCCGCCTTGAGTTTGGCCGAGGTGCGGAGCTCATCGATGATGAGGATGACGATAATGAGGTGCAGGTAGTCAGGAGGATGATGAGGATGATAATGTTGCATACGAAGATGAGGCTGCATTTGTCCCTGGTGGAGGAATGAGGTGCTCTTCTGCGTACTGCTGCTGTTGTAGATGATGGTCATGCAGCTGCTGCGAGGGGAAGAATGCACGCTCGGCCGAGCGATGCACAAGATCCAATTATCAGCCCACACCCGTTCAGAGAAGGGTTTCTCTGAAGGTGCTGGGCACTTCAAATGTTAGGGTAGTACTCTACCAGGAGCTGGAAAACGAGGCTACAGCCAGAGACACCTGCTCAAAGAAGCTGATCTGCTGAAGGGCACTTGATCGCCTGTTAACCGACTCTTCAACGAGAAGAAGGACGAGATGACAGCCAATGGTGGCTCGAGCGGCACATGCAACCAGATGCTGCTGAGCGGTAAAATTGAGCTGCTAGGGCTACAGCCAGTGACCGGCGGATACATATATTGAGGAGGCTCTAGGCGGCGACCATTATGAGGAGAAGAAGACGACTAAACAGTGAGGGAGCTACTGGTGGGTTGCTTGGTGCTGATGGGGCGAGTACCTTGCGCACACAACAGTGAACCCCATCCTCTTTGTCTGTTTCTCTCTCACTCTCTCTTTTTGTCTGTTTCTCTCTCACTCTCTCTTTTTGTCTGTTTCTCTCTGCCCTGAAAGCGCCCCCTTTTTTCTAACCCATCCTCATCATAGCTTCGCCCTCCCAAGCACTGTTTCTCTCTCTCTCTCTCTCTCTTCTGTCTGTTTCTCTCTGCCCTGAAAGCGCCCCCTTTCTTCTAACCCATCCTCATCATAGCTTCACACTCCCAAGCAGCTGACGTTGAGAGCCGAACAACCTTCCCCTTCTATGTGGCCCTACCCTGCCCGGCCTCGCATTAAATTAAACATTTCTCTGAAAATCAAGTAAATTATTCCAGTATCTTTTTGGCCTGCTGGCCCGGTCCCGGACGCTTAACGCGACGCTAAATTTTGTCCCCCGTACCGCCCCATATTAACACCTGCTTTGACGTGTTGCATAATTTTATTGGCCAACGCATTAACAGATTTGTGTGCACGCTAATCACTTATCTTCCCCGCCCCCACTCGTCCTACGGTCGCAGCCTTCTCTGCGTTAAAATTCAAAAAGGTTATCGTCGCACGCGATTCGCCACTGCAGCTGCGTCCAAGCTTAGTAGCTGGTTGTGGAAAACAGAAAGTCCCTGTCACACCTTCTCTCTCAGAGTACGCACGCCATAGATCTCTCACCATACAGAATTGTGTATTGTATAGAATGAACAGTTACAACCATAACAAAGTATGCATGCAAGCGGTGTGATGGTTGGGCTCTTGCTAGGTGTCAAGACCTTATTAGTCTTAACACCCAAAACTTCCCCTTAAGACCATTAAGGTCTTGCAGATAAGATGTTGGGTTAGGTATTATTTGGAACATAAAATAAAAGGTGTAGTCATGTGTACTGCTTCGCAAATTCCTAAGCTAGTGCCAGTTTTGTCAGGTGGTGGCAACACCCTAGTTGTAGCCTAATCTACATGTTATATTATTTATAAATATGCAAATACAACTAGCCCGGATCAACATGGGCTTTGATTGTGAGGAAGAGAAACATGAATGTTTTCATCTTCACCCGTGTTTGGAAGTTTGGTTTGGAAAAAGTTGGTTCATGATCATATGCTTTTTCATGACCTTGATCCATGTCACTCCCCCCTCAAGGGAATGAAAAAGATTTCCGAATACTCCTTGCAATCAAGAGGAGCATCTTCTCCGGCACCACGGTCTTCAAAATCTTCACCGGAATCAACATCTTGCTCTCCATCATCACCTTCTTCACATCGCTACTTTCTTCTTCCGTTTCAGCATCCTCTCTTTTGTCTCCTAATTCAGATTCAGCAACTTTCTCATCGACGTCATCTGATTCTTCCTCTTAATTGGATCCGTCTTCATCTTGTTGTTCATCTTCAAAGCCATCCTCGTCATCATCTTGTGTGTCATCTTCTTCACAATCACCAGCGAAGGGTACATATTCGTCTTCATCTACTGGATAAGCCCCATCATCTTCGCAGAAGCCCACAGTCTTGTTGAGGATCCATTGTTTGCACAATTGCTCTAGCATACACTGCTTTATTGGGTAGATTGCCTTTTGCTTTGGTTGCATCGTCATCTGCACCATCTTTATCTCCTCTTTGTGGCGGGAGGTGGCCAGCCTCAGGCAAGTTATTTCTTGCATCAACTTCTTCTTCCTGCCCTTCTTGGGACTGCAAGGCACATATGTGTCGCCCTTCCGGTGAGGGCTGCAGATCTTTGTCTACATCGGCATCATTGGCCTATTTGTGAAGCTCTTGTGCTCCGTTTTTTTGTAGGTTTGTGCCTACGTTTTGTGTTGAATACAAGTTATCATCGATTGAATCTACTATTTTTGGCAGCAGGTGCCTTGAAAATCTCCTTCTTCGTCTAGAAGATCAGCCCCATCATATGGGAAATTTACTGCAGGCTTTTTCTATGCACCATCCTCGAGGAGGAGGCATAATAACGCCAACAGGAAGCGTGCTTGGGAAGGGCCGCCCACAGGGAGGAAAGCCCAACCCATGGATACTATGTGGTAAATAGAAAGTCCGAGACACACCTTCTCTCTGAGAGTATGCATGCCATAGATCTCTCACACAGGGAACACGCAGAGGTAAGAACCATACAGAATTGTGTATTGTAGAATGAATGGTTACAACTATAACAAAGTATGCATGCAAGCGGTGTGATGGTTGGGCTCTTGCCAGGTGTCAAGACCTTATCATGATGATCGAATGATGATGTTGTAAGGAATGCGGATAGGCTGCCTACGTGTCCACTTGCACGCAAACACACCCTTAGATAAGATGTCCCCAAGAGGATTAGAACCCAAGACCTCCTGTAGAAAGTCTAAGGTCTTATCCACTAGGCTACCACCTTGGGGACAATATAAGTTATTTAACCAATCAATAATGTATATATCCTTTTTTTTCAACCTTCCTAGAACCTCTCTCTCTCTCTCTCTCCCCCCTCCACACACACACACACACACATACAAATAGCACACTACTATTGTAATTGTATTACCACAAATGAAAAAAACACTAAATCTTTTTTCCTTGCAAAATATAAGGTAATTTCTAAGCATAGAAGGTAACTAGAGCGACTACGCATTACCAAAATGCAACCATGCCATGTAGCTTACATTCACTCTAAGGAAACTGGTGTTGAATGTCGGTTATATGAATATGCACAACTTTAAAATTTGAGGTGTTAAGTGATATTTGATGTGACACATAAGTCATGTCGCACAATGTTGCTTATATATGGACACTTTCAACATCACAATTTGCATACATGGGCTTTAACAACAAGTAAGTGACTCACTACAAGTGCTTGGCCCTTACGAACGGTTTTTTTCTAGGAAAGATATATTTATTTTACTCCTAGCTCCCGTTATCGGTATACGTGTTTATATATATGTCAGTATGTGTGTCGATAAAAGCATTGATATACGGATCGTCATACCGACACTAGAAAAAATCATACGTACGATGTTTTGGACATTGATATCGATGGTTCGAATAAAAAACCCAAAACACTATCGCTTTCCTCTCTTTATTTTTTGTTTTAATAGAGTATCTTCTACCTCTCTCTCTCTCTCTCTCTCTCTCTCTCACCTTCCTCACCTCTTGTCCATCCTTCCCTCACCTCTCCATTACGGATCTGCCATTTCAAGGAGGTAAGATTTGCCATATTTATGTTTTGGGGATTTTTGATTAATTTGAGTTATGTTTTTTCTAGTTTAAGGGTTGTTGCAAGATCAAGGTGTCCAGTTTTGTCCAGTTTCTGTTGGACTGGGACAATGCTTGGAGAGAAAATTTTAGGGGGTAAGGTACTTAAAATGAGATCAAGCAAATAATAGAAAATATGCTTGCCCTTAAATTAACCCAGTACAACTTAAATTAATATAAATTAATCTAATTAATCAAAATTAATTAAAATATGATGAAATGATAAACAAATGATCTTTCCATACTTAGAGTGATCCAATTTATTTTTCCATAGATTCACCTTTACAAGTACACTAGTCCCTATAGGTTTTAGATTATTCACATCAAAAATGTAATTTTACTAATTAGATTATTAATATTTGTAGGCCTTCTGATAGTCTGGAAGAATTTTGAAAAAGAGATCATTAAAAATCCAACCATTGGATTTGCAATTTTCACTAACCACCACATTCTACTAATGTCTCAGTATCTACCCACTCTTTTGATCTACAAGATTGAGGACTTTAAGTGGTACCTATTGTGGGTACAAAAAGTGGCGTATATTATAACACTTTAAAGACCTTGAAATATTTAAAGAAAATAGACAAATATCTTAAAATTTTCTCAAAAAATCAAGTTAAGCTCCATATTATGTGAAGATCTAAGGTACAAAGTGGAAATCTCATATGATTTTATATGTAAAAGATATTAGCATTTTATGGAATCAGCTCAAATTTGGGACAGGGTGTATACATTGACTTTGTACCTAAGAAAATGAGGACTTTTGACTATCTAATGCTTAATCAAATTATGCAACTATATTTCCAACTTTGAATATGATGTTCCAACAAAAGAACTTGAAACGAAATTCCTTCATTTACTAGAAGAGATTAGCCACTAAAGGTAAACAAATGCCTATTTTTTTACTGTTTACAGGGTGCCTGAGTGGACAAAACTGGGCACCCTAATCTTGCAACCACCCTTAATCTCCGTCACCTCTTGCCTCCCTCACCTCTGCATTACAGATCTGGCATTTCAAGGAGGCAATATTTGCAAGATTTAAGTTTTTGTTTTTTTTAAATTTGAGTTATGCTTTTTTATTTTATTCTGTAGGCTCCTAATCTGTAATCTTTGCTTATGTATATGCTACACTCTACTTATTTAGAAATATTTATCTATTATTAAACCTTAATTTTAAACCCTAATCTTTAGTAAATTCTAATCTATGTTTATGTCTATACTAGGCTCTAACTAGTGGAAACCCTTATCTATGCTAAACTCTTATTTATATTTCTATGATAAACCCTAAGCACTAGGCTTCTGTACTCTCCTTTAGGGTTTAAGCATGTGCTTTTATTTTGTTTAGATATCTCTAATGAATGTGCTTTTAATTTGTTTAAATATCTCTAATGAATGTGCTTTTTTTTTGTGACTCTTGTTTTGTAGGTATTGTATTTTTGTGCCCACAACTTCCCAAGAACTTGAGGTAAGCTCTTAAACCCTAATATTTTGGACATTCTTTTTAGTCCTTGCACTCTCAGGTGTTGGGGGAGCTCTATTGTTTTAGTAATTTCATGCATGTTTCTCTATGCATGACAATTGATCTATACATAGCTCTATATATGCATAGCATTCTATGCATTTCTCTAAACATGTATGCATGGAGAGTTATGCATTACTCTATGCATGCATAGATATCTATATCATTTCTCTACATATGTATACATCGAGATTAATACATTGCTTTATGTGTTTCTCTCTACACATAGACATTTACGTATGAGCTCAATGCATACATAGAGCATTAGATGCATACATACAACGATAAGGCTCTACGTATGCATGCACAACTCTCTGTGTGGCTCTATGCATAGACATTTATGTATGAGCTATTGAAATATACAAGTGAATGGGTGTGTGCAGGAACAAGTGAATGGGTGTGTGCAGGAACAAGCCCTTAGCAAGAGGCTATGAAAGAGAGTCTGTAAATGAGTGAGCAACAATGAAAAGGTGAGAGGTATCTACGGGAGAGAATAAAGGGTAGCATGAGAAGATCTAGGATGTGTGGAGATATTCTAGGAAAAGTGAAGAGGTGGAGAGAATCAAGCAAGAGAGGTGGAGTGAATCAAGGATGAGGTGTCCCCCCAGATGTAGGGGAGGTTGCACAAATCAAGGAACAAATCAGTGGAGCAGATCATGGACAAACTTGTATAAATTGAGGCATTGGCCTAATGAGTAATTTGCTGGTTTTTGAGTATCCATGCCTACATTAAGCTATCAATTAATTGCTCACGAATCTTATCTTAATCATCGCCTAATCACTTGCTAATGATATTGATTCTTGCATTTGATCCACCATAGCTCATCTTTTTGCTTGCATTTTAACATGGTATCAAAGCCTAGCTTAGGATCCATCTAATTTATGAGCTTATTTATCTTGCCAATCACCCTATTAATCATAAGTAAGAGATAATCTCATTTTTTTAATCTATTTTTCAACTAGTTTCTGTACCCCTAGCTGGTGGAGGAGATCTCTCCCTTTCCAGCCATAACATTAGCCCAAACCCTCTTAGCCGCACTTGTTGAGAAGACTCCCCATGCTTCAGGCAGTCACCTCAAATTATCAAACTGCCGCCGCTGAGAACTGTTGCAATTCGCGATTTTGCCCGTGCTTCATTTCTGAAGAAAAACATAGATCTACACTCACACAGAAGAAATTTGTCTAATTTCTCTTGGCCCTAGAGGTTTTAAAGGGTGCTCTACATATGTCGATGATCTTAGATTTGTGAAATTCCTCAAGGAGAAGTGACATCAAGCTTTGCATCAAATCTACATGTGACTTTGGTAAAACAAAGATTAAGCATTCAATGGTCAAATCTTTTATTTAGTGGCTTGATTCTCTACTAAACTAAGTGCTATTTGTAGAAGTTATATATAGCTAGCCCCAACTCTCTCTAGGTCTTGCCTATATATATGTGACGTGACTAATATGATTCATTCTTATGGAGCATATGTGGTGTCTCTTGTCTCGTCTCTCTCCCTCTCTCAACATGGTATCAGAGCAATTCTAGTCATAAGGGAAGCATCTACATCTTCTTGTTCAATTTATGATTATGATCTCATGTCTTACAAGATTGATCTTAGGTAACAATTTTGTGTAGGGTTGCTTGGTTCTTTGATTATATGTTGCCTACATGATTTTATGGCTCCACTTGTTATAATTAGAATTGTTTCTTAATCGCGTCTTCAAGAAGGTGTGTAGGTGGTACAGTGCTGGTGAATCCTATCAAAAGAGTTTGTCAATCAGAGTTTTGAGTCAAAAGTTAGGACAAGTCAGGCAAACTGCATCTAAAACAGTAAAACAGGTTCTTTGTGAGAGCGAATAGGTAGTTGTCTCTAAGTCATAAGCAGGATTTGATCGTCAAGGCTTTTCGTAAAAGCTTCAGATGGGTGCTTGCTGTACAAGCTACAATTAGATACAAAACTTGCCGTACAAGTTGCGTCATAGCACGGTGCTTTTTCTTATTATTATTTTTATCTTTTATGGACCTCTAAGTTTTCTTACATGCATGAGACACGGGTCTCCACTTTTAGAGTTCTCATTTTGGTTCACATTCTATTCTTTACATGATCACTTTATGCTCGTTGTCTAGTGCATGCCTATTTTTGGCTACGTTTCTCATATCTCATACATGGTCTGCAAGTTCTGCGATCTTATCTTGTACGTGTTCTCACAACCTGACATGGAAAACACCATACTTGTTAACGGATTTCCTTCTAGGCAGCGTTCTGTTCCTCTTTTCCAAGGCCAAGGATTTCTTGGTTGGAAATACAAGATGCTATTAATTTTGGAAGGAGATGAATTAGCAGATATTGTTCTTGTGGAAAATTAATCGTGATAAGTCTACTCGTTGGTATATATTTTCTGCCCTTAATGATTCACTTATGCTATATGTTTATCCATTATCCACGTCATATGCTATATGGGACTATCTTGTCACACTATGTTTGAGAAGAAAACTGTTACTACTACAGAGATTCTGTATCTCCGTAATCTTCTGGGCAAGCTTCAATTCAAGGCAAGTACATCCATGTCTAGTCACATTGAATCATTCAAAGGTATTATGAATTAACTTTCTGCTGCAAGGGATCCTATTCCTCGAACTCAATTGGTTACACACCTTCTTGATATGGTGAAGGATCCTTTGTATGATAATATTGTCACTATATTATCTAACAAGGATGGAATTGACTTTGAGCATACATGTATTTCTTTAATTGAATATTCTCAATGTCATGATCGTCAGACGTCAGTAACTCATGAAACGGTCATGATTGCCCAAGAGTACACAGAATCAGAGACGACCTTTGCTCTCCGAAGATGTCCATTTCAGCAACGCCCTTCTTCCTCCTCCCAATTTACATCTCGTGGCTTCCAAAGAGGAGGTAATTCTTCTCGTTTGAGATTTCCTCAAAATCGTTGTTCTTATTGTGACAAAATTGGTCACTTGGTATTTGAATGTTGGGCATGAGAGTACGATGAAGAACACGGTATTACGAATAAGCAACCTCGTTTATCAAGGGGTTCTTCCTCTTCTGCAACCTCTGAATATTGTGGGAGCACAAAGTATTCATCCAGTCGATGCTTCAAGAGGCGTTATGACGAAGCTCAATATCAAGCTTATGCTACTCAACAAAATCCTCATGATGATGAAGACAATGTTCATCAGGAGGTTAATTTGGTTCATTAGAATGTCTCTCCAGAAAAGGTACTGCATGTTTGTGATGGTTCTCTCTTTATTGTTGATTCTGGTGCTACTGGTGGTAACATGACATATCAATTGCAATACAATTATCATCCAATTCCTATATCAAGAAAGTGGTTTATCTTGCTGATAATACAACTTGCCAAGTAATGGGTATTGACGACTTGTATTTGGGAACTTCTTCCTCAAACAAAATACTACGACGAGTTTTATATGTTCCTGTATTTGGGAACTTTCTGTTGCGTGGCTTGTGGATCTTGGTCTATTTGTTGGGTTTGATAATACAAAGTGTCGCATCGAAAAGGATGGCACCACTATTGCAGTTGCTTCTCAACATGGTAATCTCTTTGAACTTTCATTTAATGAGGATGTTGCAAATGTTGTAATAGCTCTAGGAGATCTGGATTGTAAGCTATGGCATCATCGGTTTGCTCACTCAAATTTCTCAAAGCTTCTTGATATTCATCGTCATGATCTTGTGAGATGTATGGACCTCAAATCTCACCTGCATATAGGGATATGTGAATATTGTGCTCTAGGCAAACATCATCGTAAGCCATTTCCAATGTCTACAAATATTCATTCAAATAATCTTTTGGATCTCATTCAAACTGATATTTGTGGACCATGTCCTCCATCCAAGTATTGCTACCATTACTTCATTACTTTTATTGATGACTATTCACGGTATACAAATGTCTTTTTGCTACGACATAAATCAGAAGCATTTACACATTTAAGAGGGTACCAAATATCTATGGAGAATCACACTGGTCGAAGAGTCAAAATTCTTCGAAGTGATAATGGTTGGTGAATATATTTTCAACTTATTTCATGATCATTGCTTCAACCACGGTATCCACCAAGAGTATACCATTCCATATTCTCCCCAACAGAATGGAGTTGTAGAGCGAAAGAATCGTACACTTTTGAATGCAATCAGATGCATGCTTATTAATTCTTGATTATCTCGCTCTTTTTGGGCAGAAGCAGTATTAACAGCCGTTTTTGTTCAAAATCATCTTCCAACTACTGCACCTTCTGGTAAGATTCCAATCACAGCTTGGACAGGCCAAACTCCTTCTATTGCACATTTCAAAGTCTTTGGGTGTATTGCTTATATTCATGTCCCAAAAGAGACACGACACAAGATAAAACCTTCAAATTTGAAGGTTATTTTTATTGGTTATTCTAACTACTCAAAGGGTTACAAGTTTTACGATCTAAGTTCTCAAAAGGCAATTGTTAGCCAAGATGCTATATTCAATGAGCAATTGATGGGAGGTTTGTGGTCCATAGATGATGCTGATGATACAAAAACATTACTCACTTCTTTTTCTTTTCTACTTTTGGACAATGATTTGCATCATGATAAAACTCTTTTGATGGATATTGGAGACAAGTCTATTGATGTTCCTCCTACAGTTTCAAAGGAGACTGCTACAGATCTTGATATCTATGTTGATCTTCCTATTGAACTTGAGCATGGTGCAAATCATGTATATGATGATATAAAATGAAATATATCCCTTCAGATGTCATACATACTTGATGCTAATAAATCAAGGGCTCTAGCGAGTGTTGCAAATTATTTTAAAGAGGACATATTAGAAGCTGACGAGAATGAATTTTAAACTTGTATGTTCTTCTTCCCATTGAAGCATTGGAGACTTTCGTAGATGAGAATGCAGACTTTGATAAAAGTCATTTCACATAAGAGATATCAAACTTCTTGTATTATCTTATTTTATATGTTTGTGAATCAAACAAGTAGGAGTTGCTGAAAAGGAAAGGCTATTTATACCCTCTTAAAGCTAATATAAAATGAAATATATCCCTTCAGATGTCATACATACTTGATGCTAATGAATCAAGGGCTAGGAGGAACAAGGATTAGGATAGTAGGCTCGTTTATAAGGATCAAGGCTTAGAAGAACTTAAGGTGAGTTATACATGACTAATCCCATAAGTATAGCTCTTGTTTTTTTTTTAATGTATAGATGAGGGTTATGAGGGTAGTGGGTTATTGTACTATTATGTAGCCTTATGCTATGATGGTTTATTTATGGGGGGCATGAGTGTGATGACCCACTTTTGTTAGTCCATAATAATGTAGATGGTCCCCATTGTCATCCCCTTCATTGAAGAAGATCTTGGTGGTATGGAATACCAGGGCTTATTTAGTATGGTCCTCATGGATGAGATCCTTGACTCACATGTGTTTAACTTGCTTGTAGGGATTTTAGATAGGGTTAGTAAGGTTTCATTATTTACCTGCCTATGTAAATGCATCTTATTTTTCATGTGAGTAGACACTAAATGAGAAATTAAGTGACAAGGATAATATTATCTCACCTCAAGAACTTGTTGACATTCAAGACCTATCCTATGTTCCACATGAGCATCATGCTTATTGTTTATTTTTGGGACAAAAAGCTTGGAAATAAGTTGATTCTTGGATATTAAACAATGAGCTTCACGCTCATTGTTTATTTTTGGGATAAAAAGCTTGGAAATAAGTTGATTCTTGGATATTAAAATTTTGTGGAAGTATATAGGGCTGATGTGGAGTCAACTTGGGAGATAATTTCTAGTTTGAAGCATAGATTACTTAACCCTTTTTTTTAGGACATAAGGGTTTGAGGCGAGGAAGTATGTTACTTAAGTGCTAGTTTTACGCGCAGAGATTACTTAACCTTATGTTTGAGGACGTAAGTGTTTGAGGAGAGGAAGTATGTTACTTAATTGTGTGAGGAGAGGAAGTATGTTATGTAAGCCATAGGGTTGGCCAATTTTCTTGAGGAGTTACCCCCAAGCCAATTTAAGGACCACCATATTGATCTCTTATTCAGTGCTATCAAATGAGACAAGATGATATTTTCATTGTCAAAATTTTATTTTTGGGACATGCCATCTCTGGGGATGTTATTTTCTTACATGGACTTCTAAAGTAAATCATCTTAGACAAGGATCCAAAATTTAATAGAGGTTTTTTTAGGGTGTTATTCTATGGTTTAGAGATAGAGTTACAAATTACTACCACCACCATTAATCCTCATGTAGATAACCCGAACAAAAGCAAGAACAAGACTATGATCATAAAGTTACAGTATTTTTTTAAGAGCGTCAAGCTCTTTGGGATGAGCATGCTATCCATGATACATTCCAATCATTGACTAAGACTCTCCCTTTGAGGTGATATATGGTGATTCAATTATCGATTCAATAACTAAATGATTATATATTGCCATTGAGGTGGTCTATGGTTATTCAATTATCAATTCGATGATGACGAGCTCTTAGAATCTCCATAAGGAACTATGGTTTAGATTGATGGTTTAGGTTTTGGAACAAATGTTATTGTCTGTAGTTTCTGATTCATTTCCAAACAACCCCCATCCATGGGGATGCGTCTTCTAAGTTCTCATGTCTACTTTCGATGGGGATGCGTCCATGGGGATGCGTCTTCTAAGTTCTCATGTCTACTTTCGAAATTTCTAAATCCTTTTGCAGGTAAATCTGATCCATGGGGCAATTGTGTACAACCTTGGCACTTCTCATAAAAGGTATTCTTCGTATGAATCCATGTGTCCCCTAGAATTCATGACTCTGTAAATGTATGGCACTAACAGAAAGAGAAGACATACTTTCATCTTCAAGTTCTATAGAACTCCCATAGGTCATGACATGGTATTTTCAGCCATCTGTACAATGAGGTTCATCTGCTCTAAGGCTAGTTTTTCCCATTTATCCCAACATTTCTTTGTGATGATACTTACTCTGACTCCACTATCAACAATTGCAAGAGCTTCATAACCCTTGTGCACCACTGTGGAAGTGTTGCATTTGTTGTCATTAATCTTGTAATACGTTCCCATTTGGCTAACTAGATGAGTTCAAGTATGTTGACTCTTCCACTCTCTATGTCCACATCCTTCTCAAGAGGCAAAGGTATTCATTAATCGGTTGGAGGATCGGCTTGCATTTTGTCTTCCATGTAATCTTGCAAATACATCCATAGTCAGGTATTTCCTCTCAGCCATGTTCCAATCGGCATCCTGATCTTTTCAGGGAGAAATGCAAATAGTCTGGTCACATCCCTAGGTGCTCGATTTTGACCATGGTCCATCATTAATGTAAGGATCCAAGTTAGGATTTTCTAACTCATAAATAGGATATTCCCCGCCTTCATCAAACATCCCTCAGAATAGTTCATTCCTTCCTTCTTCTTCCGGTTTGGTTTCACTTCATTACATTCCGAAAACAGTTGCTAGCATGTTCAGCCATTTGGATTTCCTTGTGATATTTTACCCAGCCTAATAAATGTTTTCAATAGCCCAACTAGTCTTCCCTCAAATATGTTTTGATCTTCTCAAACTAAGGCTTGTGTGGCCTCTAGCTTTTCAATCTCTTTATGAAGATTTGGGTATTCAACCACTCCCCTCGGTGTTTGAGGTTCTTCAACCAATTTGGTGTCCTTCCATGTTACGTCTTCTTTTTCTTGTTAGCATCTTTTCCTAGTTCAACCTAGTGGATGTGGTTTCAACCATTCCCTCATTCCAACCATCCTAAATTGCCATTGTAGAGTCTCCTCATCCCACCTTCTTTTCCCTTCTTCTCCTTCCTATGGTTCAGGTAGAAGGTTTAGCTATAACGATTCTCCATTTACTTCTGCGGTCTTTAATGCTTGCGCAAGAGTTGTGACATAGAGTGACACTTTCACCACCCTTGATCATAATCCCAATCATTTGGAGTCCCATGGTTGGATTGTTGGTTATGTAAGAATCTCCAATACCTTTACAAGTATAGTCCTTTATTAGATGGTCAATTTCACACTTTACATCTATGATATGTGGTAACTTGAGTATTTTGCGGGATTATTGCATTGATCTTAATTATGAGGACTCTTAGCCGCTGAGTGAGGTCCTTGGCAGTGGTAGCATTGTAGCAGGGTGCTCCTTGTTGCTGTAGTGTTAATCTTCTAGCCCTTACATTGTGCTATAGCTTCGAACAATGGTATTGGTGTATCCCCTTGCATTAGAAAATATTCTGAGGTTGTCCCCCAATTGTCATCTACCTCTTCCACCACTGATCATTTGATTAACTAGTGTTATGTGAGGTGCTAGTCATCATTGTTATTGGTGGTGATAGAATCGGTGGAGGTATAGGTACTTGAGGTACTTTATACGTTCCCCTCCTCAGGTTTTATACATTTGACAAATTTTTCCCTCATGCAAGTCCTTGCCCTGATGGTGCAGGCAAAGCTAGTTGTTTTCATGTAGAGGTACTTGAGATACTTGCAGTTGTTGTATCTAACATAGGTACCTACACACCCTCGTATCATCCTTTCCAAGTTGCATGGAATACATCATTGGGAGAGGCCTTAGCAGACGACACTCAATGCTCATGTGATTCTGTCAACATATCGAGCACCAGAATAACTCTCAATGAGGGTATAAATGTCGATTTGTAGGAAAAACCCTTACATCTTTTAGCTTTCTCGTATCTAGAAGTGTCGTGCATAGCTCATCTAGAGTCATATCTGTTATCTGTCTTTGCAGTTGTGATGCTTGTTCGCCACCAATAAATGTGATAGAGATACGGTAGGGTGACCAATTTGGTGTCATCAAGTTGTGGTAGCTCAAGCATGTTATCCTCAACATCAATGGCTAGCTTACAACAATCATCAAGAAATGTTGGTTTGGTGAATAGCAAGTAGTCATGCATTTTAGTACCCCTTACTCCCCTACCAAAGCATAGTAGTATTTTCTCAATCCATCTCTCCCTAGGTTTACATCTTGAGTTTAGGTTTTTCAGATGAGAGATGTAATCTCTCATTGACCCATGTTCCTCTTGCTTGATGTTATATAATTGAGCCATAGAGCCCTACTTGTCTCCACTTTGAGCTTAATACGCTCTTAAGTTGTGCGAAAGTAATCTTGTCATTTGACTTAAGCGATCAATACCATTGATACATCTTCCCTTCTAGTGTGAGGGAAAACACAAATATTATCATTTGGTCATTGATCGTTACACAAGTCTCGCACACTGATTTGAATATCTCCAAGTGTTGTATGGCATCGCCATTACTTGAGAATTTTGACATTAATATTACCACGTAATTGTTAACCCAAGGTTAATGGGCACCACCAAGAACATATTGCCAAGGCCTTGTACACAATGCATAATGGAGAAGTCATCATCAACAAATGAGCTAAGAAGACACATCGAGCTTGTCAAAGAGCTAAGAAAAGGGCTTGGATATTTTTAGTCAAGAAGGGGTTGGCCACAGACAGTTGGCCACGGACATCAAGAGCTATCAATTGGTCGCCTAAATCATGCAATGTCCGACCAAAATGGGACTTTAGATGCATGTAGCATGCCCTAATCTTGCATTTACAATTCATGTTATGTTCAAAGGGGATAGCATGGCTTGCATAAAGGCCATCAACCTATGTACTTCATGAAGGATCTGTAGTTACTTCTCTCATTAGTTCACTTTTTAATTGTTGGGTGCCCAACTTCAGTGAGTGTGAATGTTTGCAACCACAATAAGTGACATGTATGCGACCAATAAGTGAGTTTAACTACATTCCCTTGAGTGTTGATGGATACTGTGTTGTTTGTGCTTGGGCTCTAGCTGTCCATCTTATCCTGTTATTCTCTTGGCAGTGCTTATTATGTGAGAGTGAGGGTGTGTGAGAGTTCTATCCTCTTGGTCTTGCCATGTCTTACCAGTGAGAGAGAGCGAGAGAGTTAGCTATTGTCTTTGCATGATGGAGTACAGTCTTACAACAATGGGAAGTGCAAAGCTTGTTGAAATATGCAAGTGAATGGGTGTGTGTGGGAACAAGCCCTTAGCAAGAGGCTCTAAAAGAGAGTCTGTAATGAGTGGGTAGTAGTGAAAAGGTGAGAGAAATGTACTAATGAGAGAATCAAGGGTAGCATTAGTGAATATAGGGATGTGGAAAGATTCTAGGAAAAGGTGCCCCCAAGGGGAGGTGGCACAAATCAAGGAGAAATCAGTGGGATTAGATGCTTGGCATCTTTTGGATGTACAATCTATAAATTGAGGCATCGGCCTAATGAGAATTTACTGGTTTTTAAGTATCCATGCTTACATTAAGCTTTTAGATTAATTGCTCACTATCTCACTTTAATCATCATCTAATCACTTGCTAATTATGTTGATTCTTGCATTTGATCCACCACAGCTCATCACATTGCTGTAAGTTTAACATGGTATCAGAGCGAACCTTAGGATTCAGCTAGTATTCAAGCCTAATCACTCTACTAATTAAAGATTAGAAATAAATCACATTTTTAAAATCTCTTTTCAACATTTCTCTGCACCCCTATTTGGTGGAGGGGCTTGATCTCCCTCTAACCTTAACATTAGGTAACCAGCTATTAGCCACACATAACTAACCTTCCCACGCATCATCCCATCAAACTGAGCTCCTCAAACCACCCTCTTGGGAGAAGTGGCATCAAGCTCTGCATCAAATCTGCAACAAGTGACTTTGGAAAAACAGAGATTAAGCATTCAATGTTTGGTGAAGTATTTTGTTTCTTAGCTTGATCCTTTACGAGGCTAATTGCTATTAATGCTCTTGAAAGGATCTGAGCTCATTTGAACTCTAAGGCACCAGATCTGGCCTCCCCACAACTCTATTTTTTGCACACAAAACATGAGATTATTTCACTAATAAGTGATTAACTAGTACTAATCACTATTTTTTGGTGCAATTGAGAGTTTAAAATTACCATTCGGTATCTGTTACATATCCCTATCATTTTACATTACAATTTGGAGATGGATTGATATTCCAACCATTCAGTACAAATCAGTTACCCTTGGCCTGATGTAATTTTTGGTGAATTCATGCTAATAAACTTGTTATAATCATCATACCTGAGCAGGGATTTCATTAACGTCTTCACAATTTCGTGATCACGTTAACAAAACCTATTGTTAACATATTAAAACTTGTGATCACATTGTATATTCACATGACCTGAGCAATGACCTACCTGAACCCACTAGTCCCGTAACACCTCCGGGCTTTTAGCTTTTTTGGTGGGCCCGTCGGGATACCAGATATCCAGGCGGGCCTATCAGGAAAACAAAAGAACCCCGGCAGGGTTCTGTTCTGTTTATAAACACTGCCCGACACCCATCGTGGAACTTTTGGGGAGATAGTCCTTGTTTTGGGGGCATGATACCTCTCCTCAAAGTACTTGTAGAGCTCTCGAGTTGCTAGAAGTGTCCTCTTGGAAAGAACGTCCTTATCTTAGGGGCTGTCGTCTTTCCTAGTAGGCACTCCTAAGGCTATTGAGCCACTTGTCCTTAGTTCTTTGAATTGGGGGCAGGGTGTGGTTCATAGCTAATACTTGGGGAGATTTAGGGACAAATTTGGAGTCATTCACCTTTGCATATGCATTTGAGCTACGTAGGTAATCTACCTCATTCTGCTTTATGAATGGTTGTTGGATGGAGCCAAGAGTCCTGCTTAGGGGCTTGTATTGGTTCTTGATACTTGATATAGTTTAGAGTAGACAAGGGTCTATTGTCCTATACTAGAGTATTGGGCAAGCATAGATCTTTGATTTTCTTTATGAATGTTAGAGAAAGTCTATTGTCCTATACTAGAGTATTGAAAGCATAAATCTTTAATTGTGTAAAGTATCCTTAATTGGGTACAAAAGGCATCCTTCATTGGGGGTGCAATGTGCATGATAGTTTCGAAGTAGTTTTGTAGTAAGACCTTGCAAGATAGTTTGAAGTAGTTTTGTGTTATGTGATGATCTTTTGTATTTGTCAAGATAGTTTCGAAGTACTTTGTCTGCTAATGTATGTTTTGTAATACGTGAGTGACTTTGTTGTTTTTTCATTTGTGTATTCATTGTTATATGCTTGGTTGAATAGGTTGTTTGTTCAGATGGAGGACAATGTTGGATCCAGTGATACCTCCAATAGAGTCCAAATTTTAAATAGCAGGAAAAAAAAGGCACCTGGGATAGAGTGGCAATATGCAATTAACGTTGGTGATTGATTCATAGATTGGGAGTGTAAGCTATGCCATGCACTAAAATCAGGTGGGGCGCCTCGACTAAGAGAACACTTTTTAGGCGGACCGAAGAAAAAGTCATGTACCCACCCCTCTGCACCTATAGTGGCCAAACGCATAAGAGAAGAAATTCAAAAGAAAGATTCAAGAAAACATGACACTCCTACCGTTAATGTATCAAGGCAGCAAGAACACTGTTGTTCTAATTATCAAACTCCCGCTACATCGCCTACTTGTACCCCGAACAGCAATGTGCAACCAGAAGTAATCTACCCAGTGCATCTTGCTGCAAGCGAAACCTTGACGTAGGAAATATACCCATGCGTCAAACTTCATTGCAAGAAAGCCTACGTCAAGGTTGACTTGATGATGCACAACTCGCCCTTGGTGAAGCGATTTACTTTTCTGGGAGTGCTATGATGATGGTGGACAGTGAGCATTGGAAGAGAGCATGGAAGAAAATTGGTGAGTTTGGACGAGGGTTTTCACCGCCTACGTACCATGCTATGCGAAATGATCTATTAGAGAAATGTTATGTGCAAGTAAAAGAACGTGTACAAAGAATAATTCTTAGCAATATAGAGCTTTCTGGATGTAGTATAGTAAGTGATGGATGGTCTAATGTACAAAGAAAACCATTAATTAATATAATGGTTATTTCACCTAGAGGTGAGACTTTCATATGTCAATCAAAACTGGGGCTTACATTGCTCAAGTCATTAGCTCTGTGATGGAGGAAGTGGGTGCCAAAAATGTAGTCCAAGTCGTCATGGACAATGCAAAAAATTACAAAAATGCATCCAAAATCCTACAGCGACAATATCCACATGTTTTTCCGGTAGGCTGTAATACTCATAGTTTGAATCTTGTATTAAAAGATTGGTATAAAAGTGATGATACCAAATGGTTTGCCTCAATCGTCGACACTGCTCGCCAGCTTGTGAGATTCATGCTCAAGAGACAGAGAGTGTTAGATATTTTTCAACCTCGCATGTCAGTTATGTTAAAGCTTCCAGCGGAGACTAGGTTTTGCACTCACTTTTACACTTTTGAGTCTCTTCTTAGAAATAAAGACGCAGTTTGCGAAACATTTACATGCATGGCATTTCATGACTGGGAGAACACTCAACTTGAAAAAGTGAAAGAGAAAATCAAAGTCTTGAAGGCAGCGCTTACGAGAAGAAGTTGGTGGAACAGTGTGATGGATGCATACCATGTAATGATGCCTGTTATGTATGCCGTACGAAGTCTTGATCAAAGAGCGCCTAATCTCGGGAAAGCATGGATGCAATGGTGGACTGTCCAGCAGAGTTTGGAGTGTCCTGAGAAATTAGAGCATTCAGTGGAAAAGCAATGGCGTGTACCATTCTCCAGTAGACAAAGAAAAGTTCTATTGAAGTACTTTCATGCTAGATGGATTGGAGCGCATTCACCACTTGCTGTATACATGTTAGATCCTGAATATTGGAATATGGATTTGATGTCCAACGTTGAGGTGGTGCAAGATTTTTATAAAAGTGGTAAACACTTTCTATAATAATGTTGATGATCGTGTAAAGTGCATAAAGGAGATGACCTCATTTCGATTGAAAGAGGGTTTATTTTTCAACTCCCTTGTTCAACAAATGGCTAAAGAGCAACCTGCATGGAAGTGGTGGATGATGAATGGTGGTGAGCATTATGCTTTATTGCGCAACCTTGCGATGAAGGTTCTAAGTCAGTGCTCTTCAAACTCAGGCTCAAAAAGAAACTGGAGCATGTATAAATATATTCACAGTACTATTCGCAATCGACTTCTTGCAGATCGAGCAGATAAACTTGTTTACATGTACTGCAATGAAAAGATCTTGCGAGACATTGAAAGCGAAGAGTATGAAGAAGATATGCCCAGATGGATGTACAATTGTGATGATGTAGTAGACGAGAACTTTGATGTTGGACGTACGTTGTGCACCACCCTTGAGATAGAAGACAATTTAGACATTGACTTAGATGAGCTTAATTTAGCAGACGAGAGAGTAAACGGTGAAAGAATTTTGGAGCAAGATACTGACATAGAGGAAGAAGTCATTTCATTAATTTCATAAAAAGTACTTGTACAAATGATCGTATTTGGAGAAATTATCAATACAAAAGTAGGATTTGTCTTTCTTATCTTTCATCTTGAAATAAATTACGAATTGCGCTAGGAGTTGCATCTAAAGGTCCTGGTGGTTTATATTCGCTAGCCATGCCGAACACTGTATAAATACCTTGATTTATTGGGACACTGCTCAATGCACATGTGGAAGTATTTTGCATTTGCCTCACTAAACATATTAAGTGGTAGTAGTGTCCACAGGGTAGTATATACTGGCCGCTCCACCCATCGAATACTTTGTAACATACAGGACATTGGGGGGTGGAGGAACTAGTAGCCTCGGCAGAAACTCCCACAAGATCAGGATGTATCAAAAAATGAGAGATGTGGTTTCCTTAGCGCACAGGAGCAATACGTGAAGAGATGCTCTGTACATCTTGGATGATCTTTGTGAGCTGCTCTTGAATCCCTCTATTGGCCGAGGGAGGAGTTGACGCTTGAGATAATCGCTCAGCTTCTTTCTCCTTCTCTACTAACTGTGCCCCTAAGCTTTCTTTGACCTTGTTTAACTCCAATCCAGCGCCCTCCACCATGAGAGCAAGTTCTTCCCTTGTGAATGTCACTGTCTCTTCACGTATGTCGTGGGTGTTGATAGTGGCCTCTCTGGAGGCGAAGTCCACTGGAGTTTCTAGGATAAATTGTGCATATAGCATCTTAGCAAAATAGAGTGGAGTGTCGGCATTATGGAGAGGACGACCGTACAACTCCAAGAAAATGCACTCGGCATTAGTTTTGATATCATTGTGAGTGCAACGTGAAATCTTCCATCTTTCATTCTTAATCCTGCCATCTGGACATGGCCATATTTCCTTTATCATCTCTGTGGTTACGCGTTTGTTTATGTCTTTCCATTGGGCATAAGTAGGATTTGTCCATTTCGACAACCTGCATGCTGTTCTTGTAGCTTCGCGGGCTGTCAGGCCATGTGCAAGGGCCTTCATTCGCTCATATGCCTTCTTGGCTAACTCTTGATGCTCGTTTGCTTGCGCCTCTGCCATATCTGTATGAACATAAATGACTTTAGGATTTTAATGAACTGTAAAGATCAACCTAAGATAAATTGACCATTACCCTCAAAAACTTAAAGTTGAACACCACGAGAGGAGATATGTATTGCAAAGACTCATTGATGAGAAATATCCACTTGACTCCAAAAATACTTCAAACAATGCGCGCACATCAAATTTTGAAGAGAAAACATAAACTTAAACACCACAAGAGGAGAGAGATATTGCAAAGACTCAATGAGATAATATTTCAAACAATGGACACATCAAATTTTGAAGAGAGAAACAAAGTGCCATTGCTCAAACTTAATCTTCTGATACTGTATCATTACAAAATTGTGGTGAATGACACCGATAGCTCTACAAGAGGACATTGTGCCCTCGTTGGGTCAGTATTTAGTGATCTAAAAAATTCAACTACTTGCAAAATTGATTTTCGCTCATCGCGATTAGGCAGAAACATCCAATTTTTGACTCTATAAATAATAGTATCCATGGTAACTTTGTCATAGGAACTATTATCCATCCACAACTCTCGTACTTTCTGCCAAAAGTCATATAAAGTTTGTAATAAATATCCCAAGGCAAAAACATCAGATGCAGGAGTGTATGCATCTGCCAAAAACGGATCATAAAGCTCCGGGGCTATCTACGGCCGTTTATTTCGCTCTCTGTCTGCGTAGGAGACCGCCTGTGCCACCTTCTCAGGGTTCTTGTCTGCTTCAAATACAAAATTGAGAGACACCCGTTTTTTGGGCGCTCTCAGCAGTAACCCCCAATCGATAATACCTATGCGTGGCTTCAACTCTTTTGTAAAATCTAACACTACATTGAATGGATGTAGGTCGATATGTAGTACAATTCTTGCCAGATGTACTGCTGCTAGGCCTTCCACCAGGGCATGCATAATATGTGGCATGGTTATTACTATTTGTTTTATTTTAGAAAGTTCTAGATGACTTAAAGGAATATTATCGGGTAGGGGTTGTCTCCATCCTCGATCCAAACGAAAAATTGCTCTGGTAAACTCACTGAATCTGAAGGGAACCTTCAGAAGAGTATCACCAAGCGAGCCGCCATTATAGTACGGAAAAATAGTGATCCAAGGAGATTCTTTTGTGAAGGCAATACACCTGACAATCGATGGGTGTAGAACCTGCATGCCCTGCTCTGCCTGGAAGCTCTTGAACTTGGTGCTACCTTCTCCTTTGTAGTGCTTTCCGCAAAAAGTAATGTGCTCCAGCAAAAATGATATACCTTTAACTGTATACTCTTTTACTGTGCCAAAGACACCAGAGTCTATTGTTCGCCCTTCGAACAGAGCCTCGTGTGGGATGCCAATGAGGTGTGTGCACATAGAATTGTAGATGGTACGATTAATGACACCTGTACCACTTGCATCTGCCTGGCTGGACGTTGCAGCGACGTCCTGGGCAATGCGCACTCTTTTGGGGAGGAACTCTGCATCCAGCGCCTTCATTGCGCTTGCTCTTGGCTCTTTGCTCGCTCCATACAACGTCCCATAACTGTAGACGTTACATATTAGCTTCAGGCGGGGCAACATCTCTAAGATCACTGCATGCTACACGCATGCTCCCCAAAATGGTTCGTGTTATATATTGATGGTTGAAATCTGCTATCTTCTGTCTATCAAGCAACTTAGCGTTGCCTCCGCTTTGAAGCCGACGCTCTGCATTTTCCCATATCTGGTCTATTAGATCTCGCATGAGTATCTCAGACTCATTGATCTTTTTGACGATGTCATCAGCACATTGTGACACTGTGATGACTGCTTCAATGCGAATTGCTCGTAGAACGATTTTACGCTCTTCAGGGGAAAGCATGTTGGTCGTCTTCGTAAATCTAGCAAATATCACTAAATACAAAAAAACAGAATATCAGACATTACTGAAATCAACATCAAGCAAACGTGAGAGAACAGCAACAAGTGTATCATTACTTATCAATGTTCAAACAAAAACGGAATATCAAATAATTTTAATGAACTCAACATCATCCAATACATCATCAAACGTGAGAGAACAGCAACAAGTGTATCATTACTTATCAATAATCAAACAAAAACGGAATATCAAACAATATTACTGAACTCAACATCATGCAATACGTTATCGAACGTGAGACAACCGCAACAAGTGCATTATTACTTATCAAGTGTATACATTATCGAACGAGAGAGAGAGAGAGAGGGGAGGAAGAGAGAGAGAGAGAGAGAGGGGAGGAAGAGAGAGGTGTGACAGATAGAGAGAGAGGGAACATTAGATGACATTTTTAATAGTTTTATGAGTTCCTAAAGAGAGGAAAATAATGTTTTGTAATCCTAAAGCACTCCTCATCTACACACCTATCCTAATAGAGAGAGAGATGTGAAGTGTATCATGAGAGAGAGAGAGTTGTGAAGTGTATCATGAGAGAGAGAGAGAGAGAGAGAGAGAGAGAGAGAGAGAGAATTGTGAAGTGTATCATGAGAGAGAGAGAGAGAGAGAGAGAGAGAGAGAGAGGAAGAGAGAGTTGTGACAGATAGAGAGAAGAAACATTAGATGACATTTTTAATGTTTTTGTGAGTTCCTAAAGAGGAAAATAATGTAGTGTTTTAATTTTTAAGTAAATAGAGGGAGAAAAAAGAAATTATTAGGAATTATGTATATTTTAAGAAAAAAAAAGAAATCCTTATCTACACATCTATCCTGTTGTGAAGTGTATCATGAGAGAGAGAGAGAGAGAGAGAGAGTTGTGAAGTGTATCATGAGAGAGAGAGAGGGGGGTAGGAAGAGAGAGATATATTCATTTTTTCGAGTTACGAATCACAATATTATAAAATAAAACGTTTAGACAATATGATGTAAACTTTGATCCATGAAATACTCATGCCGCGTTAGCAACCAAGTATCGCATGGATCAAACACAATAAAAACAATACAAGTCAAATCAAACAAATTTACGATATTTTTTCGACCACGTTAATGATCATATGCCGTAATATGCAAGCAAATTTACGATATTTTTTCGACCGCGTTAACGATCAAATGCCGCAATATGCAAAAAATAATTTATGCACTAGCGGACGACACCAACTTGCCGCGTTAACGACAAAATGCCGCCCGATTCTATGGGAATACGAATAGGATACGAACATACACTGGTCGCATTACCGACCATATGCCCGCATTTGACAAAGGGAAGAGAAGGGAAGGTGACATCGCCATAACGATACTATGCTTGCCACGTTACCGACTAGTACCGCTACGACATACCATACTTACCATAGGACACAGACTAGCCGCGTTACCGACTAAGTGCCCCAGGGTAAGCACCATTCCGAAGAATGGCCTTACACACACCTGTCGTGTGGCGGACCACCCACATCCTGCCGCGCATTGCGACAATGGGTGGCTGCCCGCACGAACACACACCCACACACAAATCCCTCGTGTGTGGCGGACCACCCACATCCTGCCGTGCATTGCGACAGTGGTGGGCGGCTGCCCGCACGAACACACACCCACATACACACACATACACACACACAAGTTTCATTACTTGTGTATGCTATCAGCAATGAACTCCCAAAGGGCCCCCCGGGCCCATATATAGGAAATTGTACCCCGCCGGGGGCTGGATGATGACCCTGCCGGGACCCGCCGGGGTTTTCTTTTTCTCGACGGGACCGCCGGGTATAGCAAAAGCCCGACAGGATTTTATCCGGTTACCGGGTTGCTTCCCACCGGCTTTTTTGGGAACATGTTAACATGTTAATAACATGTTAACAGATGTTATTAACAAAAAAAAATTTGTGATCACGTGAATATAAAATCATTGTACCTGAGTTGTAAAAGGGTAGATACTACCCTTGAATCTTCAATTCGATCAAGAGACCTTCACATCATCGTGAGCAGTGCACAAGAAATAGCAAAATTTAATGGGGAGCAGTTCCATACATGGCAAACAAAGACCATGTATTTGCTCATGAGGAAAAATCTGTGGGGGCTAGTTGAGGGAAGAGATGAATGTCCAGAGGAGATTGGGGAAGGAGAATGAGTGGAAGAGAAAGAATGAGACATTAGGAACTCAATGGAGTCTTTTTGGGCCCTTTAATTTGCCATTGCCTAATGGAGGTGATTAAGAAATAGACAAATAGGGAGATTACATGTGGACTGACACCAATGGTTTGTAAGAGCCTAGAAGGTAGTGGTCAAACTTAGAATAATAGGCTAAATAGGCTCTTTTTAAATTTTCAAAATCAACTAAAACTCAAAAATTCAAAACGTATATGCATTTTTCCCCTATTTTATATAGAAAAAGATAGCTGCAGCCTGCCAGGAGCCTGCAGCCATCATTAACTAAGGCCTCCAAAGTGATAGAGGCCCAAAAACGAGTTCCCATGCATTCAATGCACATTCCCCTTCACTTTCCACTATCCCTCTCTCCCACGTTCCCTCCAAAACGCTCTCTCTTCCCCCTTTCTCATAGCAAGGCGTTGTTCACTCTCTAGACTACTTCTATTAGCTATCTACATCTTGATCTACCTCTCTCTTCACTCAGAAACCCAGATCTATAGCTATGGAAGCTTGATCTGCAACCTCCTCTTAGAAGCTATGGAAGCTTGATCCTCTGATCTGCAACCTCCTCTTAGAAGCTATGGAAGCTTGATCCTCACTTACATTTCTTTCCTTCATCCTTCTTCCTTCTCCAACCTCCTTTTACAGAGTGTAACAGCAGAGCTTAGCTATGGAAGCTTGATCTGCAACCTCCTCTCAGAGGCTATAGAAGTTTGATCCTCACTTACATTTCCTTTCTTCATCCATCTTCCTTGTCCAACCTCCTTTTACAGAGTGTAACAGCAGAGCTTAGCTATGGAAGCTTGATCTGCAACCTCCTCTCAGAAGCTAGGGAAGTTTGATCCTCACTTACATCCTTCTACCTTGTCCAACCTCCTTTTACAGAGTGTAACAGTGGAGCCAAGCTATGGAAGCTTGAGTTGCAAATGCTTTGGCTCTCATAATCTTACTCATTGTCTCCTCTCATCCCCTCCAATATCCTCTTTCAAAGTGCAGTAATAGCACAGCCAAGCCCTTGGAACTTGCTCTACAACTCCTTCTCTTTTTTACATCTCCCTAGTCTAAGTTTTTTTCTCACCATTCTATTTTTCTTTGCCATCAAGGTTTATAATCTCTCTAATATATACATCTGATGTCTTCTTCTAGAGCTCGAAGGCCTCCGATCAGTATTCAATCTCTCTCTTGTAGCAGTGGTCAAGATGAGGATGGGCACTGGAACATCAAACAGTACGAGAAGTGGAACTGGATTACGATGCAGCCTAGTACAAGAGGAAGCCACAAGGTGTCAAAGCGATACGTTGATATACAAAGTCACCATTGGAAAGGGCGGATATTGGAGCTCAAACAAAATCGTGATGGAAAAAAGCTAGCTAAGGTCCAACATGTTTACAAGGCAACAGAGCTGAAACTAGCAGACCATGACCAACGTCAACGATTTCCTGCAAATTGTAAGTTATTTCACCACTTTATATTCTTGTTTTTAAATCAATTGTGTGCTAATAATGGTATACTGAGCACTGCGTTGATTGTTCTTGGGTTCCTGTGCGTAGATATTTTTCCCTCAAACTATAGTGAATGGGAGCCTATGGAGGCAATTTCAGGAACCTTTGAAGCATACCATGTGGAGCTTGGTAGTTTAATCTTTGGAGGGTGTCCAGCTGCACAACTTCTTGCACGAAACATCTTCTTCTATGAGGATACATATGTGGTTCCCACGACAGCAAATGGTACTGGAAAATTAGTTCCAAAACCTATGCCAACTCTCACATCTATTGAATGGCCAATTCCAGACAATGCTTCAGTGGCCATGGCTTGTTTGCAGATCGAAAGCAAGGTGCAAAATGCTATGAAGTGCACATATGGATCTCACAAAGCAACCATAACCTGCTTCATACCTCTACACCTCTTTGTGTACCTGTTCCGTACAAGTGACACACATCGTACCCCAACTTTATGGATTGCAAAGGGGGAGAGAGCTCTGACTTGTTTCTTATCACCTGCATGGGATAAAAAAGTTGTTCAGCACAATGGAGACACCATCAGATGCGGAGTAATTGTTGAGAAGGTTGTGATGCGCTATCATATTGCTAAGCAACAGTTGTCCATTGCGTTTCCTTACAGGCGATGGAAGCTTACAAATGGAGAATGGGAGGCGTTAGACTCCGACACAACCTCTACAGAACAGGGTGTGCTACATATATCCATGCAAGGTGGGGATGTAGAAGATGTTACTGTGAATGATGACTGGTCCCTTGCCAACTTACGTGACTACTTAGTTCTTCGATTCTCACTCAGTGGTGATTTTGCTTTGATAATCAATGGTAGAGTAGTGCGCAAAAGGCAGGAACGATCTTTTCTTTGTAGAGAAATTACTTTCCCTGGCTGTGTAGCTATCAGATAACCACTGGATATGTAATCTTGAATTGAAGTAAATACAATTTCAATTTTTTTGCCTCACTGTCTTATTAAGGTTTTTCAATTGTCTTGTGCAGTTTTATTTTTTTGTGATAGTGGAAGGTTGGTCACAGAAGCATCTATGGCGTGAGCCACTAGTAAATTGGAAATGACCTTGCGATGGAAGGATACGTTCTTGCTTTCGCATACCATTTTTTAAAATTTTTTGGTACTTACAAATTTTAAAAGTTTTTAAAAATTTTATAACAAGGTTGCCCATATATAAACGATACTTTACTCATTTACATCAATTGACAATTATCGTTCTCTCCTAACACTTGCTCTCAATTTCGCACACCTTTCTGTATCGCACACTCTCTATTTCCTCCAATCACTCATAGCATGGCACCTCTACTTGATGCACTTATTGCACAGCTAGGAAAGCTTGAGTTACTTCATAGGGTTGATGAGATCGTCCCTATGTTTGAGGGGGCAATTGATGTACGTGCAACAATGCATCTACACGCGGATGCTTTTACAGATGTCATTCAGTATATGGATGAACACGTCAGCACGTACTCCATCATGTTTGAGGGTGATGAGGGCTTATGGGTTCCAGTTGACCTCATCAGGTACATATTCAGGGAAGAGAAGAATTTTAGATTTCGCCTATCCAGGTTTTTAAAATCCCTCACAGAAAAGGACTACAGAAATGAGGAGGAAGACTTACTCCTGGAACTACAGATGGGCAACATCGGCACTTCTTTCCTAAGCTGGGACATGGTTTTGGTCCTTCTGTTACAAGAGGGTGTGGCGAAAGAAAGTGGCAAGGAAAAAGAAAAGGGCAAAGTAAAGCTAATGGAGCAGGTCCAAGAGGCCCATGCTGAGGAAGAGAATGTTACAGAACAATGGGAGGCCTCAATGGCATTGGTGGCTCTACAAGATAATGTCCCCGAGGAGGTTCCGGACCTAGTTCTAGAGGGCGATGAAGTACTCGAGGAGGTCCCAGACCTTGTTATCATCAATCTGCATCCAATCATTATTGATGGGAAAGAGTTTTTGTTTTTGGATGACATTGCCAAGACACTCGGGTTACGTGAGGATGAGGCACTTTCTATTATTGCCGTGAATGCTGGGGGTCAAGACAAAGGAAAAGTAAAAATTTCTTTTGAAGATGACAACCTCACAAAAGCGCTTGCATATGATATTGGTAGCAGTACCTTGGAAGTTGTAGTGGCCAAAGCGCTCGTCGAAATAAAGAATGAAGTACAATTCTATGAGAGCGTAGCTGCCTTTGAACCACACATGCCCTTGGTTGCTGGCGATGCTCAAGACCAAGGAAGCATAAACCTGACGAATGAGCAACTAGTTGCAAGTGACGAGGCAACTGAGGTATGTCCTTACTTCTTAGTTGTAAAGCAAATTATTTTTTGTATCATTTCACGCTTCCTAACTTCTATATTGACATGTTGACAGACTGCTTTTGAAGTGGACAAGTTTGCTATGCGCGTAGGAGGAACGCGGCCAAAGTCAGAGGGTCGAGATGCATCCCTTTGGCACTACATACCTGCCCTGAGGGCCGACATAGTGCGGGTTTTTCATTTAGAATATGCAGAGATCGCCTATGCCGAGCTCCTAAAACGTAAAGCACTTAGTGCTGTCTTGTCAGAGAACCCCCTAGCCTCGAACATAAATAAATGTATTTTGGTAGCTAGGGAAGCTGCCTTGTATTGCTTCACGGGCAACCATCCCGGCTCAGTTCTAGGCCATTGTGCCCTTTCTCAGGCTCAAGGAATCAATGAGCCGAGTGATGTATTCCAAAGCTTAGGCCAGAAACCAGCCTCTAGAACTCTCTCTCCTGAGCTCTTCCAAGAGCTTATTAAAAAGATGTAATGCAAACTTCTCTTCCAAGTTTAATAAAATTTTTTTGTTGTGCATTGTAAGTTGTGATTTTTCCTGGCGTACTTGTGATATACCATTTCAAGCCTCGCAATTTTAAGATTTTGTTCATGTGTTCATAGGAAAAATTGTTTAGGACTTTTTTAAATTGTGATCGTGATTAAAAAAAGTAATCGGGATTGGGTTAGAGCGGTATGAAAAAATATTGTATTTATAGATGTAAACACACTCACATATATGTATATGTGTGTGTATATATGTGTGTGTGTATATGTGTGTGTATATATGTGTGTGTGTATATGTGTGTGTGTATAAGATTTTAAGGCTATTATCAGATATATATACATATATATAATATTTTATATAAATATATAAGATTTTAGGGCTGTTAGGGCACCTAAAGTGTCTTATGAGCCTCACCAGACCGTTTGATATCAAAAAAAAATAAAAAAAATACCATGTGCACTACGGCGCGTAAATCGGCATTTTGACCTGGTCAAAGTGCCGATTAACGCGCCGTAGCGCACATGGTAAATTTTTTTTATTTTTTTTATTTTTTTGACCCTGAGGCTCAAAAGGCACTCTATAAGGGTCTCTAGGTGCATTTATAATGGTCACTAGACCATATATATCAAAAAAAATAAAAAAAATGCAATGTGCGCTACGGCGCGTAAATCTACATTTTGACCTGGTCAAACTAGAGATCAACGCGCCGTAGCGCACATGGCATTTTTTTTTATTTTTTTTTGTTTTTTTTGCCTTGAGGCTCATAAGTTTCTCTAGTTGACTTTATAGGATCTATATTTTTTGTATATATAAATATTCATATATATGTGTTTGTGTGTGTACATATATATATATATATATATATATATGTGCATATGTATATATATTTGTATATGTATATATATGTGTGTATATATGTTTGTGTGTGTATATATATATATTTGTGTGTGTGTGTGTGTTTGTGTGTGTTTTGTCCTGTGTGTATAGTGCTTTTATAATTTTTAAATGAAATGTTCATTGGCACTGAGCATACAAAAAAAATGGACTCAACAAAGAATGTAACAAAACTCAGAAAGTTTTCATTAATGTGTGAAAAAGCTACAAAGGAATCTGGGAACATTACAAAATTTTGTAGGGAGAATTACAAAATGGGTTAGCCTATTGAGGTAGAAGGCTACGCTCTAAACGTAGACGCAGGGCTAGGGACATATCTACAGGCTTCAAAGTAACTCTCTTGGCATGTACCATTGCCAGCACTGAGTCTTCAAAAACAGAAACTACAATATCTTCAGCAGCTTCTTGAAGAGCTTCAAGAGCTGTGCTCTGTATGCGGTCAACCCTGTCAGAATATTTTTCCATTGTTTCTCTCACCAGTCGAGAGAATGGTGCCTTGGGGATGAGAAGATCTGTGCTTTTCTGATATTTCCTAATCTCTCGTAGCGCGACTGTCCCTGGCCTCCATTTTCTCTTCTTCTTTGGAACTGGTGGAGGCGGTGGTGGTCTTTGATTCTCCCACGGTGGTCTTTCAGACCTGAACTTCTTCTTCTTTTGTGCACGCTCTTCCTCTTCTTGTTGGTCCCGAAACTTGCCCTCCATTCTTTTACCACACTTCTTGACTGGCCGCCTGGATGTTGTGGCTGCCTGTGGCTGTGCTTGGCTTGCCCTCCTTGCGTCCTCTTTGGGCTGCTGTCTCTTTTGCATTTCTGTCTCCCAAGCTGCCCTCACAAGAGCAAACTCTTTGTCAATGGTATCTTTCGTGATGCCGTAGGACAAGAGCTCGACCTCCCTGTTCTGTAAGATAACCTCTAGCTGTTCTAGGGTGTCGGCCTCAATAACAATCTCCGGTGGCTGCCCTTGACCTTCCTCGGCTTCTTTTCGACGCCGTTCTTCTTCTGCTTCTCTACTAGGCCCTGCTTCTTCAGCTTCCTTCCTGCGTTGTGCCTCTTCAGCCTCCTTCCTGCGCTCTTCTTCTCTCATCTCCTTTGCCTCTTGCTCTGTTACGATGGGTAGACTTGTCCTTTTTGCTGTAGCAGGTAGTGGGCCGAGTTGATCGAAAAACCGCAAGTCTTGCTCCTGTTCTTCTGGCATGGCCTAGGTATTTACGAGTGCAAGAGATAGTGGGAGGGCAAGAGAGAGGAGAGCACAAAGAAGAAATTGAAATGTGGTTTCTATAAATGAAAAATGACTTAAATATGTCTATAAATTTAAAACTTTTAGAAAATTTAAAACTTTTTTAAAACTTTTAGAAAATTTAAAAACACAAAAAGATTATAATCAGAGAGTTTAAGCCCATGAGGAACCACACCGACGCTTGCTTGCTACCCACTGCCGTAGTCTCTCCCTAGCATTTGATCTGTTGTATCCTTCAGTTCTTCTTGCATTAACAGTTTTCATTATTTGACGCCTAAGAGACAAATTACCGCGACTTTTCTGCCTTTTTTTACCAACCAGAACGCGATAGAACCAGTTGAACATTTCATGGAGTGCATTACTCTTGACTTTGCCACCACCATGGCGAGTGCCCTTAAAATACACGGCCTTTGCTTGGTAATGTGATTTCTCCATGCCTTGATTGCTCCAAAGTGCTAAAGAGCCATATCTATCGAGAAAGTATGGCCCATGTGCATACAATATATGCTGCATAGAAAATTACAAAAAGTCAACAAACAGTATGAAGAACATACTACAAGGACACAATAAATACAACATTACCATGTAGTGAGTAATGTGTGTTTCTCCCCAGGCCTCGACCATTTCTTCTGTGAATCTACAAGTGGCTTGTTTAAGTGCCTCAATACCATTGTCATCCAGGTGAGGTCGCTCTAGAAGATCGACCATTTTATTACACACCTCCCATACATGTGCACGTTTTAGGCCAAGCCTGGCATCATTTCCTCGATATGTTGTGACATCACATATCTTCTTCCAAATTTCAAAGTCAGTGTGGCTATGAGAACCCAAGTGGTTTGATAGCAAGTGTCTTGCCTTTGATCCACCCATGCAAATTTTATTAGGGTTGTCTTGTGTAGGGTTTGATTTTCTGTCCTTTGTCAAGACCACTGCTCCAGCATGTAATCCCATAGAGGAAAGTACACTCTCTAGTGCACGTATTGACTCTTCTCGTCGATCTTCGGGCTCCATGTTCCAGACATAGTTTATGTGGAGCATCAAAAGCTTATCCAAAATCCTCAGTCTTGCATGTAATGTGCACACATGCACCTGACATAGTGGAATTTCCAAGATTGGGTTCCAAGCATTGTCCTCCTGGTCACGACTAGGTGGCTTGCTCTGGTCACAACTTAATATGCCATTATGCCATACCTTTGATCCTTTCCTCTGTTCAGCATCAAAAACGATTGCTTTTTTTGCACCCACCTGTTTTTGACTTTTGCCTTTGCTAGGTTGTTTCCCTTTTACTCTTGAGTCTACTGCTGTCTTGGAATGACAACAGTAAACACATGAGAATATAGTATTCGCACCTGTTTTACAACCCAACATACACTTTAAGGTTTTTAGATCGCCACCCAAGTGCCATTCAATGTTAAAGCAGCCTATTCCGGGAACATCAAGCTTCTGACCATTGACCTGACAAGAGACGACATGTTGAATGCCAGACCGTTCAAAATACCACCTCAAGGTATCATGGTTCTCTTTTGGGAGGACCCATGCTGCTTGCCACCAGATGTTCTTCTCTGATTGAATGCCGTAGTAGTCTTGCTTATGCCCTTGACCCCTATTGTTGCTGTCTTCAGTTGCATCCAACTCTTGGGTCTCTAAAGGCCTTCCTCTAAGTGCTCGGCTCATCAAGGTTAAACTAACACGCTCCAGTCTTTGACCTTTAACCACTTGACATTCATCCAGCTTCAAGACAAACACGGCATTTCCACCTGTCTCTTCAAGTGTGAGGCCATAGTACTGAATCATTGCTTTTTGTAGCACTTCCATGTCGATGTAGACATTGTTATATGCATTGTATTGAAAGGGTTTGATTGTTGGCATTGGCATAATATCCTCCACCCACTTGTACCCACCCTCGAACATGGATGCAATATCACCATTAGCACACTTCTTTGCCATCTGTAAGCTATAAAGTGTTGGAAGCAAGGATTGCGTAACTCCCTTTGCTCGCAACCCTAAAGTGATTGACCTGTACATTGCTCTGTAACCTTTCTGGCTAATACCTGCTGAGTCACATATATCAAGCATCTCTTTGGGGGTGACAATTTCTTTGATTTCCTTCAAGAAATGTTGACGAAGGGTCTCCCGCAGCTTATCATTACCAGAACCTGTTATCATTTCCATAATATCCTTCTCCTGAAGGACATGCTGAAGAAGGGAGGCATTAACATTGTCCTCAGCGTTGTTACATCCTAGTATAGCTGTTGCACAAGCCCTACAATCACAATGGTCAACCATGAGAGATGCTTTATTCATTAATTGCTTCTCAAAGCTGCTATAATTCCTACAAAAATTTTTACCTGGTTGTTTGTTTACGCCTCTTGCATGCGCCTGCTGTCTTTGAAAGCAACCCAACAGCTTTACGTTTTCTTTGCCTTGCGTGATATCCCATGGGAAGATGAGTGAAATGGTGAACACGACGCCGAAGATTACGAGTGGAGTGTTGAAGACGAACATAATTATCGGTAAATTGATTTATTGTGCGCACACGATCCGCTAGATTATTCTTCTGCACCTCCAGCTCCTCTGAGAGCTCTTTATTCCTCTGCATCAAACCATTGATCTGCTTAGTCGATGCCGCTTGAAGCTGGTCGAAGACAAATTGTGTTTGCCTCTTTTCAGCTGCCTCATCTAGCCACAGCATGTGTAATCTCCTACAATAGCCAAGAAGCCCATTGAAACCATCACCAACAAACATAAGAAAACTTGTAATGCTTCTGAATGGTGGAGGGGCACCAGATATTGGATCTGGTGGATAAAGATTTCCATCAATCCAAAGATCAATGGCCTTTGCTCCTTGCATTCGAAGCTGATCGTATGAAATATTGGGTGCAACATGCCTACTGCGTAGGGTTGCGTATTCTGTCTCCAAATCAACCTGAAGGCGGATCTTAGAAGGCTTATTGGTGATGTCTTGTAGTGCCATCTACAAGAAAGTAGGCTTGTAAGCTTGGGTTGAATAGGAGTGGAAGGAGCAGGATATGGTATCAAAAAATAATGGGAAGAATGGAGATGAGGGTTGCTTCTCTAGAGCTGCATTGTGGATAGAGAAAAAAGCCAGAAAGGGAGCCAAAGAAACATAGAGAGGGTTGGCAATGGTGAGACGAAAATGCAAAGGAGATAATGCATCATGGGAAGCTTCTTTAGTGCAAGCTATGGCTGCTAAGCAATATAGAGAGAGAATACTTCATGAAAAGGTTCTTCTGTGCTACAACTGTGGGTTTGGAGGGAGAACAAAGTATTGTAGAAAGAATGCTCCTGGTAAGCTTCTTCCTTGCAAGCCATGGCTACTACTGTGGGTTTGGAGAGAGAAGGCTCATTTAGGAGTACAGACCTGCTAGCTATGGAGAGAGGACCAAGTTCTGTAGAGAGAATGCTCATGGTAAGCTTCTTCCCTGCAAGCCATGGCTACTACTGTGGGTTTGGAGAGAGAAGGCTCATTTAGGAGTACAGATCTGTTAGCTATGGCTTTTGGAGTAGAGAAAGACGCTTTTTTCCATGGAGAAGGAGTGCAGGGCGTGTTAGAGAGAAGATTTAGAGAGAGAAAGAGATCTGGTGTACACACAAAAAAGGGGGGAAGAAAGTGACGAATTTTTGGAATGTTTGGAGTTCGAAAAGGTTGCTGCAGGCTATGATTACTGACTGACAGCCCATTACAAAGCTTTAAAGTCACCTAGGTGGCCAGATCTAGGAATATCTCCTTTTTTTTATTTATTTTTGTTTTTGTGAAAAATCAAAAATATGCTTTTAGGACTAGGCTTCTAGGCTTGGTCAAAGATGGATTAGCATTTTAAGCATTTCACTAAACGTCCAAATTAAAGGGCCCAAGAAGACTCCATTGAGTTCCTAATGAAGCATTAGGACTCATTGCACTTAGCTTAAATAATAAGAGCATTCACCACATTGCAGGGATACAACAGGCTAAAGATGAATGGGATAAACTCAATAAATTATATGGCACTCAAACAAAAACTTCAAAGTTAAATGTGCTAATGCAATTCTATAAACTTGACATGAAGAAAAGTGAACCTCTAACCACACACTTGAACAAAAAAAAAAGCATTAAGCAACAACAACTAGCAGCCATTGGTAAGAAGGTAGAGGATGATGAGGCTCTAGAAGTGCTTCTAAAGAGTGTGGACAAAGGAGAAGGTAGAGGATGATGAGGCTTTAGCACACTACAAGGGATTGGGCTCATACCCGCGCTCTTAGCCGCTAAAAATGACTTGTGAAAAAAAGTAGCGGGCCCGTGTATCAGCGCGGCCAGAGACATGCGTGTAAAACCGCGTGTACAGTACCTCTCAGACGCGCGTATACACGGGTATATAGCCGCGTTTTTTTCCACAGACGCGGTAATACACGCCCGTATACACGCTTTTTATTATTTTAGACGCGCTTATACACGGGTGTATAGCCGCATCCTGCTCAGTTCCCATGTCCCAGACGCTTTTTTACTTGCCTCTATATACGCGTTTCTTTAATTTAGATGCGCTTATACACGCGTTACTGGCAGTTTATACGCGTTAATACACGCGTAATTTCCAGGGTATCCGCGTAGATACACGCGAGTTTTAGCAGTGTTGACGCGTGGATACACGCGAACAGAGAGCAAAAGAAAAATCCAGAGAGTGCTATTTGGTGCCTGAATACTGTTCCAGCATTCCAGCACCCAATAGCACTCTCTGGTTTAGGGTTTTTGGTGCATTAGACCATCCCATTAGACCATCCACGAAGAACATATGCACGAGGGAGATTAAGACAAGAACGACATGAATGCATACATTGTCATTACACGATTCAAGACAGCCATGAATGTAATACTATCGATCAATCAATTCAATATTACTATCAAAATTTCATACATGTATACAAGGGAGTCCATATCTCGAAGTAGCCCATGGCTTGAGTTTACAAAAAAATATATACAATCACATCCTAAATATGGAATGTGATACTACAAGTCTGAGTACTACTCAGACCCAGATGATGACTCGGTGCTCCCCCCATGCTCAGATGAGCTCGCATCGGTCGGAATGTCCGAGGAGTAGTGCTCATGTCCACCCTCTGCAGCGGCCGGTGGATCATCAGCAGCTTGTGCCTGTTCAAGTAATATATAGTATATAAGTATATATATATGCAATTCAATAAACCAAAACCATTCGTTACGAATTTTCAAGTACCTGTCGACCGTATGGTCTCATGGCCAACTCAAACTGCGCGTCCGTAATACGTCCCTCGGCTCTGAAGATGGCCCACGTGTCACGTCTGCTATGCCGGCGAGCATACGCAGTATCGTGGGTTGTGGGCTTCCTCCCCGTAACCCGCGCTGTATCATAATCAACACAATTTGTAAGATTAAAACAATTCATAGAATCAATGAATTAAGTAAAAAATCAAATAAAGTGGCAGGATACTTACGAACTCTGCCTCCCATGACTCGACGCCGCCAGATCCGAAATGCGAAGATCCAACGGTCTCCATCTGGATCCGTCGTGCCTCCACATGCTGCCTGCTCTTCACGCCACCCTCTGCTCGTTTCTTTGCCTCCTTCCACTCGCGTTTGTGCGCAGTGGCAGGTTTCTCGGCAGGATAGCCACCCACAGCTACATTTAGCCGGTCATCATACGCGAGTTTTTTAAGGTGAGATCTTTTATTACTTAAGATCTCCCTTATTCGCGTCCTTCCCCATACATCCGAGAATGTAGCATGTGGGGGATTGGGGTACCGACTATGTACAGCCTCTATCACCTCCCCAACTAATCGGCTATTTTGATCTTTAAATTTAATAAGATAATTTCTATATGAGTTTGATACTACCCCACGCATGTACTCCATTACCTCCCTCCCCCTCGCATCCATCACTATCCCGCCCCTATCCGTCACATCATAGCAAACCACTCTCTCCACCTCTCTCATCTCCTCCTCTTCCGAACTGTCTCCTCTAACTCTTCTCCCTCTATCTCCTCTCTCACCGCGTGCTCTACTACCTCCCCCACCTCCCCCACCTCCCCCACCAAAGCACCCGCCGCATCCTCCACTGCTCCCACTCTTCCTACTGCTGCTGCGGGTGGAGTCACGACTTGGGGATTATCTACGTGACGGTGGCTGTGAGCCCTGACGTGACGGTGGCTCTGAGGGAGCACGTGATGGTGGCTGTGAGGGTGTACGTGAGTGTGTCTGGGACGAGGTATGTCTCCTCGGTGGACGTGGAAGAGGAGAAGCTGCATGCCGTCTCGTCGGACTCGGAGGAATAGACGGCACTGGAGTGCCCTGGATACTCGCGGTAGGGGTATAGACACCAGGCAGGGAAGGAGGGGGATGGGCATACATATACTCTGTAAGCTCAACCGGACCAGGTTGGCGCCCAAAGTGATTCATCATCTCCATCAACCAATTGCTGTACGCAAATGGATCGGATGAAGAACCTGGAATATCCATAAAGAACCTGCAACAAACATCATCATGTACATCATGGGCTGTCTCTTGACTCACACATTGTCATTACACAAGTCAATTGCCTGCAAACCATGAAATCTGAAACGCCGCAGTTTTTTGTCTGCAGAAACGCGTGTATACACCCGTCAAAAAACGCGTGTATACACCCGGCCAAAAACGCGTGTATCTGCGCGTGAAAAAACTCTGCAGACAGGTTACACGCGCTCCTACACGCGTTTTTACACGCGACCTGCGAAAAAACTTTCTCGAAAAGACCGACCCCCCGACAAAGACAGAATGTCCTGATAAAAGGACCAGCCATTGTCGCCCCTGTCAGGATGCAGCAACCCAATCGTGTGCAAAAAGACAAACCCAAAGAGCAAAGAGCAAAGTAAACAAATCTGACAAAAAGAGACAAGGTTGAGGACAAAGTGACTCACCTCTGAAAAAGTGAGTCCTCTCTGCTCCTTCTCTGCTCCCTCCTTCTCCCGTGTGTGTGCTCCTTTCTCTGCTCCCTCCTTGCTGTTGGAAGAGGCGAAAACAGGCGAAAACGCATGTACTGTTGATTTCTAAGTTCAAAATCTATATTTGGAGAAGGCGGGCTATTTTTAGTTTAAATATGCCGCCGCGTTTATATTCGCGTTTATGAACGCAGGTATATTCGCGTGTATATGCTTTTAGCTGCGTTGATACACGCGTTTTGCAGAAATTAGATGCGTGAATACACGCATTTTTTAGGAATTAGCCGCGTTAATACACGCAAATTTTAGGAGATAGCCGCGTGAATACACGCGATTTTGTGCTTTCATTAAAAATATATAATGAGTTTGTGTTTTCTGATTTGTACACAGGATGTCATCAACCTCTTCAAGCAGTTCTGGGGAAGATGAGACAATGCGTCATCGTAATCGCGATGTGTGGTTTTGGGACAACGGATCAAATGTATGTGTAATCGATGTCAAGGATGCATTGTACGAGCACGTCGAATTACCTTGAATCACATCTCCATGTATGGAGAATGGAATCAAACAGGTTTAGAGGTGAGTAGATGTAAATTGATGATATTCAAATGACTCATGGTATCCAAATTAAATTAATAGAGTTGTAACATATAATTTGATAAATTGAAGCAGGATGCAGTACCACACCCTAACATGGTACCCTACGCGCGACGAGAGCACGTAAAGCGTCGACGAGATGATGCTGGAGCTTCGGGATCTATCCTCCACAAACACTTCGTGCAAAAGATTGGAAGCGTATTTGGGAGTCTACAACTATTCTTCCTCCAGATGGCATGAACAGGTATAGTGATGTTTTTTCAATCTTGTTTTGTGTAGTCTCTAATTGGATTAAAGGTCACATAGAGCAATCCCTTGTGCAGGTACTCTATTTTTTTCCGGCTGCCATATTGGACCCATCTTAAGATCAACCATTGCTTTATGTGGTACTGTGCATGCACGTTGGATGTTCTTCCTAGAGCGCTTCATGAAGACCTTAAAAGACTTTGTGAGGCAAAGTGCAAGGCCTGAAGGAAGCATGGCCGAGGGTTGGTTGATACAAGAGTCTCTTGTATATATTTCAGAATTTCTTGGTCAGGTGGACAGCTCTTTGCCACGACTATGGAGCAATGAAGAGGACTTGAGGATGACCTCTATTGTGCCTCAAGGAAAAGGACAGAGTAAAGTAATTGACAGAACATTGATTGATGATCTCAATTTCACTTGTATCCTTAATAGTGATGTGATGAGCAGATGGGTTACAAGATATGAGGATGCAAAGACAAAAAGGCAAGCAGAAAGAGCTCTCTTTCGGAGGCAACATGGCTCTCGGAAGGCGTACCCTAAGCATCTAGCAACACTTCCGAATGATATCCATGTTGATTGGTTGCATGAGGAAATGGAGAGAGCAGAGAGCGACGAGGGGCTGCATATCACCGCGGAAGAATGGGAGTATGCACGAGGATGCATGTCAAAGGTACATAGAACTAATGTTTTGCATTAGTTGTAAGTGATTTGCTTTTAATATTTATTCACATTGCTTACACAAATATTGCTTCTATTTTGGTCCAGTGCACTATGTTCAATGCTATATGGTGTGAAGGCAAGCATTTTCGAACACAAAGAATTGATGAAAAGAGAAATACACAAGATTGCGGTGTCATTAGTAGCTTTGAGGGAGCTAATGGAAAAATGGATGATTATTGTGGCATAATCCAAGACATATTTAGGCTTGACTTTCGTCGCTTCTTTGTGTATGTTTTGGATGTCAAATGGCAAATGAACGTGGTGGAAAAAGGGCCTGATGCAACGATAAAACGCCATGCAAGTGGATATGTAACTATTGACTCTACAAAGTTCTGGCAAACAAAGAAAGATAGGCTCGTATTGCCACAACAATGTGAGCAGGTATGCATTTTTTTACTAATGTGTTTCATGTACATATATATCTAAGCTCGCGTACCCCTTGACTTTTGATATGCTAATTAATTACTGTACTGTGTGTATTTGAGTAGGTTATATATCTACCAATGGTGCATGACATCAAATGGTGGTACGTCATCCCTATTGCACCACGTTCCAAAGTGATGTATAATACATTCACTGATATGGAGCATATGGAGGATGTAACAAGCCGCAATGAAGATGACGTCGAACAATATGCCATTGAAGATGTTGTGATCGATGATCAAGAAATAAGAGATGATCGTGATAATGAGGATGAGCATGCCATTTCTCATGATCATGAGAATGACCCTACCATTGAAGATGATGGTGATGTTGATGAGGATGATCAGGACATCGATACCATTATCAATGGAGTACAGAATATCGATAGTGGAATAAATTTAATCGTAGCCTTACCAATTGATCAAATGGATATTGATGTTGATCGTTTGACAAGGATGGATCTTATTGAAGATGAGATCGAACCTTGACCAATCCGTCACTGTATGTTCTAAATTGATGACATTTCTATCATCTCATATGCATGATTTATTTTTGAATATATTTCATTGTTGTAAATGCATGTAGTGGGATTGTGTAATGATGTATACTGTAATGTACTATGAGATGGTTTAAGGAAAATAGTTTTTAATTTTGTTAAGGAATTTCTTTTCAGTTTTTCTCTGCCATGCGTGTATTAATCCGTGTATAGTAGCGTGTATTTATCCGTGTATAATAGCGAGTATCATCCCGTAAATATTATCGTGTATTTATGCGTGTATTACTGCGTGTATATAAACGCATTTATACACGCGTTGATAAATGCAAATATACACGTGAACTTAAATGCAAAAATACACGCGCCCGATTTTATTCAAATACAAGCGCGACCATACACGCGTTCGTAATTTATCGCGTGTATGAAACGCGTGTATGGCAGCATTGTCTTGTAGTGGCAGTGCTTCTGAAAAGTGTGGACAAACTAGCAGCCATTGGTAAGAAGGTAGAGGATGATGAGGCTCTAGGAGTGCTTCTGAAGAGCGTGGACAAACAACATGAAGGAAAGTGAACCTCTAACCACACACTTGACATAAAGGAAAGTGAACCCACACTTGAACAAATAAAAAAGCATTAAGCAACAACTTGCAACCATTGGTAAGAAGGTAGAGGATGATGAGGCTCTAGCAGTGCTTCTGAAGAGTGTGGACAAAGGAGAATATGAGAACATTGTGGCACCTTAAAGAATATACGAGAATTGAAGGTGCATGAGATAGAAGGAGCTCTACTAGAGCAAGAGAACAAGGTCAAAGAGAAGAAAGGGTTGGACCCAACAACTGGAGAGAAGAGAGCATTCTACACTCGAGGAGGATTCACAACACGAGGACAAGGACGAGGAGCTCTACTAGAGCAAGAGAACAAGGTAAAAGAGAAGAAAGGGTTGGACCCAACAACTGGAGAGGAGAGAGCATTCTACACCCGAGGAGAGAGCATTCTACACCCGAGGAGGATTCACAACGAGGATGAGGACGAGGAAGAGGAAGGGGAGGAGGAAGGACCTTCACTTGTCACTATGGGAAGCCACGACATATGGATAAAGCCTGCTACAACAAACCCAATGAAGAAGGATCGACATCGGCAAACCTCATGGAGACTCCTAAAAGGAAGAGGAGTTAGGATATCCTTTCTCAGAGAGAAAGAGAGAGAAATCCCACAACCCAATGTAGCTTGCCCCAATAGAGTAAAACCACCTCGAAGTCACGGATGATGTAGGCCATGTGGTAGATGTATGTGTGAGCACTTTATTCAAGGTCACGGGCACTTGTAGTAGCCTTGGATACATAGAGAGAGAGTGTCAAGGACTATGAGTTAGGAACTTGAGGCACTAGTCGTGGGCTACCAAGTAAGAGGGAAACTTGGTATAGGGACCAAGTGTGCTAGAATTATTCACTTGAGGAGAGGTGTTGAAATATGCAAGTGAATGGGTATGTGCGAGAACAAGCCCTTAGCAAGAGGCTATAAAAGAGAGTCTGTAATTGAGTGGGTAGCAGTGAAAAGGTGAGAACAATCTACTGATGAGAGAATCAAGGGTAGCATGAGTGAATATATGGGTGTGGAAAGATTCTAGGAAAAGGTACTCCGAGAGGTAGCACAAATCAAGGAGGAATGAGTGGGATTAATCAGCTTCACAAGGACCATTAATGGCTCTATAGAACAATTGTCAAAGGCTTGAGTTTGAAAGCAAACTAGAAAGTCCGAGTGCTAATGCGGCAGCACGGCGACACGCAGGTGGCTAGGGTTCAAAGTGTAAGCCTCTGTGATGGTTCTGAGCGCAACAAATCACTGTACATGCTACAAGGCGATGATCTTTATGTGACTCCAAAGAGGCCTGTTATGAAGGCCGGAGCTATGGAAGCCACCTGTTTGGTAGGTGCAGACGCAAGAGTAAGAACGCTTTAATCGCATTTTCAACGTCTTTAACAGTCAGTTGCACAGACGCATTAAGCACTCACCATGAACTCGTCGACCTCCTTCCTGCAGCCGCAGAACTTGTTCATATCCGGATTGTTACAACGTGCGGCGTACTGAACCTTGCCTAGCAATAGTTGATGGCCACGCTGAGGCACTGCACGTGCGCCTGCAGCACGTGCTCGTAAAGGGGGTGCGAAACGATCTCCGCCTTGAGTTTGGCCGAGGTGCGGGGCTCATCGATGATGAGGATGACGATGATGAGGTGCAGGTAGTCAGGAGGATGATGAGGATGATAATGATGCATACGAAGATGAGGCTGCATTTGTCCCTGGCGGAAGAATGAGGTGCTCTTCTGCGTACTGCTGCTGTTGTAGATGATGGTCATGCAGCTGGAAGAATGCACGCTCGGCCAGAGCGATGCACAAGATCCAATTATCACCCCACACCCGTTCAGAGAAGGGTTTCTCTGAAGGTGCTGGGCACTTCAAATATTAGGGTAGTACTCTACCAGGAGCTGGAAAACGAGGCTACAGCCAGAGACACCTGCTCAAAGAAGCTGATCTGCTGATGGGCACTTGATCGCCTGTTAACCGACTCTTCAACGAGAAGAAGGACGAGATGACAGCCAATGGTGGCTCGAGCGGCACATGCAACCAGATGCTGCTGAGCGGTAAAATTGAGCTGCTAGGGCTACAGCCAGTGACCGGCGGATACATATATTGAGGAGGCTCTAGGCGGCGACCATTATGAGGAGAAGAAGACGACTAAACAGTGAGGGAGCTACTGGTGGGTTGCTTGGTGCTGATGGGGTGAGTACCTTGCGAACACAACAGTGAACCCATCCTCTTTGTCTGTTTCTCTCTCAGTCTCTCTTTTTGTCTGTTTCTCTCTGCCCTGAAAGCGCCCCCTTTTTTCTAACCCATCCTCGTCATAGCTTCACACTCCCAAGCACTGTTTCTGTCTCTCTCTCTCTTCTGTCTGTTTCTCTCTGCCCTGAAAGCGCCCCCTTTCTTCTAACCCATCCTCATCATAGCTTCACACTCCCAAGCAGCTGACGTTGAGAGCCGAACGACCTTCCCCTTCTATGTGGCCCTACCCTGCCGGGCCTCGGGACTCGCATTAAATTAAACATTTCTCTGAAAATCAAGTAAATTATTCCAGTATCTTTTTGGCCTGCTGGCCCGGTCCCCGACGCTTAATGCGACGCTAAATTTTGTCCCCCGTACCGCCCCATATTAACACCTGCTTTGACGTGTTGCATAATTTTATTGGCAACGCATTAACAGATTTGTGTGCACGCTAACCACTTATCTCCCCCGCCCTCACTCGTCCTACGGTCGCAGCCTTCTCTGCGTTAAAATTCAAAAAGTTTATCGTCGCACGCGATTCGCCACTGCAGCTGCGACCAAGCTTAGTAGCTGGTTGTGGAAAACAGAAAGTCCCTGTCACACCTTCTCTCTCAGAGTACGCACGCCATAGATCTCTCACCATACAGAATTGTGTATTGTATAGAATGAACAGTTACAACCATAACAAAGTATCCATGCAAGCGGTGTGATGGTTGGGCTCTTGCTAGGTGTCAAGACCTTATTAGTCTTAACACCCAAAACTCCCCCTTAAGACCATTAAGGTCTTGCAGATAAGATGTTGGGTTAGGTATTATTTGGAACATAAAATAAAAGGTGTAGTCATGTTTGTACTGCTTCGCAAATTCCTAAGCTAGTGCCAGTTTTGTCAGGTGGTGGCAACACCCTAGTTGTAGCCTAATCTACATGCTATATTATTTATAAATATGCAAATACAACTAGCCCGGATCAACATGGGCTTTGATTGTGAGGAAGAGAAACATGAATGTTTTCATCTTCACCCGTGTTTGGAAGTTTGGTTTGGAAAAAGCTGGTTCATGATCATATGCTTTTTCATGACCTTGATCCATGTCACTCCCCCCTCAAGGGAATGAAAAAGATTTTCGAATACTCCTTGCAATCAAGAGGAGCATCTTCTCCGGCACCACGGTCTTCAAAATCTTCACCGGAATCAACATCTTGGTCTCCATCATCACCTTCTTCACATCGCTACTTTCTTCTTCCGTTTCAGCATCCTCTCTTTTGTCTCCTAATCCAGATTCAGCAACTTTCTCATCGACGACATCTGATTCTTCCTCTTCGTTGGATCCGTCTTCATCTTGTTGTTCATCTTCAAAGCCATCCTCGTCGTCATCTTGTGTGGTGTCATCTTCTTCACAATCATCAGCGAAGGGTACATATTCGTCTTCATCTAACTGGATAAGCCCCATCATCTTCGCAGAAACCCACTTAACACCAGGGATTTCATTAACGTCTTCACAATTTCGTGATCACGTTAACAAAACCTAGGGTTAACATATTAAAACTTGTGATCACAATGTATATTCACATGACCTGAGAAATGACCTGCCGGAACCCACTAGTCCAGTAACACCTCCGGGATTTTACCTTTCGCGGCGGGCCCGCCGGGATATGTGATATTCCCGGTGGGCCCGTCGGGAAAGATAAAAGCCCGCCGGGAAAAACAAGGAGGACCGGCGGGGTATTATTCTGTATATAAACACTGCCCGACACCCATCGTACAACTTTTGGGAAGATAGTCCTTGTTTTGGGGGCATGATATCTCTCCTCAAAGTACTTGTAGAGCTCTCGAGTTGCTAGAAGTGTCCTCTTGGGAAGAACGTCCTTATTTTAGGGACTGTCATCTTTCCTTGTAGGCACTCCTAAGGCTATTGAGCCACTCGTCCTTAGTTCTTTGAACTGGGGACAGGGTGTGGTTCGTAGCTAATACTTGCGGAGATTTAGGGACAAATTTGGAGTCATTCAGCTTTGCATTTGAGCCACGTACGTAATCTACCTCATTCTGCTTTATGAATCGTTTGATGGAGCCAAGAGTCCTGCTTAGGGGCTTGTATTGGTTCTTGATACTTGATATAGTTTAGAGTAGAAAAGGGTCTATTGTCCTATACTAGAGTATTGGGCAAGCATAGATCTTTGATTTTTTTTGTAAATGTTAGAGAAGGTCTATTGTCCTATACTAGAGTATTGAGCAAGCATAGATCTTTGACTGTGTAAAGTATCCTTAATAGGGTACAAAAGGCATCCTTCATTGGGGGTGCAATGTGCATGATAGCTTCGAAGTAGTTTTGTAGTAAGACCTTACAAGATAGTTTGAAGTAGTTTTGTGTTATGTGATGATCTTTTGTATTTGTCAAGATAGTTTCGAAGTACTTTGTCTGCAGATGTATGTTTTGTTATACGTGAGTGATATGTTGTTTTTTCATTTGTGTATTCATTGTTATATGCTTGGTTGAATAGGTTATTTGTTGAGATGGAGGACAATGTTGGATCCACTAATACCTCCAATAGAGTCCAAATTTCAAATAGCAGGAAAAAAAGGGACCTGGGATAGAGTGGCAATATGCAATTAACGTTGGTGATCGATTCATAGATTGGGAGTGTAAGCTATGCCATGCAGTAAAATCAGGTGGGGCGCCTCGACTAAGAGAACACTTTTTAGGCGGACCGAAGAAAAAGTCATGTACCCACCCCTCTGCACCTATAGTGGCCAAACGCATAAGAGAAGAAATTCAAAAGAAAGATTCAAGAAAACATGACATTCTTATTGTTAATGTATCAAGGCAGCAAGAACACTGTTGTTCTAATCATCAAACTCCCACTACATCGCCTACTTGTACCCCGAACGGCAATGTGCAACCAGAAAGTAATCTACCCAGTGCATCTTCTTGCAAGCGAAACTTTGACGTAGGAAATATACCCATGCGTCAAACTTCATTGCAAGAAAGCCTACGTCAAGGTCGACTCGATGATGCACAACTCGTCCTTGCTGAAGCGATTTACTTTTCTGGGAGTGCTATGATGATGGTGGACAGTGAGCATTGGAAGAGAGCATGGAAGAAAATTGGTGAGTTTGGACCAGGGTTTTCACCGCCTACGTACCATGCTATGCGAAATGATCTATTAGAGAAATGTTATGCGCAAGTAAAAGAACGTGTACAAAGAATAATTCTTAGCAATATAGAGCTTTTTGGATGTAGTATAGTAAGTGATGATGGTCTAATGTGCAAAGAAAACCATTAATTAATGTAATGGTTATTTCACCTAGAGGTGAGACTTTCATCCGTGCCGTGGATTCAGCTGGTTCAATCAAAACTGGGGCTTACATTGCTCAAGTCATTAGCTCTGTGTGATAGAGGAAGTGGGTGCCAAAAATGTAGTCCAAGTCGTCATGGACAATGCAAAAAATTGTAAAAATGCATCCAGAATCCTACAGCGACAATATCCACATATTTTTCCGGTAGGCTGTAATACTCATAGTTTGAATCTTGTATTAAAAGATTGGTATAAATCTGATGATACCAAATGGTTTGCCTCAATCGTCGACACTGCTCGCCAGCTTGTGAAATTCATGCTCAAGAGACAGAGAGTTTTAGATATGTTTCGACCTCGCATGTCAGTTATGTTAAAGCTTCCAGCGGAGACTAGGTTTTGCACTCACTTTTACACTTTTGAGTCTCTTCTTAGAAATAAAGATGCAGTTTGTGAAACATTTACATGCATGGCATTTCATGACTGGGAGAACACTCAACTTGAAAAAGTGAAAGAGAAAATCAAAGTCTTGAAGGGAGCGCTTACGAGGAGAAGTTGGTGGAATAGTGTGATGGATGCATACCGTGTAATGATGCCTGTTATGTATGCTGTACGAAGTCTAGATCAAAGAGTGCCTAATCTCGGAAAAGCATGGATGCAATGGTGGACTGTCCAGCGGAGTTTGGAGTGTCCTGAGAAATTAGAGCATTCAGTGGTGGAAAAGCAATGGCGTGTACCATTCTCCAGTGGACAAAGAAAAGTTCTGTTGAAGTACTTTCATGCTAGATGGATTGGAGCGCATTCACCACTGCACAGTGCTGCTTACATGTTAGATCCTGAATATTGGAATATAGATTTGATGTCCAACGTTGAGGTGGTGCAAGATTTTTATAAAGTGGTAAACACTTTCTATAATAATGATGATGATCGTGTACAGTGCATAAAGGAGATGACCTCATTTCGGTTGAAAGAGGGTTTATTTTCCAACTCCCTTGTTCAACAAATGGCTAAAGAGCAACCTGCATGGAAGTGGTGGATGATGAATGGTGGTGAGCATTATGCTTTATTGCGCAACCTTGCGATGAAGGTTCTAAGTCAGTGCTCTTCAAACTCAGGCTCAAAAAGAAACTGGAGCATGTATAAATATATTCACAGTACTATTCGCAATCGACTTCTTGCAGATCGAGCAGATAAACTTGTTTACATGTACTGCAATGAAAAGATCTTGTGAGACATTGAAAGCGAAGAGTATGAAGAAGATATGCCCAGATGGATGTACAATTGTGATGATGTAGTAGACGAGAACTTTGATGTTGGACGTACGTTGTGCACCACCCTTGAGATAGAAGACAATTTAGACATTGACTTAGATGAGCTTAATTTAGCAGACGAGAGAGTAAACGGTGAAAGAATTTTGGAGCAAGATACTGACATAGAGGAAGAAGTCATTTCATTAATTTCATAAAAAGTACTTGTACAAATGATCGTATTTGGAGAAATTATCAATACAAAAGTAGGATTTGTCTTTCTTATCTTTCATCTTGAAATAAATTACGAATTGCGCTAGGAGTTGCATCTAAAGGTCCTGGTGGTTTATATTCGCTAGCCATGCCGAACACTGTATAAATACCTTGATTTATTGGGACACTGCTCAATGCACATGTGGAAGTATTTTGCATTTGCCTCACTAAACATATTAAGTGGTAGTAGTGTCCACATGGTAGTATATACTGGCCACTCCACCCATCGAATACTTTGTAACATACAGGACATTGGGGGGTGGAGGAACTTGTAGCCTCAGCAGAAACACCACAAGAGGAGAGAGATATTGCAAAGACTCAATGAAGAGAGAAACAAAATTTTGAAACATTGGACACATCAAATTTTGAAGAGAGAAACAAAATGCCATTCCTGAAACTTAATCTCTTGATACTGTATCATTACAAAGTTGGGGTGAATGCCACCGATAGTTCTACAAGAGGACGTTGTGCCCTCGTAGGGTTAGTATTTAGTGATCTAAAAAATTTAACTACTTGCAAAATTGATTTTCGCTCATCGCGATTAGGCAGAAACATCCAATTTTTGACTCTATGAATAATAGTATCCATGGTAACTTTATCATGGGAACTATTATCCATCCACAACTCTTGCACTTTCTGCCAAAAGTCATATAAAGTTTGTAATAAATATCCTAAGGCAAAAACATCAGATGCAAGAGTGTATGCATCTGCCAAAAATGGATCATAAAGCTCTGGGGCTATCCACGGCCGTTTATTTCGCTCTCTGTCTGCGTAGGAGACTGCCTGTGCCACCTTCTCAGGGTTCTTGTCTGCTTCAAATACAAAATTAAGAGACACCCGTTTTTTGGACACTCTCAGCACAGCAACCCCCAATCGATAATACCCATGCGTGGCTTTAGCTCTTTTGTATAATCCAACATTACATTCAATGGATGTAGGTCGGTATGTACAATACCTGCCATATGTGCTGCCGCTAGGCCTTCCACCAGGGCATGCATAATATGTGGCATGCTTATTACTATTTGTTTTATTTTTGAAAGTTTTAGATGACTTAAAGGGATATTATCAGGCGGGGGTTGTCTCCATCCTCGATCCAAACGAAAAATTGCTCTGGTGAACTCACTGAATCTGAAGGGAACCTTCAGAAGAGTATCACCAAGAGCGCCGCCATTATAGTACGGGAAAATTGTGATCCAAGGAGCCTCTTTTGTAAAGGCAATGCACCGGACAATCGATGGATGTAGCACTTGCATACCCTGCTCTGCCTGGAAGCTCTCGAACTTCGCGCTGCCTTCTCCTTTGTAGTGCTTTTCGCAAAAAGTGATGTGCTCCGGTAAAAATGATATGCCTTTAATTGTATACTCTTTTACTATTCCAAAAACACCGGAGCCTATTGTTCGCCCTTCAAACAGAGCCTCGTGCGGGATGCCAATAAGATGTGTGCACATAGAATTGTAGATGGTACGATTAATAACACCTGTACCACTTGCATCTACCTGACTGGACGTTGCAGCGACGTCCTGGGCAATGCGCACTCTTTTGGGGAGGGACTCTGCATCCAACGCCTTCATGCGCTTGCTCTTGGCTCTTTACTCGCTCCATACAACGTCCCATAACTGTAGACGTTGCATATTGGCTTCAGGCGGGGCAGCATCTCTAAGATCACTGCATGCTACATGCATGCTCCCCAAAATGGTTCTTGTAATGTGTTGATGGTTGAAATCTGCTATCTTCTGTCTATCAAGCAACTCAGTGTTGCCTCCGCTTCGAAGCCGACGCTGTGCATTTTCCCATATTTGGTCTATGAGATCTCGCATGAGTATCTCAGACTCATTGATCTTTTTGACGACATCATCAGTACATTGTGACACTGTGATGACCGCTTCAATGCGAATTGCTCGCAGAATGATTTTGCGCTCTTCGGGGGAAAGCATGTTGATCGTCTTCGTAAATCTAGCAAATATCACTAAACACAAAAAAAAACAGAATATCAAATATTACTGAAATAAACATCAAGCAAAAGTGAGAGAACAGCAACAAGTATATCAATATCGTCAATGTTCATACAAAAACGGAATATCAAATAATTTTAATGAACTCAACATCATCCAATACATCATCAAACGTGAGAGAACAGCAACAAGTGTATCATTACTTATCAATGATCAAACAAAAACAGAATATATTAAACAATATTACTGAACTCAACATCATGCAATACATTATCGAACGTGAGACAACCGCAACAAGCGCATTATTACTTATGAAGTGTATACATTATCGAATGAGAGAGAGAGAGAGAGGGGGAGGAAGAGAGAGAGGTGTGACAGATAGAGAGAGGAAAAATTAAATGACATTTTTTATAGTTTTGTAAGTTCCTAAAGAGAGAAAAATAATGTTTTGTAATCCTAAAGCACTCCTCATCTACATACCTATCGTGATAGAGAGAGAGATGTGAAGTGTATCATGAGAGAGAGAGAGAGAGAGTTGTGAAGTGTATCATTGCGAGAGAGAGAAAGAGAATTGTGAAGTGTATCATGAGAGAGAGAGAGAGAGAGGAGAGGAAGAGAGAGTTGTGATAGAGAGAAGAAACATTAGATGACATTTTTAATGTTTTTGTGAGTTCCTAAAGAGAAAAATAATGTATTGTTTTAATTTTTAAGTAAATAGAGGGAGAAAAAAGAAATTATTAAGAATTATGTATATTTTAAGAGAAATAAAAAAAATCATTATCTACACATCTATCATGTTGTGAAGTGAATCATGAGAGAGATAGAGAAAGAGTTGTGAAGTGTATCATGAGAGAGAGAGGGGGGTAAGAAGAGAGAGATTCATATTTTTCGAGTTACGAATCACGATATTATAAAATAAAATGTTTAGACAATATGATTTAAACTTTGATCCATGAAATACTCATGCCGCGTTAGTAACCAAGTATCGCATGGATCAAACACAATAAAAACAATACAAGTCAAATCAAACAAATTTACGACATTTATTCGACCGCGTTAACGATCATATGCCGAAATATGCAAGCAAATTTACGACACTTTTTCGACCGCGTTAACGATCAAATGCCGCAATATGCAAAAAACATTTTATGCACTAGCGGACGACACCAACTTGCCGCGTTAACGACAAAATGCCGCCCGATTCTATGGGAATACCAATAGGATACGAACATACACTGGCCGCGTTACCGACCATATGTCCGCATTTAACAAAGGGAAGGGAAGGGAAGGTGACATCGCCATAACGATACTATGCTTGCCGCGTTACCAACTAGTACCGCTACGGCGTGCCATACTTACCATAGGACACAAACTAGCCGCGTTACTGACTAAGTGCCCCAGGGTAAGCACCATTCCGAAGAATGGCCTTACACACACACCAGTCGTGTGGCGGGCCACCCAAATCCTGCCGCGCATTGCGACAATGGGCGGCTGCCCGCACGAACTCACCCACACACACATCCCTCGTGTGGCGGACCACCCACATCCTGCTGCGCATTGCGACAGTGGGGGTGGCTGCCCGCATGAACACACCCACATACACACACACACACACAAGTTTTCATTACCTGTGTATGCTGTCAGCAATGAAATCCCAAAGGGCCCCCCGGGCCCATATATATAGAAAATTGTACCCCGCCGGGCTATATGACGACCCCGCAGGGACCCGCCGGGCTTTGCTTTACCCTGGCGGGCCCGCCGGGAATAGCAAAAGCCCGGCGGGATTTTTCCCGGTTACTAGGTCGCTTGCCACCGGCTTTTTTGAGAACATGTTAATAACATGTTAGCACATGTTATTAACAAAAAAAAAATTTGTGATCACGTGAATATAAAATCAGAGCTTAACACCATATTAGATAATTTGGGAAAATTTCCATTCCCGTTTGAAAAATGGGATCATGGTGAACTTGTCTAAATTTTTTCAAAACCCCCCCATGTGACATATCATTAGAAAGATCTTGAAGAGTAGAATATAAATCTATGATCTCTGATAAATTTGGAGTTGGTATGTTTAAGATATAGCCACACCTGTATGGAGTAATTGATTCCCAAAATATGAGATTTTTCCCAAATTATCTAATATTGACTTACTTGTTGAGGATCCATTGTTTGCACAATTGCTCTAGCATACACTGCTTTATTGGGTAGATCGCCTTTTGCTTTGGTTGCATCGTCATCTGCACCATCTTTATCTCCTCTTTGTGGCGGGAGGTGGCTAGCCTCAGGCAAGTTATTTCTTGCATCAACTTCTTCTTCGTGCCCTTCTTGGGACTGCAAGGCACATATGTGTCGCTTTCCGGTGAGGGCTGCAGATCTTTGTCTACATTAGCATCATTGGCCTGTTTGTGAAGCTCTTGTGCTCCGTTTTTTGTAGGTCTGTGCCTACGTTTTGTGTTGACTACAAGTTATCATCTATTGAATCTACTATTTTTGGCAACAGGTGCCTTGAAAATCTCCTTCTTCGTCTAGAAGATCAACCCCATCATATGGGGAATTTACTGCAGGCTTTTTCTATGCATCGTCCTTGAGGAGGAGGCCTAATAATGCCAACGGGAAGCGTGCTTGGGAAGGGCCACCCATAGGGAGGAAAGCCCAACCCATGGATACTATGTGGTAAATAGAAAGTCCGAGACACACCTTCTCTCTTAGAGTATGCATGCCATAGATCTCTCACACAGGGAACACGCAGAGGTAAGAACCATACAGAATTGTGTATTGTAGAATGAATGGTTACAACTATAACAAAGTATGCATGCAAGCGGTGTGATGGTTGGGCTCTTGCCAGGTGTCAAGACCTTATCATGATGATTGAATGATGATGTTGTAAGGAATGCGGATGGGCTACCTACGTGCCCACTTGCACGCAAACACACCCTTAGTATAAGATGTCCCCAAGAGGATTAGAACCCAAGACCTCCTGTAGAAAGTCTAAGGTCTTATCCACTAGGCTACCACCTTGGGGACAATATAAGTTATTTTAACCAATCAATAATGTATATATTCTTTTTTTTCAACCTTCCTAGAACCTCTCTCTCTCTCTCTCTCTCCCCCCTTCACACACACACACACACACACACACACACATACAAATAGCACACTACTATTGTAATTGTATTACCACAAATGAAAAAAACACTAAATCTTTTTTCCTTGCAAAACATAAAGCAATTTCTAAGCATAGAAGGTAACTAGAGCGACCACGCATTACCAAAATGCAACCATGCCATGTAGCTTACATTCACTCTAAGGAAACTGGTGTTGAATGTCGGTTATATGAATATGCACAACTTTAAAATTTGAGGTGTTAAGTGATATTTGATGTGACACATAAGTCTTGTTGCACAATGTTGCTTATATAGGGACACTTTCAACATCACAATTTGCATACATGGGCTTTAACAAGTATGTGACTCACTACAAGTGCTTGGCCCTTACGAACGGTTTTTTTCTAGGAAAGATATATTTATTTTACTCCTAGCTCCCATTATCGGTATACGTGTTGATATATATGTTAGTATGTGTGTCGATAAAAGCATTGATATAAGGATCGTCATACCGACACTAGAAAAAATCATACGTACGATGTTTTGGACATTGATATCGATGGTTCGAATAAAAAACCCAAAACACTATCGCTTTCCTCTCTTTATTTTTTGTTTTAATAGAGTATCTTCTACCTCTCTCTCTCTCTCTCTCTCTCTCTCTCTCTCTCTCACCTTCCTCACCTCTTGCCCATCCCCCCTGAATCTTATCTTAATCATCGCTTAATCACTTGCTAATGATATTGATTCTTGCATTTGATCTACGATAGCTCATCTTTTTGCTTGCATTTTAACATGGTATCAAAGCCTAGCTTAGGATCCATCCAATTTATGAGCTTATTTATCTTGCCAACAATCACCCTATTAATCATAAGTAAGAGATAATCTCATTTTTTATCTATTTTTCAACTAGTTTCTGTATCCCTAGCTAGTGGAGGAGATCTCTCCCTTTCCAGCCATAACATTAGCCCAAACCCTCTTAGCCGCACTTGAGGAGACTCCCCATGCTTCAGGCAGTCACCTCAAATTATCAAACCGCCGTTGAGAGCTGTTGCAATTCGCGATTTTGCCGGCGCTTCATTTCTGAAGAAAAACATAGATCTACACTCACACAGAAGAAATTTGTCTAATTTTTCTTGACCCTAGAGGTTTTAAAGGGTGCTCTACATATGTCGATGATCTTAGATTTGTGAGCATTCAATGTTTGGTCAAATCTTTTATTTACTGGCTTGATTCTCTACTAGACTAAGTGCTATTTGTAGGAGCTATATATAGCTAGCCCCAACTCACTCTAGGTCTTGCCTATATATATGTGACTTGTGACTAATATGATTCATTCTTGTGGAGCATATGTGGTGTCTCTTGTCTCATCTCTCTCTCTCTCTGAACATGGTATCAGAGCAATTCTAGTCATAAGGGAAGTATCTACGTCTTCTTGTTCAATTTATGATTATGATCTCATGTCTTACAAGATTGATCTTAGGTAACAGTTTTGTGTAGGGTTGCTTGGTTCTTTGATTATATGTTGCCTACATGATTTTATGGCTCCACTTGTTATAATTAGAATTGTTTCTTAATCGCGTCTTCAAGAAGGTGTGTAGATTGTACAGTGCTGGTGAATCCTATCAAAAGAGTTTGTCAATTAGAGTTTGGAGTCAAAAGTTAGGACAAGTCAGGTAAACTGCATCTAAAACAGTAAAACAGGTTCTTTGTGAGAGCGAACAGGTAGTTGTCTCTAAGTCATAAGCAGGATTTGATCGTCAAGGCTTTCCGTAAAAGCTTCAGATGGGTGCTTGCTGTACAAGCTACAATTCGATACAAAACTTGCCGTGCAAGTTACGTCATAACACGGTGCTTTTTCTTATTATTATTTTCGTCTTTTATGGACCTCTAAGTTTGCTTACGTGCATGAGACACGGGTCTCCACTTTTAGAGTTCTAATTTTGGTTCACATTCTATTCTTTATACGATCACTTTATGCTCGTCGTCTGGTGCATGCCTATTTTTGGCTACGTTTCTCATATCTCGTACATGGTCTGCAAAAGTTCTGCGATCTAATCTTGTATGTGTTCTCACAACTTGACATGGCAAACACCATACTTGTTAACGGATTTCCTTCTAGGCAGTGTTCAGTTCCTCTTTTCTAAGGCCAAGGATTTCTTGGTTGGAAATACTAATTTTGAAAGGAGATGAATTGGCAGATACTAATTTTGGAACGAGATGAATTGGCAGATGCTATTAATTTTGGAAGGAGATGAATTGGCAGATATTGTTCTTGTGAAAAATTAATCGTGATAAGGCTGCTCATTGGTATATATTTTCTGCCCTTAACGATTCACTTATGCTAGATGTTTATCCGTTATCCACGTCATATGCTATATGGGACTATCTTGTCACACTATGTTTGAGAAGAAAACTGTTACTACTACAGAGATTCTGTATCTCCGTAATCTTCTGGGCAAGCTTCAATTCAAGGCAAGTATATCCATGTCTAGTCACATTGAATCATTCAAAGGTATTATGAATTAACTTTCTGCTGCAAGGGATCCTATTCCTCGAACTCAATTGGTTACACACCTTCTTGATACGGTGAAGGATCCTTTGTATGATAATATTGTCACTATATTATCTAACAAGGATGGAATTGACTTTGAGCATACATGTATTTCTTTAATTGAATATTCTCAATGTCATGATCGTCAGACATCAGTAACTCATAAAACGGTCATGATTGCCCAAGAGTACACAGAATCAGAGACGACCTTTGCTCTCTGAAGATGTCCATTTTAGCAACGCTCTTCTTCCTCCTCCCAATTTACATCTCGTGGCTTCCAAAGAGAAGGTATTTCTTCTCGTTTGAGATTTCCTCAAAATCGTTGTTCTTATTGTGACAAAATTGGTCACTTTTGAATGTTGGGTATGAGAGTACGATGAAGAACACGGTATTACGAATAAGCAACCTCGTTTATCAAGGGGTTCTTCCTCTTCTGCAACCTTTGAATATTGTGGGAGCACAAAGTATTCATCCAGTCCGATGCTTCAAGAGGCATTATGATGAAGCTCAATATCAAGCTTATGCTACTCAACAAAATCCTCATGATGATGAAGACAATGTTCATCAGGAGGCTAATTTGGTTCATTAGAATGTCTCTCCAAAAAAGGTACTGCATGTTTGTGATGGTTCTCTCTTTATTGTTGATTCTAGTGCTACTGGTGGCAACATGACATATCAATTGCAATACAATTATCATCCAATTCCTATATCAAGAAAGTGGTTTATCTTGCTGATAATACAACTTGCCAAGTAATGGGTATTGGCGACTTGTATTTGGAAACTTCTTCCTCAAAAAAAAACTACGAGGAGTTTTATATGTTCTTGTATTTGGGAACTTTCTGTTGCGTGGCTTGTGGATCTTGGTCTATTTGTTGGATTTGATAATACAAAGTGTCGCATCGAAAAGGATGGCACCACTATTGCAGTTGCTCCTCAACATGGTAATCTCTTTGAACTTTCATTTAATGAGGATGTTGCAAATGTTGTAACAGCTCTAGGAGATCTGGATTGTAAGCTATGGCATCATCGGTTTGCTCACTCAAATTTCTCAAAGCTTCTTGATATTCATCGTCATGATCTTGTGAGATGTATGGACCTCAAATCTCACCTACATATGGGGATATGTGAATATTGTGCTCTAGGCAAACATCATCGTAAGCCATTTCCAATGTCTACAAATATTCATTCAAATAATCTTTTGGATCTCATTCAAACTGATATTTGTGGACCCTTTCCTCCATCCAAGTCTTGCTACTGTTACTTCATTACTTTTATTGATGACTATTCACGGTATACAAATGTCTTTTTGCTACGACATAAATAAGAAGCATTTACACATTTAAGAGGTACCAAATATCTATGGAGAATCACACTGGTCGAAGACTCAAAATTCTTCGAAGTGATAATGGTTGGTGAATATATTTTCAACTTATTTCATGATCATTGCATCAACCACGGTATCCACCATAAGTATACCATTCCATATTCTCCCCAACAGAATGGAGTTGTAGAGCAAAAGAATCGTAAACTTTTGAATGCAATGAGATGCATGCTTATTAATTCTTTATTATCTCGCTCTTTTTGGGCAGAAGCAGTATTGACAGCCGTTTTTGTTCAAAATCATCTTCCAACTACTGCACCTTCTGGTAAGATTCCAATCACAGCTTGGACAGGCCAAACTCCTTCTGTTGCACATTTCAAAGTCTTTGGGTGTATTGCTTATATTCATGTCCTAAAAGAGACACGACACAAGATAGAACCTTCAAATTTGAAGGTTATTTTTATTGGTTATTCTGACTACTCAAAGGGTTACAAGTTTTACGATCTAAGTTCTCAAAAGGCAATTGTTAGCCAAGATGCTATATTCAATGAAGAATTGATGGGAGGTTCGTGGTCCATAGATGATGCTGATGATACAAAAACATTACTCACTTCTTTTTCTTTTCTACTTTTGGACAATGATTTGCATCATGACAAAACTCTTTTGATGGATATTGGAGACAAGTCTATTGATGTTCCTCCTACGGTTTCAAAGGAGACTGCTACAGATCTTGATATCTATGTTGATCTTCCTATTGAACTTGAGCATGGTGCAAATCATGTATATGATGATATAAAATGAAATATATCCCTTCAGATGTCATACATACTTGATGCTAATAAATCAAGGGCTCTAGCGAGTGTTGCAAATTATTTTAAAGAGGACATATTAGAAGCTGACGAGAATGAATTTTAAACTTGTATGTTCTTCTTCCCATTGAAGCATTGGAGACTTTGGTAGATGAGAATGTAGACTTTGATAAAAGTCATTTCACATAAGAGATATCAAACTTCTTGTATTATCTTATTTTATATGTTTGTGAATCAAACAAGTAGGAGTTGCTGAAAAGGGAAGGCTATTTATACCCTCTTAAAGCTAATATAAAATGAAATATATCCCTTCAGATGTCATACATACTTGATGCTAATGAATCAAGGGCTAGGAGGAACAAGGATTAGGATAGTAGGCTCGTTTATAAGGATCAAGCCTTAGAATAACTTAAGGTGAGTTATACATGACTAATCCCATAAGTATAGCTTTTGTTTTTTTTAAAATGTATAGATGAGGGTTATGAGGGTAGTGGGTTATTGTACTATTATGTAGCCTTATGCTATGATGGTTTATTTATGGGGGGCATGAGTGTGATGACCCACTTTTGTTAGTCCATAATAATGTAGATGGTCCCCATTGTCATCCCCTTCATTGAAGAAGATCTTGGTGGTATGGAATACCAGGGCTTATTTAGTATGGTCCTTATGGATGAGATCCTTGACTCACATGTGTTTAACTTGCTTGTAGGGATTTTAGATAGGGTTAGTAAGGTTTCATTATTTACCTGCCTATGTAAATGCATCCTATTTTTCATGTGAGTAGACACTAAATGAGAAATTAAGTGACAAGGATAATATTGTCTCACCTCAAGAACTTGTTGACATTCAAGACCTATCCTATGTTCCACATGAGCATCATGCTTATTGTTTATTTTTGGGACAAAAAGCTTGGAAATAAGTTGATTCTTGGATATTAAACAATGAGCTTCACACTCATTGTTTATTTTTGGGATAAAAAGCTTGGAAATAAGTTGATTCTTGGATATTAAAATTTTGTGGAAGTATATAGGGCTCATGTGGAGTCAACTTGGGAGATAATTTCTAGTTTGAAGCATAGATTACTTAACCCTTTTTTTTAGGACATAAGGGTTTGAGGAGAGGAAGTATGTTGCTTAAGTGCTAGTTTTACGCGCAGAGATTTCTTAACCTTATGTTTGAGGACGTAAGTGTTTAAGGAGAGGAAGTATGTTACTTAAGTGTGTGAGGAGAGGAAGTATGTTATGTAAGCCATAGGGTTGGCCAATTTTCTTGAGGAGTTACCCCCAAGCCAATTTAAGGACCACCATATTGATCTCTTATTCAGTGCTACCAAATGAGACAAGATGATTTTTTCATTGTCAAAATTTTATTTTTGGGACATGCCATCTCTGGGGATGTTATTTTCTTACATGGACTTCTAAAGTAAATCATCTTAGACAAGGATCCAAAATTTAATAGAGGTTTTTTTAGGGTGTTATTCTATGGTTTAGAGATAGAGTTACAAATTACTACCACCACCATTAATCCTCATGTAGATAACCCGACCAAAAGCAAGAACAAGACTATGATCATAAAGTTACAGTATTTTTTTAAGAGCGTCAAGCTCTTTGGGATGAGCATGCTATCCATGATACATTCCAATCATTGACTAAGACTCTCCCTTTGAGGTGATATATGGTGATTCAATTATCGATTCAATAACTAAATGATTATATATTGCCATTGAGGTGGTCTATCGTTATTCAATTATCAATTCGATGATGACGAGCTCTTAGAATCTCCATAAGGAACTATGGTTTAGATTGATGGTTTAGGTTTTGGAACAAATGTTATTGTCTGTAGTTTTTGATTCATTTCCAAACAACCCCCATCCATGGGGATGCATCTTCTAAGTTCTCATGTCTACTTTCCAAATTTCTAAATCCTTTTGCAGGTAAATCTGATCCATGGGGCAATTGTGTACAACCTTGGCACTTCTCATAAAAGGTATTCTTCATATGAATGCATGTGTCCCCTAGAATTCATGACTATAAATGTATGGCACTAACAGAAAGAGAAGACATACTTTCATCTTCAAGTTCTATAGAACTCCCATAGGTCATGACATGGTATTGTCAGCCATCTGTACAATGAGGTTCATCTGCTCTAAGGCTAGTTTTTCCCATTTATCCCAACATTTCTTTGTGATGATACTTACTCTGACTCCACTATCAACGATTGCAAGAGCTTCATAACCCTTGTGCACCACTGTGGAAGTGTTGCATTTGTTGTCATTAATCTTGTAATACGTTCCCATTTGGCTAACTACAATCTTGTAATACGTTCCCATTTGGCTAACTAGAATCTGGATGAGTTCAAGTATGTTGACTCTTCCACTCTCTATGTCCACATCCTTCTCAAGAGGCAAAGGTATTCATTAATCGTTTGGAGGATCGGCTTGCATTTTGTCTTCCATGTAATCTTGCAAATACATCCATAGTCAGGGATTTCCTCTCAGCCATGTTCCAATCGGCATCCTAATCTTTGCAGAGAGAAATGCAAATAGTCTGGTCACATCCCTAGGTGCTCGATTTTGACCATCATCAGGGATTTCACTGACGTAAACGAGAACATGTGAACATGTTAATAACATATGTTAATAACACAAAAAATCTTGTGATCACGTTATATTCACAAAGCTTTCACAAGTGCTAAAAAAATTATCTTTGTCAGGCATAAAAAATCTTCTTAGGTGGCCACTGACCTGCTATATTATGTGAAGACAGTAACATGAGAACATGTGAATAGCTTATTCCCATGTGTAGCCAAGCTTTTAAGGGGTTCCCAAATGGCAAGTGACTTGTTATTTTGTGAACGATAACATGAGAACATGTGAATAACTTGTTCACATGTGTTATTATCACAAAAAATCTTGTGATCGCGTGAATATTAAATCCCTGACCATCATTAATGTAAGGATCCAAGTTAGGATTTCTAACTCATAAATAGGATATTCCCCGCCTTCATCAAACATCCCTCAGAATAGTTCATTCCTTCCTTCTTCTTCCGGGTTGGTTTCACTTCATTACATTCTGAAAACAGTTGCTAGCATGTTCAGCCATTTGGATTTCCTTGTGATATTTTACCCAGCCTAATAAATGTTTTCAATAGCCCAACTAGTTTTCCCTCAAATATGTTTTGATCTTCTCAAACTAAGGCTTGTGCGGCCTCTAGCTTTTCAATCTCTTTATGAGGATTTGGGTATTCAACCACTCGCCTCGGTGTTTGAGGTTCTTCAACCAATTTGGTGTCTTTCCATATTACGTCTTCTTTTTCTTGTTAGCATCTTTTCCTGGCCCGGTCCCCGACGCTTAATGCGACGCTAAATTTTGTCCCCCGTACCGCCCCATATTAACACCTGCTTTGACGTGTTGCATAATTTTATTGGCCAACGCATTAACAGATTTGTGTGCACGCTAATCACTTATCTCCCCCGCCCCCACTCGTCCTACGGTCGCAGCCTTCTCTGCGTTAAAATTCAAAAAGTTTATCGTCGCACGCGATTCGCCACTGCAGCTGCGTCCAAGCTTAGTAGCTGGTTGTGGAAAACAGAAAGTCCCTGTCACACCTTCTCTCTCAGAGTACGCACGCCATAGATCTCTCACCATACAGAATTGTGTATTGTATAGAATGAACAGTTACAACCATAACAAAGTATGCATGCAAGCGGTGTGATGGTTGGGCTCTTGCTAGGTGTCAAGACCTTATTAGTCTTAACACCCAAAACTCCCCCTTAAGACCATTAAAGTCTTGCAGATAAGATGTTGGGTTAGGTATTATTTGGAACATAAAATAAAAGGTGTAGTCATGTTTGTACTCCTTCGCAAATTCCTAAGCTAGTGCCAGTTTTGTCAGGTGGTGGCAACACCCTAGTTGTAGCCTAATCTACATGCTATATTATTTACAAATATGCAAATACAACTAGCCCGCATCAACATGGGCTTTGATTGTGAGGAAGAGAAACATGAATGTTTTCATCTTCACCCGTGTTTGTAAGTTTGGTTTGAAAAAAGCTGGTTCATGATCATATGCTTTTTCATGACCTTGATCCATGTCACTCCCCCCTCAAGGGAATAAAAAAGATTTCTGAATACTCCTTGCAATCAAGAGGAGCATCTTCTCCGGCACCACGGTCTTCAAAATCTTCACCGGAATCAACATCTTGGTCTCCATCATCACCTTCTTCACATCGCTACTTTCTTCTTTCGTTTCAGCATCCTCTCTTTTGTCTCCTAATTCGAATTCAGCAACTTTCTCATCGACAACATCTGATTCTTCCTCTTCATTGGATCCGTCTTCATCTTGTTGTTCATCTTCAAAGCCATCCTCATCGTCATCTTGTGTGTCATCTTCTTCACAATCATCAGCGAAGGGTACATATTCGTCTTCATCTACTGGATAAGCCCCATCATCTTCGCAGAAACCCACTTAACACCATATTAGATAATTTGGAAAAATTCCCATTCCCGTTTGAAAAATGGGATCATGGTGAACTTGTCTAAATTTTTTCAAAACCCCCCATGTGACATATCATTAGAAAGATCTTGAAGAGTAAAATCTAAATCTATGATCTCCGACAAATTTGGAGTTGGTATGTTTAAGATATAGCCACACCTATATGGAGTAATTGATTCCCAAAATATGAGATTTTTCCCAAATTATCTAATATCGACTTACTTGTTGAGGATCCATTGTTTGCACAATTGCTCTAGCATACACTGCTTTATTGGGTAGATCGCCTTTTGCTTTGGTTGCATCGTCATCTGCACCATCTTTATCTCCTCGGGAGGTGGCTTGCCTCAGGCAAGTTATTTCTTGCATCAACTTCTTCTTCGTGCCCTTCTTGGGACTGCAAGGCACATATGTGTCGCCCTTCCGGTGAGGGCTGCAGATCTTTGTCTACATCGGCATCATTGGCCTGTTTGTGAAGCTCTTGTGCTCCGTTTTTTTGTAGGTCTGTGCCTACGTTTTGTGTTGACTACAAGTTATCATCTATTGAATCTACTATTTTTGGCAGCAGGTGCCTTGAAAATCTCCTTCTTCGTCCATAAGATCAGCCCCATCATATGGGGAATTTAGTGTAGGCTTTTTCTATGCACCATCCTCGAGGAGGAGGCATAATAACGCCAATGGGAAGCGTGCTTGGGAAGGGCCGCCAAAACCACAGGGAGGAAAGCCCAACCCATGGATACTATGTGGTAAATAGAAAGTCCCGAGACACACCTTCTCTCTTAGAGTATGCATGCCATAGATCTCTCACACAGGGAACACGCAGAGGTAAGAACCGTACAGAATTGTGTATTGTAGAATGAATGGTTACAACTATAACAAAGTATGCATGCAAGCGGTGTGATGGTTGGGCTCTTGCCAGGTGTCAAGACCTTATCATGATGATCGAATGATGATGTTGTAAGGAATGCGGATGGGCTGCCTACGTGCCCACTTGCACGCAAACACACCCTTAGATAAGATGTCCCCAAGAGGATTAGAACCCAAGACCTCCTGTAGAAAGTCTAAGGTCTTATCCACTAGGCTACCACCTTGGGGACAATATAAGTTATTTTAACCAATCAATAATGTATATATCCTTTTTTTCAACCTTCCTAGAACCTCTCTCTCTCTCTCTCTCTCTCCCCCCTCCACACACACACACACACACACACATACAAATAGCACACTACTATTGTAATTGTATTACCACAAATGAAAAAAACACTAAATCTTTTTTCCTTGCAAAACATAAAGCAATTTCTAGGCATAGAAGGTAACTAGAGCGACTACGCATTACAAAATGCAACCATGCCATGTAGCTTACATTCACTCTAAGGAAACTGGTGTTGAATGTCGGTTATATGAATATGCACAACTTTAAAATTTGAGGTGTTAAGTGATATTTGATGTGACACATAAGTCATGTTGCACAATGTTGCTTATATATGGACACTTTCAACATCACAATTTGCATACATGGGCTTCAACAAGTATGTGACTCGCTACAAGTGCTTGGCCCTTACGAACGGTTTTTTTCTAGGAAAGATATATTTATTTTACTCCTAGCTCCCGTTATCGGTATACGTGTTGATATATATGTTAGTATGTGTGTCGATAAAAGCATTGATATACGGATCGTCATACCGACACTAGAAAAAATCATACGTACGATGTTTTGGACATTGATATCGATGGTTCAAAAAAAAACCCAAAACACTATCGCTTTCCTCTCTTTATTTTTTGTTTTAATAGAGTATCTTCTACCTCTCTCTCTCTCTCTCTCTCTCTCTCTCTCTCTCCTTCCTCACCTCTTGCCCATCCCTCCCTCACCTCTCCACTATGGATTTGCCATTTCAAGGAGGTAAGATTTGCAAGATTTATGTTTTGGGGATTTTTGATTAATTTGAGTTATGTTTTTTCTAGTTTAACCTCCGTCACCTCTTGCCTCCCTCACCTCTGCATTACAGATCTGGCATTTCAAGGAGGCAATATTTGCAAGATTTAAGTTTTTGTTTTTTTTTAAATTTGAGTTATGCTTTTTTATTTTGTTCTGTAGGCTTCTAATCTGTAATCTTTGCTTATGTATATGCTACACTCTACTTATTTAGAAACATTTATCTATTATTAAACCTTAATTTTAAACCCTAATCTTTAGTAAATTCTAATCTATCTTTATGTCTATACTAGGCTCTAACTAGTGGAAACCCTTATCTATGCTAAACTCTTATTTATATTTCTATGATAAACCCTAAGCACTAGGCTTCCCTACTCTCCTTTAGGCTTTAAGCATGTGCTTTTATTTTTTTTAGATATCTCTAATGAATGTGCTTTTATTTTGTTTAAATATCTCTAATGAATGTGCTTTTTTTTTGTGGCTCTTGTTTTGTAGGTATTGTATTTTTGTGCCAACAACTTCCCAAGAACTTGAGGTAAGCTCTTAAACCCTAATATTTTGGACATTCTTTTTAGTCCTTGCACTCTCAGGTGTTGGGGGAGCTCTATTGTTTTAGTAATTTCATGCATATTTCTCTATGCATGACAACTGATCTCTACATAGCTCTATATATGCATAGCATTCTATGCATTTCTCTAAACATGTATGCATGGAGAGTTATGCATTACTCTATGCATGCATAGATATCTATATCATTTCTCTACACATGTAAACATCGAGATTAATACATTGCTTTATGTGTTTCTCTCTACGCATAGACATTTACGTATGAGCTCAATGCATACATAGAGCATTAGATGCATACATACAACGATAAGGCTCTATGTATGCATGCACAACTCTCTGTGTGGCTCTATGCATAGACATTTATGTATGAGCTATTGAAATATACAAGTGAATGGATGTGTGCAGGAACAAGCCCTTGGCAAGAGGCTGTGAAAGAGAGTCTGTAAATGAGTGAGCAACAATGAAAAGGTGAGAGGTATCTACCGAAGAGAATAAAGAGTAGCATGAGAAGATCTAGGATGTGTGGAGATATTCTAGGAAAAGTGAAGAGGTGGAGAGAATCAAGCAAGAGAGGTGGAGAGAATCAAGCAAGAGAGGTGGAGTGAATCAAGGATGAGGTGTCCCCCCAGATGTAGGGGAGGTTGCACAAATCAAGGAACAAATCAGTGGAGCAGATCATGGACAAACTTGTATAAATTGAGGCATTGGCCTAATGAGTAATTTGCTGGTTTTTGAGTATCCATGCCTACATTAAGCTATCAATTAATTGCTCACGAATCTTATCTTAATCATCGCCTAATCACTTGCTAATGATATTGATTCTTGCATTTGATCCACCATAGCTCATCTTTTTGCTTGCATTTTAACATGGTATCAAAGCCTAGCTTAGGATCCATCTAATTTATGAGCTTATTTATCTTGCCAATCACCCTATTAATCATAAGTAAGAGATAATCTCATTTTTTATCTATTTTTCAACTAGTTTCTGTACCCCTAGCTGGTGGAGGAGATCTCCCTTTCTAGCCATAACATTAGCCCAAACCCTCTTAGCCGCACTTGAGGAGACTCCCCATGCTTCAGGCAGTCACCTCAAATTATCAAACCGCCGTTGAGAGCTATTGCAATTCGTGATTTTGTTGGCGCTTCATTTCTGAAGAAAAACATAGATCTAAACTCACACAGAAGAAATTTGTCTTATTTCTCTTGGCCCTAGAGGTTTTAAAGGGTGCTCTACATATGTCGATGATCTTAGATTTGTGAAATTCCTCAAGGAGAAGTGACATCAAGCTTTGCATCAAATCTACACGTGACTTTGGTAAAACAGAGATTAAGCATTCAATGTTTGGTCAAATCTTTTATTTATTGGCTTGATTCTCTACTAGACTAAGTGCTATTTGTACGAGCTATATATAGCTATATATATAGCTAGCTATTTGTAGGAGCTATATATAGCTAGCCCCAACTCACTCTAGGTCTTGCCTATATATATGTGACTTGTGACTAATATGATTCATTCTTGTGGAGCATATGTGGTGTCTCTTGTCGCGTCTCTCTTCCTCTCTCAACATGGTATATCAGAGCAATTCTAGTCATAAGGGAAGCATCTACATCTTCTTGTTCAATTTATGATTCTGATCTCATGTCTTACAAGATTGATCTTAGGTAACAGTTTTGTGCAGGGTTGCTTGGTTCTTTGATTATATGTTGCCTACATGATTTTATGGCTCCACTTGTTATAATTAGAATTGTTTCTTAATCGCGTCTTCAAGAAGGTGTGTAGATGGTATAGTGCTGTGGTGAATCCTATCAAAAGAGTTTGTCAATCAGAGTTTTGAGTCAAAAGTTAGGACAAGTCAGGCAAACTGCATCTAAAATAGTAAAACAGGTTCTTTGTGAGAGCGAACAGGGAGTTGTCTCTAAGTCATAAGCAGGATTTGATCGTCAAGGCTTTCCGTAAAAGCTTCAGATGGGTGCTTGTTGTACAAGCTACAATTAGATACAAAAATTGCCGTGCAAGTTGCGTCATAACACGATGCTTTTTCTTATTATTATTTTCGTCTTTTATGGACCTCTAAGTTTGCTTACGTGCATGAGACACGGGTCTCCACTTTTAGAGTTCTAATTTTGGTTCACATTCTATTCTTTACACGATCACTTTATGCTCGTCGTCTGGTGCATGCCTATTTTTTGCTACGTTTCTCATATCTCGTACATGGTCTGCAGGTTCTGTGATCTTATCTTGTACGTGTTCTCACAACCTGACATGGCAAACACCATACTTGTAAACGGATTTCCTTCTAGGCAGCGTTCTGTTCCTCTTTTCCAAGGCCAAGGATTTCTTGGTTGGAAATACAAGATGCTATTAATTTTGGAAGGAGATGAATTAGCAGATATTGTTCTTGCGGAAAATTAATCGTGATAAGGCTACTCGTTGGTATATATTTTCTGCCCTTAACGATTCACTTATGCTAGATGTTTATCTGTTATCCACGTCATATGCTATATGGGACTATCTTGTCACACTATGTTTGAGAAGAAAACTATTACTACAGAGATTCTATATCTCCGTAATCTTCTGGGCAAGCTTCAATTCAAGGCAAGTACATCCATGTCTAGTCACATTGAATCATTCAAAGGTATTATGAATTAACTTTCTACTGCAAGGGATCCTATTCGTCGAACTCAATTGGTTACACACCTTCTTGATACGGTGAAGGATCCTTTGTATGATAATATTGTCACTATATTATCTAACAAGGATGGAATTGACTTTGAGCATACATGTATTTCTTTAATTGAATATTCTCAATGTCATGATCGTCAGACGTCAGTAACTCATGAAACGGTCATGATTGCCCGAGAGTACACAGAATCAGAGACGACCTTTGCTCTCCGAAGATGTCCATTTCAGCAATGCCCTTCTTCCTCCTCCCAATTTACATCTCGTGGCTTCCAAAGAGAAGGTAATTCTTCTCGTTTGAGATTTCCTCAAAATCGTTGTTCTTATTGTGACAAAATTGGTCACTTGGTATTTGAATGTTGGGTATGAGAGTACGATGAAAAACACGGTATTACGAATAAGCAACCTTGTTTATCAAGGGGTTTTTCCTCTTCTGCAACCTCTGAATATTGTGGGAGCACAAAGTATTCATCCAGTCGATGCTTCAAGAGGCATTATGACGAAGCTCAATATCAAGCTTATGCTACTCAACAAAATCCTCATGATGATGAAGACAATGTTCATCAGGAGGCTAATTTGGTTCATTAGAATGTCTCTCCAGAAAAGGTACTGCATGTTTGTGATGGTTCTCTCTTTATTGTTGATTCTGCTGCGCAACATGACATATCAATTGCAATACAATTATCATCCAATTCCTATATTAAGAAAGTGGTTTATCTTGCTGATAATACAACTTGCCAAGTAATGGATATTGGCGACTTGTATTTGGAAACTTCTTCCTCAAACAAAATACTACGACGAGTTTTATATGTTCCTATATTTGGGAACTTTCTGTTGCGTGGCTTGTGGATCTTGGTCTATTTGTTGGATTTGATAATACAAAGTGTCGCATCGAAAAGGATGGCACCACTATTGCAGTTGCTCCTCAACATGGTAATCTCTTTGAACTTTGATTTAATGAGGATGTTGCAAATGTTGTAACAGCTCTAGGAGATCTGGATTGTAAGCTATGGCATCAACGGTTTGCTCACTCAAATTTCTCAAAGCTTCTTGATATTCATCGTCATGATCTTGTGAGATATATGGACCTCAAATCTCACCTGCATATGGGGATATGTGAATATTGTGCTCTAGGCAAACATCATCGTAAGCCATTTTCAATGTCTACAAATATTCATTCAAATAATCTTTTGGATCTCATTCAAACTGATATTTGTGGACCCTTTCCTCCATCCAAGTCTTGCTACCGTTACTTCATTATTTTTATTGATGACTATTCACGGTATACAAATGTCTTTTTGCTACGACATAAATAAGAAGCATTTACACATTTAAGAGATACCAAATATCTATGGAGAATCACACTCGTCAAAGAGTCAAAATTCTTCGAAGTGATAATGGCTGGTGAATATATTTTCAACCTATTTCATGATCATTGCATCAACCACGGTATCCACCATGAGTATACGATTCCATATTCTCCCTAACAGAATGGAGTTGTAGAGCGAAAGAATCGTACGCGAAAGAATCGTACACTTTTGAATGCAATCAGATGCATGCTTATTAATTCTTGATTATCTCGCTCTTTTTGGACAGAAGCAGTATTGACAACTACTTTTGGACAATGATTTGCATCATGACAAAACTCTTTTGATGGATATTGGAGACAAGTCTATTGATGTTCCTCCTACGGTTTCAAAGGAGACTGCTATAGATCTTGATATCTATGTTGATCTTCCTATTGAACTTGAGCATGGTGCAAATCATGTATATGATGATATAAAATGAAATATATCCCTTCAGATGTCATACATACTTGATGCTAATAAATCAAGGGCTCTAGCAAGTGTTGTAAATTATTTTAAAGAGGACATATTAGAAGCTGACGAGAATGAATTTTAAACTTGTATGTTCTTCTTCCCATTGAAGCATTGGAGACTTTGGTAGATGAGAATGCAGACTTTGATAAAAGTCATTTCACATAAGAGATATCAAACTTCTTGTATTATCTTATTTTATATGTTTGTGAATCAAACAAGTAGGAGTTGCTGAAAAGGGAAGGCTATTTATACCCTCTTAAAGCTAATATAAAATGAAATATATCCCTTCAGATGTCATACATACTTGATGCTAATGAATCAAGGGCTAGGAGGAACAAGGATTAGGATAGTAGGCTCGTTTATAAGGATCAAGCCTTAGAATAACTTAAGGTGAGTTATACATGACTAATCCCATAAGTATAGCTTTTGTTTTTTTTAAAATGTATAGATGAGGGTTATGAGGGTAGTGGGTTATTGTACTATTATGTAGCCTTATGCTATGATGGTTTATTTATGGGGGGCATGAGTGTGATGACCCACTTTTGTTAGTCCATAATAATGTAGATGGTCCCTTTGTCATCCCCTTCATTGAAGAAGATCTTGGTGGTATGGAATACCAGGGCTTATTTAGTATGGTCCTTATGGATGAGATCCTTGACTCACATGTGTTTAGCTTGCTTGTAGGGATTTTAGATAGGGTTAGTAAGGTTTCATTATTTACCTCCCTATGTAAATGCATCCTATTTTTCATGTGAGTAGACACTAAATGAGAAATTAAGTGACAAGGATAATATTGTCTCACCTCAAGAACTTGTTGACATTCAAGACCTATCCTATGTTCCACATGAGCATCATGCTTATTGTTTATTTTTGGGACAAAAAGCTTGGAAATAAGTTGATTCTTGGATATTAAACAATGAGCTTCACGCTCATTGTTTATTTTTGGGATAAAAATCTTGGAAATAAGTTGATTCTTGGATATTAAAATTTTGTGGAAGTATATAGGGCTGATGTGGAGTCAACTTGGGAGATAATTTCTAGTTTGAAGCATAGATTACTTAACCCTTTTTTTTAGGACATAAGGGTTTGAGGAGAGGAAGTATGTTGCTTAAGTGCTAGTTTTACGCGCAGAGATTACTTAACCTTATGTTTGAGGACGTAAGTGTTTGAGGAGAGGAAGTATGTTACTTAAGTGTGTGAGGAGAGGAAGTATGTTATGTAAGCCATAGGGTTGGCCAATTTTCTTGAGGAGTTACCCCCAAGCCAATTTAAGGACCACCATATTGATCTCTTATTCAGTGCTACCAGATGAGACAAGATGATTTTTTCATTGTCAAAATTTTATTTTTGGGACATGCCATCTCTGGGGATGTTATTTGCTTACATGGACTTCTAAAGTAAATCATATTAGACAAGGATCCAAAATTTAATAGAGATTTTTTTAGGGTGTTATTCTATGGTTTAGAGATAGAGTTACAAATTACTACCACCACCATTAATCCTCATGTAGATAACCCGACCAAAAGCAAGAACAAGACTATGATCATAAAGTTACAGTATTTTTTTAAGAGCGTCAAGCTTTTTGGGATGAGCATGCTATCCATGATACATTCCAATCATTGACTAAGACTCTCCCTTTGAGAGGTGATATATGGTGATTCGATTATCGATTCAATAACTAAATGATTATATATGGCCATTGAGGTGGTCTATGGTTATTCAATTATCAATTCGATGATGACGAGCTCTTAGAATCTCCATAAGGAACTATGGTTTAGATTGATGGTTTAGGTTTTGGAACAAATGTTATTGTCTATAGTTTCTGATTCATTTCCAAACAACCCCCATCCACGGGGATGCGTCTTCTAGGTTCTCATGTCTACTTTCCAAATTTCTAAATCCTTTTGCAGGTAAATCTGATCCATGGGGCAATTGTGTACAACCTTGGCACTTCTCATAAAAGGTATTCTTCATATGAATCCATGTGTCCCCTAGAATTCATGACTGTAAATGTATGGCACTAACAGAAAGAGAAGACATACTTTCATCTTCAAGTTCTATAGAACTCGCATCGGTCATGACATGGTATTGTCAGCCATCTGTATAATGAGGTTCATCTGCTCTAAGGCTAGTTTTTCCCATTTATCCCAACATTTCTTTGTGATGATACTTACTCTGACTCCACTATCAACGATTGCAAGAGCTTCATAACCCTTGTGCACCACTGTGGAAGTGTTGCATTTGTTGTCATTAATCTTGTAATACGTTCCCATTTGGCTAACTAGAATCTGGATGAGTTCAAGTATGTTGACTCTTCCACCCTCTATGTCCACATCCTTCTCAAGAGGCAAAGGTATTCATTAATCGGTTGGAGGATCGGCTTGCATTTTGTCTTCCATGTAATCTTGCAAATACATCCATAGTCAGGGATTTCCTCTCAGCCATGTTCCAATCGGCATCCTGATCTTTGCAGGGAGAAATGCAAATAGTCTGGTCACATCCCTAGGTGCTCGATTTTGACCATCATCAGGGATTTCACTGACGTAAACGAGAACATGTGAACATGTTAATAACATATGTTAATAACACAAAAAATCTTGTGATCACATGTTATTAACATGTTATATTCACAAAGCTTTCACAAGGGCCTAAAAAAATTATCTTTGTCAGGCATAAAAAATCTTCTTAGGTGGCCACTGACCTGCTATTATGTGAAGATGGTAACATGAGAACATATGAATAGCTTATTCCCATGTGTAGCCAAGCTTTTAAGGGGTTCCCAAATGGCAAATGACTTGTTATTTTGTGAACGATAACATGAGAACATGTGAATAACTTGTTCACATGTATTATTATCACAAAAAATCTTGTGATCACGTGAATATTAAATCCCTGACCATCATTAATGTAAGGATCCAAGTTAGGATTTTCTAACTCATAAATAGGATATTCCCCGCCTTCATCAAACATCCCTAAGAATAGTTCATTCCTCTCCTTCTTCTTCCGGGTTGGTTTCACTTCATTACATTCTGAAAACAGTTGCTAGCATGTTTAGCCATTTAACTTTCCTTGTGATATTTTACCCAGCCTAATAAATGTTTTCAATAGCCCAACTAGTCTTCCCTCAAATATGTTTTGATCTTGTCAAACTAAGGCTTGTGCGGCCTCTAGCTTTTCAATCTCTTTATGAGGATTTGGGTATTCAACCACTCCCCTCGGTGTTTGAGGTTCTTCAACCAATTTGGTGTCCTTCCATGTTACGTCTTCTTTTTCTTGTTAGCATCTTTTCCTAGTTCAACCTAGTGGATGTGGTTTCAACCATTCCCTCATTCCAACCATCCTAGTGGATGTGGTTTCAACCATTCCCTCATTCCAACCATCCTAAATTGCCATTGTAGAGTCTCCTCATCCCACCTTCTTTTCCCTTCTTCTCCTTCCTATGGTTCAGGTAGAAGGTTTAGCTATAACGATTCTCCATTTCACCACCCTTGATCATAATCCCAATCATTTGGAGTCCCATGGTTGGATTGTTGGTTATTTAAGAATCTCCAATACCTTTACAAGTATAGTCCTTTATTAGATGGTCAATTTCACACTTTACATCTATGATATGTGGTAACTTGAGTATTTTGCGGGATTATTGCATTGATCTTAATTATGAGGACTCTTAGCCATTGAGTGAGGTCCTTGGCAGTGGTAGCATTGCAGCAGGGTGCTCCTTGTTGCTGTTGCATTAATCTTCTAGCCCTTACATTGTGCTATAGCTTCGAACAATGGTATTGGTGTATCCCCTTGCATTAGAAAATATTATGAGGTTGTCCCCCAATTGTCATCTATCTCTTCCACCACCACTGATCATTTGATTAACTAGTGTTATGTGAGGTGCTAGTCATCATTGTTATTGGTGGTGATAGAATCGGTGGAGGTATAGGTACTTGAGGTACTTTATATGTTCCCCTCCTCAGGTTTTATACATTTGACAAATTTTCCCCTCATGCAAGTCCTTGCCCTGATGGTGCAGGCAAAGCTAGTTGTTTTCATGTAGAGGTACTTGAGATACTTGCAGTTGTTGTATCTAACATAGGTACCTACACACCCTCGTATCATCCTTTCCAAGTTGCGTGGAAAACATCATTGGGAGAGGCCTTAGCAGATGACACTCAATGCTCATGTGATTCTGTCACATATCGAGCACCAGAATAACTCTCAGTGAGGGTATAAATGTTGATTTGTAGGAAAAACCCTTACATCTTTTAGCTTTCTCTTATCTAGAAGTGTCGTGCATAGCTCATCTAGAGTCATATCTGTTATCTATCTTTGCAGTTGTGGTGCTTGTTCGCCACGAATAAATGTGATAGAGGTACGGTAGGGTGACCAATTTGGTGTCATCAAGTTGTGGTAGCTCAAGCATGTTATCCTCAACATCAATGGCTAGCTTACAACAATCATCAAGAAATGTTGGTTTGGTGAATAGCAAGTAGTCATGCATTTTAGTACCCCTTACTCCCCTACCAAAGCATAGTAGTATTTTCTCAATCCATCTCTCCCTAGGTTTACATCTTGAGTTTAGGTTTTTCAGATGAGAGATGTAATCTCTCATTGACCCATGTTCCTCTTGCTTGATGTTATATAATTGAGCCACAGAGCCCTACTTGTCTCCACTTCGAGCTTAATACGCTCTTAAGTTGTGCGAAAGTAATCTTGTCATTTGACTTAAGCGATCAATACCATTGATGCATCTTCTCTTCTAGTGTGAGGGAAACACAAATATTATCATTTGGTCATTGATCGTTACACAAGTCTCGCACGCTGATTTGAATATCTCCAAGTGTTGTATGGCATCGCCATTACTTGAGAATTTTGACATTAATATTACCACCTAATTGTTAACCCAAGGTTAATGGGCACCACCAAACATATTGCCAAGGCCTTGTACACAATGCATAATGGAGAAGTCATCATCAACAAATGAGCTAAGAAGACACATCGAGCTTGTCAAAGAGCTAAGAAAAGGGCTTGGATATTTTTAGTCAAGAAGGGGTTGGCCACGGACAGTTGGCCATGGACATCAAGAGCTATCAATTGGTCGCCTAAATCATGCAATGTCCGACCAAAATGGGACTTTAGATGCATGTAGCATGCCCTAATCTTGCATTTACAATTCATGTTATGTTCAAAGGGGATAGCATGACTTGCATGAAGGCCATCAACCTATGTACTTCATGAAGGATCTGTAGTTACTTCTCTCATTAGTTCACTTTTTAATTGTTGGGTGCCCAACTTCAGTGAGTGTGAATGTCTGCAACCAATAAGTGACATGTATGCGACCAATAAGTGAGTTTAACTAATGAGAAAGGGACATTCCCTTGAGTGTTGATGGATAGTGTGTTGTTTGTGCTTGGGCTCTAGCTCTCCATCTTATCCTCTTATTCTCTTGGTATTGCTTATTATGTGAGAGTTCTATCCTCTTGGTCTTGCCATGTCTTACCAGTGAGAGAGAGCGAGAGAGTTAGCTATTGTCTTTGCATGATGGAGTACAGTCTTACAACAATGGGAAGTGCAAAGCTTGTTGAAATATGCAAGTGAATGGGTGTGTGTGGGAACAAGCCCTTAGCAAGAGGCTCTAAAAGAGAGTCTGTAATTGAGTGGGTAGCAGTGAAAAGGTGAGAGAAATGTACTAATGAGAGAATTAAGGGTAGCATCAGTGAATATAGGGATGTGGAAAGATTCTAGGAAAAGGTGCCCCCAAGGGGAGGTGGCACAAATCAAAGAGAAATCAGTGGGATTAGATGCTTGGCATCTTTTGGATGTACAATCTATAAATTGAGGCATCGACCTAATGAGAATTTATTAGTTTTTAAGTATCCATGCTTACATTAAGCTTTTAGATTAATTGCTCACTATCTCACCTTAATCATCATCTAATCACTTGCTAATTATGTTGATTCTTGCATTTGATCCACCACAGCTCATCACATTGCTGCAAGTTTAACATGGTATCAGAGCGAAGCTTAGGATTCAGCTAGTATTCAAGCCTAATCACTCTACTAATTAAAGATTAGGAATAAATCACATTTTTAAAATCTTTTTTCAACATTTCTCTGCACCCCTATTTGGTGGAGGGGCTTGATCTCCCTCTAACCTTAACATTAGGTAACCACCTATTAGCCACACATAACTAACCTTCCCACGCATCATCCCATCAAACTGAGCTCCTCAAACCACCCTCTTGGGAGAAGTGGCATCAAGCTCTGCATCAAATCTGCAAGTGACTTTGAAAAAACAAAGATTAAGCATTTAATGTTTGGTGAAATATTTTGTTTCTTAGCTTGATCCTTTACGAGGTTAATTGCTATTAATGCTCTTGAAAGGATCTGAGCTCATTTGAACTCTAAGGCACCAGATCTGGCCTCCCCGCAACTCTATTTTTTGCACACAAAATATGAGATTATTTCACTAATAAGTGATTAATTAGTACTAATCACTATTTTTTGGTGCAATTGAGAGTTTAAAATTACCATTAGGTATCTGTTACATATCCCTATCATTTTAGATTACAATTTGGAGATGGATTGATATTCCAACCATTCAGTACAAATCAGTTACCCTTGGCCTGATGTAATTTTTGGTGAATTCATGCTAATAAACTTGTTATAATCATCATACCTGAGTTGTAAAAGAGTAGACACTACCCTTGAATCTTCAATTCGATCAAGAGGCCTTCACATCATCGTGAGCAATGCGCAAGAAATAGCAAAATTTAATGGGGAGCAGTTCCATACATGGCAAACAAAGACCATGTATTTGCTCATGAGGAAAAATCTGTGGGGGCTAGTTGAGGGAAGAGATGAATGTCCAGAGGAGATTGGGGAGAATGAGTGGAAGAGAAAGAATGAGAAAGCATTAGGACTCATTGCACTTAGCTTAAATAATAAGAGCATTCACCACATTGCAGGGATACAACGAGCTAAAGATGCATGGAATAAACTCAATAAATTATATGGCACTCAAACAAAGACTTCAAAGTTAAATCTGCTAATGCAATTCTATAAACTTGACATGAAGAAAAGTGAACCTCTAACCACACACTTGAACAAATGAAAAAGCATTAAGCAACAACAACTAGCAGCCATTGGTAAGAGGGTAGAGGATGATGAGGCTCTAGAAGTGCTTCTAAAGAGTGTGGACAAAGGAGAAGGTAGAGGATGATGAGGCTTTAGCAGTGCTTCTGAAAAGTGTGGACAAACTAGCAGCCACTGGTAAGAAGGTAGAGGATGATGAGGCTCTAGGAGTGCTTCTGAAGAGTGTGGACAAACGACATGAAGGAAAGTGAACCTCTGACCACACACTTGACATAAAGGAAAGTGAACCTCTAACCACACACTTGAACAAATAAAAAAGCATTAAGCAACAACAACTTGCAGCCATTGGTAAGAAGGTAGAGGATGATGAGGCTCTAGCAGTGCTTCTAAAGAGTGTGGACAAAGGAGAATATGAGAACATTGTGGCAACCTTAAAGAATGTACGAGAATTGAAGCTGCATAAGATAGAAGGAGCTCTACTAGAGCAAGAGAACAAGGTCAAAGAGAAGAAAGGGTTGGACCCAACAACTGGAGAGGAGAGAGCATTCTACACTCGAGGAGGATTCACAACGAGGACAAGGACGAGGAGCTCTACTAGAGCAAGAGAACAAGGTAAAAGAGAAGAAAGGGTTGGACCCAACAACTGGAGAGGAGAGAGCATTCTACACCCGAGGAGGATTCATAACGAGGATGAGGACGAGGAAGAGGAAGGGGAGGAGGAAGGACCTTTTCTTGTCACTATGGGAAGCCATGACATATGGATAAAGCCTGCTACAACAAACCCAATGAAGAAGGATCGACATCGGCAAACTTCATGGAGACTCCTAAAAGGAAGAGGAGTTAGGACATCCTTTCTCAGAGAGAAAGAGAGAGAAACCCCACAACCCAATGTAGCTTGCCCCAATAGAGTAAAACCACCTCGAAGCCACCATGATGTAGGCCATGTGGTAGATGTATGTGTGAGCACTTTATTCAAGGTCACGGGCACTTGTAGTAGCCTTGGATACATAGAGAGAGAGTGTCAAGGACTATGAGTTAGGAACTTGAGGCACTAGTCGTGGGCTACCAAGTAAGAGGGAAACTTGGTATAGGGACCAAGTGTGCTAGAATTATTCACTTGAGGGGAGGTGTTGAAATATGCAAGTGAATGGGTGTGTGCGAGAACAAGGCCTTAGCAAGAGGCTATAAAAGAGAGTCTGTAATTGAGTGGGTAGCAGTGAAAAGGTGAGAGCAATCTACTAATGAGAGAATCAAGGGTAGCATGAGTGAATATATGGGTGTGGAAAGATTCTAGGAAAAGGTGCTCAGAGAGGTGGCACAAATCAAGGAGGAATCAGTGGGATTAGATGCTTCGCATCTTGTGGATGAACAACCTATAAATTGAGGTATTGGCCTAATGAGAATTTACTCGTTTTTGAGTATCCATGCCTACATTAAGCTATTAGATTAATTGCTCACTAATCTTATCTTGATCATCATTCCATGTCTACATTAAGCTATTAGATTAATTGCTCACTAATCTTATCACTAATCACTTGCTAATTATGTTGATTCTTGCATTTGATATACCATAGCTCATCACATTGCTCTAAATTTAACAAAGCTCTACATAGACAGCTATTGTAGGACAACGGGAGGTGGGTATTCGCAAGTGCTAGCTTACATTCATGAGGTTGTCTCTTTGCATTAGATGGAGGGTAAGGTACTAAGTTCCCCACAACACTCTCTCTGTGATTATCTTTGCTTGATGTTGTATTGATAGTGTTCACCTCGAAGGCTAATCCATCCAATTTGGAATCCATGGTGTTCAAGTTGATCTGCAAGCTGCCAAAGCAAGCAACGTGCGCACGGAGCCCTCTCACATAGCAAGAACGGCACTGCAAGGGTGCTCATGTGAGAGGGCTCCGTGCCTTGTTCCTCTCATCATCACTAAGGCCCCTAAACACAAACAAAATTATTGCTTAATTTTTCTTGAGGGACACATGCACTTGTAATGGGAAACAACCTCCACACATCTTTGTAATTTACAGTGGAGTCATTGCTTAAGTACTTGTGGTGTGTGGTAAACAATTATTGTATGGCCAGCTTGTGAGTATCTAAGGGAATCCAGTGCTATAGATATGTGTGATAATTTTGATTGGGAGTAGATGAAACTCACACACTCATTAGCTAGGATCTTTGGGAGTGGTTAAGTTAACAGTTATCTAGTGCACCACATAACCGTTGAAAATGTTGAGTCACTAGTTGGTGAGGAATCAATTATTAATCTCTTGCCAGAATCAGACGTGTGAGTAGATAAGACTCACCCACCCATCACTGGGGCAAGGTGTTTTGATTGATTAGAGTGCTAGGTTACTGTTGCACATATACATTAGTTTCTTTTGGTTGGAAATTTGCCTTATTCTATTAAAGTGAAGGAATCTTATGTGATGTCATTATTGTGCATTCAATTTCCTCATGTTTCATGTCAGGTCCTACCTAGCTTCACACGGGTCTCTTCACGGTGATGAGCCTCACGAATGTGAGCTTCAAACCTCCTGACATCCTTTGTGTTTCCTCTGAGGTGTGAGTTCTATGTCCTTAGACTTCTAGTTTGGTGTGAACTTCATATCTCCCAACCTCCCCGAGGCATGTTCTTCACGCTTCCAAATCCCCATAGTGAATCGTTGGGTTGTTCCCCTCATATTTCTCGTCGTCAGGTGTTTATAAGTGGGGTTTTGCCTTCACCTCTCAGCCTCCTTACTATGTCTCTTAGCGTGTGAGCTTCACAGGCATGAACCTTCACAAGCGTGAGCCTCATTGGTGTGAACCTCACAAGTGTGAGTCTCATAAAAATGAACCTTCATAAGCATGCGCTGCATGAGTGTGAACCTCACAAGCATGAGCCTCATGGGAGTGAACCTTCAAAAGCATGAGCCTCACAAGCGTGAACCTTCCTAAGCGTGAGTCTTCACGAGCATGAGCCTCATGGGCAGGAACCTTCATGGAGTTTAGCAAGTACACAATATATTAGTATATTCAAAAGAGCTTCACAATAACACTCACCTTTATAACATCACTTGAGCTTCACACACATCCACAATTGAATCCATTAGCACATTGATCTAGTCATCACAATAATCTAGACTACAATTGATTTTAGGCCACTCAAGTTTGTGAAAATCATCTCCAGCATTAGGCCACTCCACCCTTGTGTATACACTTATTTGTCCTATCTTGCATCATCCACATGCATTCACGCACACTCACCTTCTTAAACAATCATATTTCCTTGGAGGAGTGCATGCTATGCTAGTTATCATTTATTCTCTTCATAGTTCCTTGGTGATACTCGCAAGTTATCATTTATTCTCTTCATAGTTCCTTGGTGATGCTCGCAAGTTTTCACTTTGTGTTGTGAACATTGATAAGTTGAATAGTGAAAATTGTAATTCTCAATTTATCTATTGTATGTTGTATTGTACTTGATAACTATGTGGCATGATCCCCTACCCCAAAGAAACACACTTGAAAATGCATTTAAATTAGCTGCACTTCATGAAATTATTCACATGAAAAATACCCAAACAAAAACTATTTGAGAGAAAAAAAGAGAGAACAACAAAAAGACAAAAAAAGCCACACACAAAGGCACATTGTAGAAGGAAATGTGGGAGAGAAAACGTAAACATCTGAATAAAGAATCTTTGTAGTGGAACATGAAGCTACGCTTCCGTTCCCTTGGAATTTCTCTATAAAAATCCAAGATTGAGCCTAAAAAGACTCTCCTATTTACCAAAAGATATCTTTGTGAGGAGATCGACCGTATACATTTGTGATCAAGAAATGTAGTGGTGTAATTCAATGCTAGCCCTCTATACGAAGATAGTGAGATTGAGGTTGACTCACCTGTTCCCACGACAAGTAGCAGGATAAGAATTGAGAAACTCCTAACCCCACATTTCCTCAGAAACCTTTTCTTTGACATTGATAGTTTATCATCATCATATTAAGTGAGGAGTTCACGGAACCTCGAATGGCTACAAACCAGCCTATCGATGGTTTTTACTTGGCCAATAATGGTCTAGACTTACCCCCTGCATCTAGAGGAATAAATCTACTCTCAAGTGGGAAAATAGTGACCTTAAACATAGATATCCTCCCTCCTACTAGATTAGAGGAATCTCACAGAAATGTCCACTCATGGGTGGTGTATTGGTATCATTAAATAGACGAGCAATCCAATCACACATGAAGTGGAATATGTGGATGTCCACCATCAGATCTATGAGATCGTGCAACGCAAAGGGGTAAACCAAGAAAATGTAGTTGAATCTTTGAACCCTAAGGTTTGGAGATTCACAAACAAGTAATGGTGTATAGTGTAAATAGACAGCTTTGGGAACATCTACTACCCTGAGATTCTCATAGGAGAAGCCCTTTTTGACCACACAAATGCTCGCTAGAAAGAGGATCCCCTTCGGTGTGTCGACTGGTGGGTTGCCAACCATAGATCACCTTGAGAAAACTCTATTGGAAAAGCTTGATCCTATTGCCTCAAACTATCCACCCTTAGTCAAAGATCACTCGCATGTGAAAATTCAAACTATCCAACGACATTACGATAGCATATGACCATTGCCTCTAGTATGGGGGGGAGTTCCTCCAAATATTGAGGAACTCCCATAAATAATGAGCCTCTAGACATCTTGAGAAAGCTAGCTAAGGCTACATCACATCAAGATCCCATTCTGAAGGACCAAACCTTTGACAGTATTGTTGGGCACTCATCCTAAGGATGGACGCAAGAAAGACCTGCAATACTGCTATTTATGCCAGGAAATAGCATGTCTATCCCTTCCCAAGAAATGATTGTCCTGCCTCAACCAAGACCACCACTTGGTATGCCGTTCATACCTATGATAGTATCAAGACCTCTAGCTTCACAAAGGACCATTAATGGCTCTCTAGAACAAATGTCAAAGGCTTGAGTTTGAAAGCAAACTAGAAAGTCCGAGTGCTAATGCGGCAGCACGGCGACACGCAGGTGGCTAGGGTTCGAAGTGTAAGCCTCTGTGATGGTTCTGAGCCCAACAAATCACTGTACATGCTACAAGGTGATGATCTTTATGTGACTCCAAAGAGGCCTGTTATGAAGGCCGGAGCTATGGAAGCCACCTGTTTGGTAGGTGCAGACGCAAGAGTAAGAACGCTTTAATCGCATTTTCAACGTCTTTAACAGTCAGTTGCACAGACGCATTAAGCACTCACCATGAACTCGTCGACCTCCTTCCTGCAGCCGCAGAACTTGTTCATATCCGGATTGTTACAACGTGCGGCGTACTGAACCTTGCCTAGCAATAGTTGATGGCCACGCTGTGCTCGTTGGCGAGCTGGGCTTCAAGGGCTCGCACGTGATCCGCTGGGAGGCCCACGCTGAGACACTGCACGTGCGCCTGCAGCACGTGCTCGTAAAGGGGGTGCGAAACGATCTCCGCCTTGAGTTTGGCCGAGGTGCGGGGCTCATCGATGATGAGGATGACGATGATGAGGTGCAGGTAGTCAGGAGGATGATGAGGATGATAATGATGCATACGAAGATGAGGCTGCATTTGTCCCTGGCGGAAGAATGAGGTGCTCTTCTGCGTACTGCTGCTGTTGTAGATGATGGTCATGCAGCTGCTGCGAGGGGAAGAATGCACGCTCGGCCAGAGCGATGCACAAGATCCAATTATCAGCCCACCCGTTCAGAGAAGGGTTTCTCTGAAGGTGCTGGGCACTTCAAATATTAGGGTAGTACTCTACCAGGAGCTGGAAAACGAGGCTACAGCCAGAGACACCTGCTCAAAGAAGCTGATCTGCTGATGGGCACTTGATCGCCTGTTAACCGACTCTTCAACGAGAAGAAGGACGAGATGACAGCCAATGGTGGCTCGAGCGGCACATGCAACCAGATGCTGCTGAGCGGTAAAATTGAGCTGCTAGGGCTACAGCCAGTGACCGGCGGATACATATATTGAGGAGGCTCTAGGCGGCGACCATTATGAGGAGAAGAAGACGACTAAACAGTGAGGGAGCTACTGGTGGGTTGCTTGGTGCTGATGGGGTGAGTACCTTGCGCACACAACAGTGAACCCATCCTCTTTGTCTGTTTCTCTCTCACTCTCTTTGTCTGTTTCTCTCTCACTCTCTCTTTTTGTCTGTTTCTCTCTGCCCTGAAAGCGCCCCCTTTTTTCTAACCCATCCTCATCATAGCTTCGCCCTCCCAAGCACTGTTTCTCTCTCTCTCTCTCTGTTCTGTCTGTTTCTCTCTGCCCTGAAAGCGCCCCCTTTCTTTTAACCCATCCTCATCATAGCTTCACACTCCCAAGCAGCTGACGTTGAGAGCCGAACGACCTTCCCCTTCTATGTGGCCCTACCCTGCCCGGCCTCGGGACTCGCATTAAATTAATCATTTCTCTGAAAATCAAGTAAATTATTCCAGTATCTCTTTGGCCTGCTGGCCCGGTCCCGGACGCTTAATGCGACGCTAAATTTTGTCCCCCGTACCGCCCCATATTAACACCTGCTTTGACGTGTTGCATAATTTTATTGGCCAACGCATTAACAGATTTGTGTGCACGCTAATCACTTATCTCCCGCGCCCCCACTCGTCCTACGGTCGCAGCCTTCTCTGCGTTAAAATTCAAAAAGTTTATCGTCGCACGCGATTCGCCACTGCAGCTGCGTCCAAGCTTAGTAGCTGGTTGTGGAAAACAGAAAGTCCCTGTCACACCTTCTCTCTCAGAGTACGCACGCCATAGATCTCTCACCATACAGAATTGTGTATTGTATAGAATGAACAGTTACAACCATAACAAAGTATGCATGCAAGCGGTGTGATGGTTGGGCTCTTGCTAGGTGTCAAGACCTTATTAGTCTTCACACCCAAAACTCCCCCTTAAGACCATTAAGGTCTTGCAGATAAGATGTTGGGTTAGGTATTATTTGGAACATAAAATAAAAGGTGTAGTCATGTTTGTACTGCTTCGCAAATTCCTAAGCTAGTGCCAGTTTTGTCAGGTGGTGGCAACACCCTAGTTGTAGCCTAATCTACATGCTATATTATTTACAAATATGCAAATACAACTAGCCGGGATCAACATGGGCTTTGATTGTGAGGAAGAGAAACATGAATGTTTTCATCTTCACCCGTGTTTGGAAGTTTGGTTTGGAAAAAGCTGGTTCATGATCATATGCTTTTTCATGACCTTGATCCATGTCACTCCCCCCTCAAGGGAATGAAAAAGATTTCCGAATACTCCTTGCAATCAAGAGGAGCATCTTCTCCGGCACCACGGTCTTCAAAATCTTCACCGGAATCAACATCTTGCTCTCCATCATCACCTTCTTCACATCGCTACTTTCTTCTTCCGTTTCAGCATCCTCTCTTTTGTCTCCTAATCCAGATTCAGCAACTTTCTCATCGACGTCATCTGATTCTTCCTCTTCATTGGATCCGTCTTCATCTTGTTGTTCATCTTCAAAGCCATCCTCGTCGTCATCTTGTGTGTCATCTTCTTCACAATCATCAGCGAAGGGTGCATATTCGTCTTCATCTACTGGATAAGCCCCATCATCTTCGCAGAAACCCACTTAACACCATATTAGATAATTTGGGAAAATTCCCATTCCCGTTTGAAAAATGGGATCATGGTGAACTTGTCTAAATTTTTTCAAAACCCCCCCATGTGACATATCATTAGAAAGATCTTGAAGAGTAGAATCTAAATCTATGATCTTCGACAAATTTGGAGTTGGTATGTTTAAGATATAGCCACACCTATATGGAGTAATTGATTCCCAAAATATGAGATTTTTCCCAAATTATCTAATATTGACTTGTTGAGGATCCATTGTTTGCACAATTGCTCTAGCATACACTGCTTTATTGGGTAGATCGCCTTTTGCTTTGGTTGCATCGTCATCTGCACCATCTTTATCTCCTCTTTGTGGCGGGAGGTGGCCAGCCTCAGGCAAGTTATTTCTTGCATCAACTTCTTCTTCGTGCCCTTCTTGGGACTGCAAGGCACATATGTGTCGCTCTTCCGGTGAGGGCTGCAGATCTTTGTCTACATCGGCATCATTGGCCTGTTTGTGAAGCTCTTGTGCTCCGTTTTTTTGTAGGTCTGTGCCTACGTTTTGTGTTGACTACAAGTTATTATCTATTGAATCTACTATTTTTGGCAGCAGGTGCCTTGAAAATCTCCTTCTTCGTCTAGAAGATCAGCCCCATCATATGGGGAATTTACTGCAGGCTTTTTCTATGCACCATCCTCGAGGAGGAGGCATAATAATGGCAACGGGAAGCGTGCTTGGGAAGGGCCACCCACAGGGAGGAAAGCCCAACCCATGGATACTATGTGGTAAATAGAAAGTCCGAGACACACCTTCTCTCTTAGAGTATGCATGCCATAGATCTCTCACACAGGGAACACGCAGAGGTAATTAAGAACCATACAGAATTGTGTATTGTAGAATGAATGGTTACAACTATAACAAAGTATGCATGCAAGCGATGTGATGGTTGGGCTCTTGCCAGGTGTCAAGACCTTATCATGATGATCGAATGATGATGTTGTAAGGAATGCGGATGGGCTGCCTACGTGCCCACTTGCACGCAAACACACCCTTAGTATAAGATGTCCCCAAGAGGATTAGAACCCAAGACCTCCTGTAGAAAGTCTAAGGTCTTATCCACTAGGCTACCACCTTGGGGACAATAAGTTATTTTAACCAATCAATAATGTATATATCCTTTTTTTTCAACCTTCCTAGAACCTCTCTCTCTCTCTCTCTCTCCCCCCTCCACACACACACACACACACACATACAAATAGCACACTACTATTGTAATTGTATTACCACAAATGAAAAAAACACTAAATCTTTCTTCCTTGCAAAACATAAAGCAATTTCTAAGCATAGAAGGTAACTAGAGCGACTACGCATTACCAAAATGCAACCATGCCATGTAGCTTACATTCACTCTAAGGAAACTGGTGTTGAATGTCGGTTATATGAATATGCACAACTTTAAAATTTGAGGTGTTAAGTGATATTTGATGTGACACATAAGTCATGTTGCACAATGTTGCTTATATATGGACACTTTCAACATCACAATTTGCATACATGGGCTTTAACAAGTATGTGACTCACTACAAGTGCTTGGCCCTTACGAACGGTTTTTTTCTAGGAAAGATATATTTATTTTACTTCTAGCTCCCGTTATCAGTATACGTGTTGATATATATGTCAATATGTGTGTCGATAAAAGCATTGATATACGGATCGTCATACTGACACTAGAAAAAATCATACGTACGATGTTTTGGACATTGATATTGATGGTTCGAATAAAAAACCCAAAACACTATCGCTTTCCTCTCTTTATTTTTTGTTTTAATAGAGTATCTTCTACCTCTCTCTCTATCTCTCTCTCTCTCTCTCACCTTCCTCACCTCTTGCCCATCCCTCCCTCACCTCTCCATTACGGATCTGCCATTTCAAGGAGGTAAGATTTGCAAGATTTATGTTTTGGGGATTTTTGATTAATTTGAGTTATGTTTTTTCTAGTTTAACCTCCGTCACCTCTTGCCTCCCTCACCTCTGCATTACAGATCTGGCATTTCAAGGAGGCAATATTTGCAAGATTTAAGTTTTTGTTTTTTTTTAATTTGAGTTATGCTTTTTTATTTTGTTCTGTAGGCTCCTAATCTGTAACCTTTGCTTATGTATATGCTACACTCTACTTATTTAGAAACATTTGTCTATTATTAAACCTTAATTTTAAACCCTAATCTTTAGTAAATTCTAATCTATGTTTATGTCTATACTAGGCTCTAACTAGTGGAAACCCTTATCTATGCTAAACTCTTATTTATATTTCCATGATAAACCCTAAGAACTAGGCTTCTCTACTCTCCTTTAGGGTTTAAGCATGTGCTTTTATTTTGTTTAGATATCTCTAATGAATGTGCTTTTATTTTGTTTAAATATCTCTAATGAATGTGCTTTTTTGTGTGGCTCTTATTTTGTAGGTATTGTATTTTTGCACCAACAACTTCCCAAGAACTTGAGGTAAGCTCTTAAACCCTAATATTTTGGACATTCTTTTTAGTCCTTGCACTCTCAGGTGTTGGGGGAGCTCTATTGTTTTAGTAATTTCATGCATATTTCTCTATGCATGACAACTGATCTATACATAGCTCTATATATGCATAGCATTCTATGCATTTCTCTAAACATGTATGCATGGAGAGTTATGCATTACTCTATGCATGCATAGATATCTATATCATTTCTCTACACATGTATACATCGAGATTAATACATTGCATTATGTGTTTTTCTCTATGCATAGACATTTACGTATGAGCTCAATGCATACATAGAGCATTAGATGCATACATACAACGATAAGGCTCTATGTATGCATGCACAACTCTCTGTGTGGCTCTATGCATAGACATTTATGTATGAGCTATTGAAATATACAAGTAAATGGGTGTGTGCAGGAACAAGCCCTTGGCAAGAGGCTGTGAAAGAGAGTCTGTAAATGAGTGAGCAACAGTGAAAAGGTGAGAGGTATCTACGGGAGAGAATAAAGGGTAGCATGAAAAGATCTTGGATGTGTGGAGATATTCTAGGAAAAGTGAAGAGGTGGAGAGAATCAAGCAAGAGAGGTGGAGTGAATCAAGGATGAGGTGTCCCCCCAGATGTAGGGGAGGTTGCACAAATCAAGGAACAAATCAGTGGAGCAGATCATGGACAAACTTGTATAAATTGAGGCATTGGCCTAATGAGTAATTTGCTGGTTTTTGAGTATCCATGCCTACATTAAGCTATCAATTAATTGCTCACGAATCTTATCTTAATCATCACCTAGTCACTTGCTAATGATATTGATTCTTGCATTTGATCCACCACCATAGCTCATCTTTTTGCTTGCATTTTAACATGGTATCAAAGCCTAGCTTAGGATCCATCCAATTTATGAGCTTATTTATCTTGCCAATCACCCTATTAATCATAAGAGATAATCTCATTTTTTATCTATTTTTCAACTAGTTTCTGTACCCCTAGAGCTGGTGGAGGAGATCTCCCTTTCCAGCCATAACATTAGCCCAAACCCTCTTAGCCGCACTTGAGGAGACTCCCCATGCTTCAGGCAGTCACCTCAAATTATCAAACTGCCATTGAGAGCTGTTGCAATTCGTGATTTTGTTGGCGCTTCATTTCTGAAGAAAAACATAGATCTACACTCACACAGAAGAAATTTGTCTAATTTCTCTTGGCCCTAGAGGTTTTAAAGGTGCTTTACATATGTCGATGATCTTAGATTTGTGAAATTCCTCAAGGAGAAGTGACATCAAGCTTTGCATCAAATCTACATGTGACTTTGGTAAAACAGAGATTAAGCATTCAATGTTTGGTCAAATCTTTTATTTATTGGCTTGATTCTCTACTAGACTAAGTGCTATTTGTAGGAGCTATATATAGCTAGCCCCAACTCACTCTAGGTCTTGCCTATATATATGTGACTTGTGACTAATATGATTCATTCTTGTGGAGCATATGTGGTGTCTCTTGTCTCGTCTCTCTCCCTCTCTCAACATGGTATCAGAGCAATTCTAGTCATAAGGGAAGCATCTACGTCTTCTTATTCAATTTATGATTATGATCTCATGTCTTACAAGATTGATCTTAGGTAATAGTTTTGTGTAGGGTTACTTGGTTCTTTGATTATATGTTGCCTACATGATTTTATGGCTCCACTTGTTATAATTAGAATTGTTTCTTAATCGCGTCTTCAAGAAGGTGTGTAGATGGTACAGTGCTGCGGTGAATCCTATCAAAAGAGTTTGTCAATCAGAGTTTTGAGTCAAAAGTTAGGACAAGTCAGGCAAACTGCATCTAAAACAGTAAAACAGGCTCTTTGTGAAAGGGAACAGGTAGTTTTCTCTAAGTCATAAGCAGGATTTGATCGTCAAGGCTTTCCGTAAAAGCTTCAGATGGGTGCTTGTTGTACAAGCTACAATTAGATACAAAACTTGCTGTGCAAGTTGCGTCATAACACGATGCTTTTTCTTATTATTATTTTCATCTTTTATGGACCTCTAAGTTTGCTTACGTGCATGAGACACGGGTCTCCACTTTTAGAGTTCTAATTTTGGTTCACATTCTATTCTTTACATGATCACTTTATGCTCGTCGTCTGGTGCATGCCTATTTTTGGCTACGTTTCTCATATCTCGTACATGGTCTTCAAGTTCTGTGATCTTATCTTGTACGTGTTCTCACAACCTGACATGGCAAACACTATACTTGTACATTTCAAAGTCTTTGGGTTTATTGCTTATATTCATGTCCCAAAAGAGACACGACACAAGATAGAACCTTCAAATTTGAAGGTTATTTTTATTGGTTATTCTGACTACTCAAAGGGTTACAAGTTTTACAACCTAAGTTCTCAAAAGGCAATTGTTAGCCAAGATGCTATATTCAATGAGCAATTGATGGGAGGTTCATGGTCCATAGATGATGCTGATGATACAAAAACATTTCTCACTTCTTTTTCTTTTCTACTTTTGGACAATGATTTGCATCATGACAAAACTCTTTTGATGGATATTGGAGACAAGTCTATTGATGTTCCTCCTACGGTTTCAAAGGAGACTGCTACAGATCTTGATATCTATGTTGATCTTCCTATTGAACTTGAGCATGGTGCAAATCATGTATATGATGATATAAAATGAAATATATTCCTTCAGATGTCATACATACTGGATGCTAATAAATCAAGGGCTCTAGCAAGTGTTGCAAATTATTTTAAAGAGGACATATTAGAAGCTGACGAGAATGAATTTTAAACTTGTATGTTCTTCTTCCCATTGAAGCATTGGTAGATGAGAATGCAGACTTTGGTAAAAGTCATTTCACATAAGAGATATCAAACTTCTTGTATTATCTTATTTTATATGTTTGTGAATCAAACAAGTAGGAGTTGCTGAAAAGGGAAGGCTATTTATACCCTCTTAAAGCTAATATAAAATGAAATATATCCCTTCAGATGTCATACATACTTGATGCTAATGAATCAAGGGCTAGGAGGAACAAGGATTAGGATAGTAGGCTCGTTTATAAGGATCAAGGCTTAGAATAACTTAAGGTGAGTTATACATGACTAATCCCATAAGTATAGCTTTTGTTTTTTTTTTAAATGTATAGATGAGGGTTATGAGGGTAGTGGGTTATTGTACTATTATGTAGCCTTATGCTATCATGGTTTATTTATGGGGGGCATGAGTGTGATGACCCACTTTTGTTAGTCCATAATAATGTAGATGGTCCCCATTGTCATCCCCTTCATTGAAGAAGATCTTGGTGGTATATGGAATACCAGGGCTTATTTAGTATGGTCCTTATGGATGAGATCCTTGACTCACATGTGTTTAACTTACTTGTAGGGATTTTAGATAGGGTTAGTAAGGTTTCATTATTTACTTGCCTATGTAAATGCATCCTATTTTTCATGTGAGTAGACACTAAATGAGAAATTAACTGACAAGGATAATATTGTCTCACCTCAAGAACTTGTTGACATTCAAGACCTATCCTATGTTCCACATGAGCATCATGCTTATTGTTTATTTTTGGGACAAAAAGCTTGGAAAAAAGTTGATTCTTGGATATTAAACAATGAGCTTCACGCTCACTGTTTATTTTTGGGATAAAAAGCTTGGAAATAAGTTGATTCTTGGATATTAAAATTTTGTGGAAGTATATAGGGCTGATGTGGAGTCAACTTGGGAGATAATTTCTAGTTTGAAGCATAGATTACTGAACCCTTCTTTTTAGGACATAAGGGTTTGAGGAGAGGAAGTATGTTGCTTAAGTGCTAGTTTTACGCGCAGAGATTACTTAACCTTATGTTTGAGGACGTAAGTGTTTGAGGAGAGGAAGTATGTTACTTAAGTGTGTGAGGAGAGGAAGTATGTTATGTAAGCCATAGGGTTGGCCATTTTTCTGGAGGAGTTACCCCCAAGCCAATTTAAGGACCACCATATTGATCTCTTATTCAGTGCTACCAAATGAGACAAGATGATTTTTTCATTGTCAAAATTTTATTTTTGGGACATGCCATCTCTGGGGATGTTATTTTCTTACATGGACTTCTAAAGTAAATCATCTTAGACAAGGATCCAAAATTTAATAGAGGTTTTTTTAGGGTGTTATTCTATGGTTTAGAGATAGAATTACAAATTACTACCACCACCATTAATCCTCATGTAGATAACCCGACCAAAAGCAAGAACAAGACTATGATCATAAAGTTACAGTATTTTTTTAAGAGCGTCAAGTTCTTTGGGATGAGCATGCTATCCATGATACATTCCAATCATTGACTAAGACTCTCCCTTTGAGGTGATATATGGTGATTCAATTATCGATTCAATAACCAAAAAATTATATATTACCATTGAGGTGGTCTATGGCTATTCAATTATCAATTCGATGATGACGAGCTCTTAGAATCTCCATAAGGAACTATGGTTTAGATTGATGGTTTAGGTTTTGGAACAAATGTTATTGTCTGTAGTTTCTGATTCATTTCCAAACAACCCCCATCCATGGGGATGCGTCTTCTAAGTTCTAATGTCTACTTTCCAAATTTCTAAATCCTTTTGCAGGTAAATCTGATCCATGGGACAATTGTGTACAACCTTGGCACTTCTCATAAAAGGTATTCTTCATATGAATCCATGTGTCCCCTAGAATTCATGATTGTAAATGTATGGCACTAACAAAAAGAGAAGACATATTTTCATCTTCAAGTTCTATAGAACTCCGATAGGTCATGACATGGTATTGTCAGCCATATGTGTACAATGAGGTTCATCTGCTCTAAGGCTAGTTTTTCCCATTTATCCCAACATTTCTTTGTGATGATACTTACTCTGACTCCACTATCAACGATTGCAAGAGCTTCATAACCCTTGTGCACCATTGTGGAAGTGTTGCATTTGTTGTCATTAATCTTGTAATACGTTCCCATTTGGGTACATATTCGTCTTCATCTACTGGATAAGCCCCATCATCTTCACAGAAACCCACTAAGTCTTGTTGAGGATCCATTGTTTGCACAATTGCTCTAGCATACACTGCTTTATTGGGTAGATCGCCTTTTGCTTTGGTTGCATCGTCATCTGCACCATCTTTATCTCCTCTTTGTGGCGGGAGGTGGCCAGCCTCAGGCAAGTTATTTCTTGCATCAGCTTCTTCTTCGTGCCCTTCTTGGGACTACAAGGCACATATGTGTCGCTCTTCCGGTGAGGGCTGGAGATCTTTGTCTACATCGGCATCATTGGCCTGTTTGTGAAGCTCTTGTGCTCCGTTTTTTTGTAGGTCTGTGCCTACGTTTTGTGTTGACTACAAGTTATCATCTATTGAATCTACGATTTTTGGCAGCAGGTGCCTTGAAAATCTCCTTCTTCGTCTATAAGATCAGCCCCATCATATGGGGAATTTACTGCAGGCTTTTTCTATGCACCATCCTCGAGGAGGAGGCATACTAATGCCAACGAGAAGCGTGCTTGGGAAGGGCCGCCCACCACAGGGAGGAAAGCCCAACCCATGGATACTATGTGGTAAATAGAAAGTCCGACACACACCTTCTCTCTTAGAGTATGCATGCCATAGATCTCTCACACAGGGAACACGCAGAGGTAAGAACCATACAGAATTGTGTATTGTAGAATGAATGGTTACAACTATAACAAAGTATGCATGCAAGCGGTGTGATGGTTGGGCTCTTGCCAGGTGTCAAGACCTTATCATGATGATCGAATGATGATGTTGTAAGGACTGCGGATGGGCTGCCTACGTGCCCACTTGCATGCAAACACACCCTTAGTATAAGATGTCCCCAAGAGGATTAGAACCCAAGACCTCCTGTAGAAAGTCGGCTACCACCTTGGGGACAATATAAGTTATTTTAACCAATCAATAATGTATATATCCTTCTTTTTCAACCTTCCTAGAACCTCTCTCTCTCTCTCTCTCTCTCCCCCCTCCACACACACACACACACACATACAAATAGCACACTACTATTGTAATTGTATTACCACAAATGAAAAAAACACTAAATCTTTTTTCCTTGCAAAACATAAAGCAATTTCTAAGCATAGAAGGTAACTAGAGCGACTACGCATTACCAAAATGCAACCATGCCATGTAGCTTACATTCACTCTAAGGAAACTGGTGTTGAATGTCGGTTATATGAATATGCACAACTTTCAATTTTGAGGTGTTAAGTGACATTTGATGTGACACATAAGTCATGTCGCACAATGTTGCTTATATATGGACACTTTCAACATCACAATTTGCATACATGGGCTTTAACAACAAGTATGTGACTCACTACAAGTGCTTGGCCCTTACGAACGGTTTTTTTCTAGGAAAGATATATTTATTTTACTCCTAGCTCCCGTTATCTCGGTATACGTGTTGATATATATGTCAGTATATGTGTCGATAAAAGCATTGATATACGGATCATCATACCGACACTAGAAAAAATCATACGTACGATGTTTTGGACATTGATATCGATGGTTCGAATAAAAAACCCAAAACACTATCGCTTTCCTCTCTTTATTTTTTGTTTTAATAGAGTATCTTCTACCTCTCTCTCTCTCTCTCTCTCTCTCTCTCTCTCTCTCTCTCTCTCACCTTCCTCACCTCTTGCCCATCCCTCCCTCACCTCTCCATTACGGATCTGCCATTTCAAGGAGGTAAGATTTGCCATATTTATGTTTTGGGGATTTTTGATTAATTTGAGTTATGTTTTTTCTAGTTTAACCTCCGTCACCTCTTGCCTCCCTCACCTCTGCATTACAGATCTGGCATTTCAAGGAGGCAATATTTGCAAGATTTAAGTTTTTGTTTTTTTTTAAATTTGAGTTATGCTTTTTTATTTTGTTCTGTAGGCTCCTAATCTGTAATCTTTGCTTATGTATATGCTACACTCTACTTATTTAGAAACATTTATCTATTATTAAACCTTAATTTTAAACCCTAATCTTTAGTAAATTCTAATCTATGTTTATGTCTATACTAGGCTCTAACTAGTGGAAACCCTTATCTATGCTAAACTCTTATTTATATTTCTATGATAAACCCTAAGCACTAGGCTTCTCTACTCTCCTTTAGGATTTAAGCATGTGCTTTTATTTTGTTTAGATATCTCTAATGAATGTGCTTTTATTTTCTTAAAATATCTCTAATGAATGTGCTTTTTTTGTGGCTCTTGTTTTGTAGGTATTGTATTTTTGCACCAACAACTTCCCAAGAACTTGAGGTAAGCTCTTAAACCCTAATATTTTGGACATTCGTTTTAGTCCTTGCACTCTCAGGTGTTGGGGGAGCTCTATTGTTTTCGTAATTTCATGCATATTTCTCTATGCATGACAACTGATCTATACATAGCTCTATATATGCATAGCATTCTATGCATTTCTCTAAACATGTATGCATGGAGAGTTATGCATTACTCTATGCATGCATAGATATCTATATCATTTCTCTACACATGTATACATCGAGATTAATACATTGCTTTATGTGTTTCTCTCTACGCATAGACATTTACGTATGAGCTCAATGCATACATAGAGCATTAGATGCATACATACAACGATAAGGCTCTATGTATGCATGCACAACTCTCTGTGTGGCTCTATGCATAAACATTTATGTATGAGCTATTGAAATATACAAGTGAATGGGTGTGTGCAAGAACAAGCCCTTAGTAAGAGGCTGTGAAAGAGAGTCTGTAAATGAGTGAGCAACAGTGAAAAGGTGAGAGGTATCTACCGGAGAGAATAAAGGGTAGCATGAGAAGATCTAGGATGTGTGGAGATATTCTAGGAAAAGTGAAGAGGTGGAGAGAATCAAGCAAGAGAGGTAGAGTGAATCAAGGATGAGGTGTCCCCCCAGATGTAGGGGAGGTTGCACAAATCAAGGAACAAATCAGTGGAGCAGATCATGGACAAACTTGTATAAATTGAGGCATTGGCCTAATGAGTAATTTGCTGGTTTTTGAGTATCCATGCTTACATTAAGCTATCAATTAATTACTCACGAATCTTATCTTAATCATCGCCTAATCACTTGCTAATGATATTGTTTCTTGCATTTGATCCACCATAGCTCATCTTTTTGCTTGCATTTTAAACGGTATCAAAGCCTAGCTTAGGATCCATCCAATTTATGAGCTTATTTATCTTGCCAATCACCCTATTAATCATAAGTAAGAGATAATCTCATTTTTTAATCTATTTTTCAACTAGTTTCTGTACCCCTAGCTGGTGGAGGAGATCTCTCCCTTTCCAGCCATAACATTAGCCCAAACCCTCTTAGCCGCACTTGAGGAGACTCCCCATGCTTCAGGTAGTCACCTCAAATTATCAAACCGCCGTTGAGAGAGCTGTTGCAATTCGCGATTTTATCGGCGCTTTATTTCTGAAGAAAAACATAGATCTACACTCACACAGAAGACATTTGTCTAATTTCTCTTGGCCCTAGAGGTTTTAAAGGGTGCTCTATATATGTCGATGATCTTAGATTTGTGAAATTCCTCAAGGAGAGGTGACATCAAGCTTTACATCAAATCTACACGTGATTGGTAAAACAGAGATTAAGCATTCAATGTTTGGTCAAATCTTTTATTTATTGGCTTGATTCTCTACTAGACTAAGTGCTATTTGTAGGAGCTATATATAGCTAGCCCCAACTCACTCTAGGTGTTGCCTATATATATGTGACTTGTGACTAATATGATTCATTCTTGTGGAGCATATGTGGTGTCTCTTGTCTCGTCTCTCTCCCTCTCTCAACATGGTATCAGAGCAATTCTAGTCATAAGGGAAGCATCTACGTCTTCTTGTTCAATTTATGATTATGATCTCATGTCTTACAAGATTGATCTTAGGTAACAATTTTGTGTAGGGTTGCTTGGTTCTTTGATTATATGTTGCCTACATGATTTTATGGCTCCACTTGTTATAATTAAAATTGTTTCTTAATCGCGTCTTCAAGAAGGTGTGTGGATGGTACAGTGCTGGTGAGTCCTATCAAAAGAGTTTGTCAATCAGAGTTTTGAGTCAAAAGTTAGGACAAGTCAGGCAAACTGTATCTAAAACAGTAAAACACGTTCTTTGTGAGAGCGAACAGGTGGTTGTCTCTAAGTCATAAGCAGGATTTGATCGTCAAGGCTTTCCGTAAAAGCTTCGGATGGGTGCTTGCTGTACAAGCTACAATTAGATACAAAACTTGCCGTGCAAGTTGCGTCATAACACAGTGCTTTTTCTTATTATTATTTTTGTCTTTTATGGACCTCTAAGTTTACTTACGTGCATGAGACACGGGTCTCCACTTTTAGAGTTCTAATTTTGGTTCACATTCTATTCTTTACACGATCACTTTATGCTCATTGTCTGGTGCATGCCTATTTTTGGCTACGTTTCTCATATCTCATACATGGTCTGCAAGTTCTGCGATCTTATCTTGTATGTGTTCTCACAACCTAACATGGCAAACACCATACTTGTTAACGGATTTCCTTCTAGGCAGCGTTCTGTTCCTCTTTTCCAAGGCCAAGGATTTCTTGGTTGGAAATACAAGATGCTCTTAATTTTGGAAGGAGATGAATTAGTAGATATTGTTCTTGTGGAAAATTAATCGTGATAAGGCTGCTCCTTGGTATATATTTTCTACCCTTAACGATTCACTTATGCTAGATGTTTATCCGTTATCCACGTCATATGCTATATGGGACTATCTTGTCACACTGTTTGAGAAGAAAACTGTTACTACTACAGAGATTCTGTATCTCCGTAATCTTCTGGGCAAGCTTCAATTCAAGGCAAGTACATCCATGTCTAGTCACATTGAATCATTCAAAGGTATTATGAATTAACTTTCTGCTGCAAGGGATCCTATTCCTTGAACTCAATTGGTTACACACCTTCTTGATACGGTGAAGGATCCTTTGTATGATAATATTGTCACTTTATTATCTAACAAGGATGGAATTGACTTTGAGCATACATGTATTTCTTTAATTGAATATTCTCAATGTCATGATCGTCAGACATCAGTAACTCATGAAACAGTCATGATCGCCCAAGAGTACACAGAATCAGAGACGACCTTTGCTCTCCAAAGATGTCCATTTCAGCAACGCCCTTCTTCCTCCTCCCAATTTACATCTCGTGCTTCCAAAGAGGAGGTAATTCTTCTCATTTGAGATTTCCTCCAAATCGTTGTTCTTATTGTGACAAAATTGGTCACTTAGTATTTGAATGTTGGGCATGAGAGTACGATGAAGAACACGGTATTACGAATAAGCAACCTCGTTTATCAAAGGGTTCTTCCTCTTCTGTAACCTCTGAATATTGTGGGAGCACAAAGTATTCATCCAGTCTCGTCGATGCTTCAAGAGGCGTTATGACGAAGCTCAATATCAAGCTTATGCTACTCAACAAAATCCTCATGATGATGAAGACAATGTTCATCAGGAGGCTAATTTGGTTCATTAGAATGTCTCTCCAGAAAAGGTACTGCATGTTTGTGATGGTTCTCTCTTTATTGTTGATTTTGGTGCTACTAGTGGCAACATGACATATCAATTGCAATACAATTATCATCCAATTCCTATATCAAGAAAGTGGTTTATCTTGCTGATAATACAACTTGCCAAGTGATGGGTATTGGCGACTTGTATTTGGAAACTTCTTCCTCAAACAAAATACTACGAGGAGTTTTATATGTTCCTGTATTTAGAAACTTTCTATTGCGTGGCTTGTGGATCTTGGTCTATTTGTTGGATTTGATAATACAAAGTGTCGCATCGAAAAGGATGGCACCACTATTGCAGTTGCTCCTCAACATGGTAATCTCTTTGAACTTTCATTTAATGAGGATGTTGCAAATGTTGTAACAGCTCTAGGAGATCTGGATTGTAAGCTATGGCATCATCGGTTTGCTCACTCAAATTTCTCAAAGCTTCTTGATATTCATCGTCATGATCTTGTGAGATGTATGGACCTCAAATCTCACCTGCATATGGGGATATGTGAATATTATGCTCTAGGCAAACATCATCGTAAGCCATTTCCAATGTCTACAAATATTCATTCAAATAATCTTTTGGATCTCATTCAAACTGATATTTGTGGACCCTTTCCTCCATCCAAGTCTTGCTACCGTTACTTCATTACTTTTATTGATGACTATTCACGGTATACAAATGTATTTTTGCTACGACATAAATAAGAAGCATTTACACATTTAAGAGGTACCAAATATCTATGGAGAATCACACTGGTCGAAGAGTCAAAATTCTTCGAAATGATAATGGCTAGTGAATATATTTTCAACTTATTTCATGATCATTGCATCAACCACGGTATCCACCATGAGTATACCATTCCATATTCTCCCTAACAGAATGGAGTTGTAGAGCGAAAGAATCGTACACTTTTGAATGCAATGAGATGCATGCTTATTAATTCTTTATTATCTCGCTCTTTTTGGGCAGAAGCAGTATTGACATCCGTTTTTGTTCAAAATCATCTTCCAACTACTGCACCTTCTGGTAAGATTCCAATCACAGCTTGGACAGGCAAAACTCCTTCTGTTGCACATTTCAAAGTCTTTGGGTGTATTGCTTATATTTATGTCCCAAAAGAGACACGACACAAGATAGAAACTTCAAATTTGAAGGTTATTTTTATTGGTTATTCTGACTACTCAAAGGGTTACAAGTTTTACGATCTAAGTTCTTAAAAGGCAATTGTTAGCCAAGATGCTATATTCAATGAGGAATTGATGGGAGGTTCGTGGTCCATAGATGATGCTGATGATACAAAAACATTACTCACTTCTTTTTCTTTTCTACTTTTGGACAATGATTTGCATCATGACAAAACTCTTTTGATGGATATTGGAGACAAGTCTATATTGATGTTCTTCCTACGGTTTCAACAGATCTTGATATCTATGTTGATCTTCCTATTGAACTTGAGCATGGTGCAAATCATGTATATGATGATATAAAATGAAATATATCCCTTCAGATGTCATACATACTTGATGCTAATAAATCAAGGGCTCTAGCGAGTGTTGCAAATTATTTTAAAGAGGACATATTAGAAGCTGACGAGAATGAATTTTAAACTTGTATGTTCTTCTTCCCATTGAAGCATTGGAGACTTTGGTAGATGAGAATGTAGACTTTGATAAAAGTCATTTCACATAAGAGATATCAAACTTCTTGTATTATCTTATTTTATATGTTTGTGAATCAAACAAGTAGGAGTTGCTGAAAAGGGAAGGCTATTTATACCCTCTTAAAGCTAATATAAAATGAAATATATCCCTTCAGATGTCATACATACTTGATGCTAATGAATCAAGGGCTAGGAGGAGCAAGGATTAGGATAGTAGGCTCGTTTATAAGGATCAAGGCTTAGAATAACTTAAGGTGAGTTATACATAACTAATCCCATAAGTATACCTTTTGTTTTTTTTTAAATGTATAGATGAGGGTTATGAGGGTAGTGGGTTATTGTACTATTATGTAGCCTTATGCTATGATGGTTTATTTATGGGGGGCATGAGTGTGATGACCCACTTTTGTTAGTCCACAATAATTTAGATGGTCCCCATTGTCATCCCCTTCATTGAAGAAGATCTTGGTGGTATGGAATACCAAGGCTTATTTAGTATGGTCCTTATGGATGAGATCCTTGACTCACATGTGTTTAACTTGCTTGTAGGGATTTTAGATAGGGTTAGTAAGGTTTCATTATTTACCTGCCTATGTAAATGCATCCTATTTTTCATGTGAGTAGACACTAAATGAGAAATTAAGTGACAAGGATAATATTGTCTCACCTCAAGAACTTGTTGACATTCAAGACCTATCCTATGTTCCACATGAGCATCATGCTTATTGTTTATTTTTGGGACAAAAAGCTTGGAAATAAGTTGATTCTTGGATATTAAACAATGAGTTTCACGCTCATTGTTTATTTTTGGGATAAAAAGCTTGGAAATAAGTTGATTCTTGGATATTAAAATTTTGTGGAAGTATATAGGGCTGATGTGGAGTCAACTTGGGAGATAATTTCTAGTTTGAAACATAGATTACTTAACCCTTTTTTTTAGGACAGAAGGGTTTGAGGAGAGGAAGTATGTTGCTTAAGTGCTAGTTTTACGCGCAGAGATTACTTAACCTTATGTTTGAGGACGTAAGTGTTTGAGGAGAGGAAGTATGTTACTTAATTGTGTGAGGAGAGGAAGTATGTTATGTAAGCCATAGGGTTGGCCAATTTTCTTGAGGAGTTACCCCCAAGCCAATTTAAGGACCACCATATTGATCTCTTATTCAGTGCTACCAAATGAGACAAGATGATTTTTTCATTGTCAAAATTTTATTTTTGGGACATGCCATCTTTGGGGATGTTATTTTCTTACATGGACTTCTAAAGTAAATCATCTTAGACAAGGATCCAAAATTTAATAGAGGTTTTTTTAGGGTGTTATTCTATGGTTTAGAGATAGAGTTACAAATTACTACCACCACCATTAATCCTCATGTAGATAACCCGACCAAAAGCAAGAACAAGACTATGATCATAAAGTTACAGTATTGTTTTAAGAGTGTCAAGCTCTTTGGGATGAGCATGCTATCCATGATACATTTCAATCATTGACTAAGACTCTCCCTTTGAGGTGATATATGGTGATTCAATTATCGATTCAATAACTAAATGATTATATATTGCCATTGAGGTGGTCTATGGTTATTCAATTATCAATTCGATGATGACGAGCTCTTAGAATCTCCATAAGGAACTATGGTTTAGATTGATGGTTTAGGTTTTGGAACAAATGTTATTGTCTGTAGTTTCTCATTCATTTCCAAACAACCCCCATCCATGGGGATGCGTCTTCTAAGTTCTCATGTCTACTTTCCAAATTTCTAAATCGTTTTGCAGGTAAATCTGATCCATGGGGCAATTGTGTACAACCTTGGCACTTCTCATAAAAGGTATTCTTCATATGAATCCATGTGTCCCCTAGAATTCATGACTGTAAATGTATGGCACTAACAAAAAGAGAAGACATATTTTCATCTTCAAGTTCTATAGAACTCCCATAGGTCATGACATGGTATTGTCAGCCATCTGTACAATGAGGTTCATCTGCTCTAAGGCTAGTTTTTCCCATTTATCCCAACATTTCTTTGTGATGATACTTACTCTGACTCCACTATCAACGATTGCAAGAGCTTCATAACCCTTGTGCACCACTGTGGAAGTGTTGCATTTGTTGTCATTAATCTTGTAATACGTTCCCATTTGGCTAACTAGAATTTGGATGATTTCAAGTATGTTGACTCTTCCACTCTCTATGTCCACATCCTTCTCAAGAGGCAAAGGTATTCATTAATCGGTTGGAGGATCGGCTTGCATTTTGTCTTCCATGTAATCTTGCAAATACATCCATAGTCACGGATTTCCTCTCAGCCATGTTCCAATCAGCATCCTGATCTTTGCAGGGAGAAATGCAAATAGTCTGGTCACATCCCTAGGTGCTCGATTTTGACCATCATCAGGGATTTCACTGACGTAAACGAGAACATGTGAACATGTTAATAACACAAAAAATCTTGTGATCACATGTTATATTCACAAAGCTTTCATAAGGGCCTAAAAAAATTATCTTTGTCAGGCATAAAAAATCTTCTTAGGTGGCCATTGACCTGCTATTATGTGAAGATGGTAACATGAGAACATGTGAATAGCTTATTCCCATGTGTAGCCAAGCTTTTAAGGGGTTCCCAAATGGCAAGTGACTTGTTATTTTGTGAACGATAACATGAGAACATGTGAATAACTTGTTCACATGTGTTATTATCACAAAAAATCTTGTGATCACGTGAATATTAAATCCCTGACCATCATTAATGTAAGGATCCAAGTTAGGATTTTCTAACTCATAAATAGGATATTCCCCGCCTTCATCAAACATCCCTCAGAATAGTTCATTCCTTCCTTCTTCTTCCGGGTTGGTTTCACTTCATTACATTTTGAAAACAGTTGCTAGCATGTTCAGCCATTTGGATTTCCTTGTGATATTTTACCCAGCCTAACAAATGTTTTCAATAGCCCAACTAGTCTTCCCTCAAATATGTTTTGATCTTGTCAAACTAAGGCTTGTGCGGCCTCTAGCTTTTCAATCTCTTTATGAGGATTTGGGTATTCAACCACTCCCCTCGGTGTTTGAGGTTCTTCAACCAATTTGGTGTCTTTCCATGTTACATCTTTTTTTTCTTGTTAGCATCTTTTCCTAGCTCAACCTAGTGGATGTGGTTTCAACCATTCCCTCATTCCAATCATCCTAAATTGCCATTGTAGAGTCTCCTCATCCCACCTTCTTTTCCCTTCTTCTCCTTCCTATGGTTCGGGTAGAAGGTTTAGCTATAACGATTCTCCATTTCACCACCCTTGATCATAATCCCAATCATTTGGAGTCCCATGGTTGGATTGTTGGTTATTTAAGAATCTCCAATACCTTTACAAGTATAGTCCTTTATTAGATGATCAATTTCACACTTTACATCTATGATATGTGGTAACTTGAGTATTTTGAGGGATTATTGCATTGATCTTAATTATGAGGACTCTTAGCCACCACTGTGAGTGAGGTCCTTGGCAGTGGTAGCATTGCAGCAGGGTGCTCCTTGTTGCTGTAGCGTTAATCTTCTAGCCCTTACATTGTGCTATAGCTTCGAACAATGGTATTGGTGTATCCCCTTGCATTAGAAAATATTCTGAGGTTGTCCCCCAATTGTCATCTATCTCTTCCACCACTGATCATTTGATTAACTAGTGTTATGTGAGGTGCTAGTCATCATTGTTATTGGTGGTGATAGAATCGGTGGAGGTATAGGTACCTGAGGTACTTTATACATTCCCCTCCTACATTAAGTTTTTGAGTATCCATGCCTACATTAAGCTATTAGATTAATTGCTCACTAATCTTATCTTAATCATCATTCCATGCCTACATTAAGCTATTAGATTAATTGCTCACTAATCTTATCACTAATCACTTGCTAATTATGTTGATTCTTGCATTTGATATACCATAGCTCATCACATTGCTGTAAATTTAACAAAGCTCTACATAGACAGCTATTGTAGGACAACGGGAGGTGGGTATTTGCAAGTGCTAGCTTACATTCATGAGGTTGTCTCTTTGCATTAGATGGAGGGTAAGGTACTAAGTTCCCCACACAACTCTCTCTGTGATTATCTTTTCTTGATGTTGTATTGATAGTGTTCACCTCGAAGGCTAATCCATCCAATTTGAAATCCATGGTGTTCAAGTTGATCTGCAAGCTGCCAAAGCAAGCAACGTGCGCACGGAGCCCTCTCACATAGCAAGAACGGCAGTGCAAGGGTGCTCATGTGAGAGGGCTCCGTGCCTTGTTCCTCTCATCATCACTAAGGCCCCTAAACACAAACAAAATTATTGTTTAATTTTTCTTGTGGGACATATGCACTTGTAATGGGAAACAACCTCCACACATCTTTGTAATTTACAGTGGAGTCATTGCTTAAGTACTTGTGGTGTGTGGTAAACAATTATTGTATGGCCAGCTTGTGAGTATCTAAGGGAATCCAGTGCTATAGATATGTGTGAGTAGATGAAACTCACACACTCATTAGCTAGGATCTTTGGGAGTGGTTAAGTTAACAGTTATCTAGTGCACCACATAACCATTGAAAATGTTGAGTCACTAGTTGGTGAGGAATCAATTATTAATCTCTTGCCAAAATCAGAGGTGTGAGTAGATAAGACTCACCCACCCATCACTGGGGCAAGGTGTTTTGATTGATTAGAGTGCTAGGTTACTGTTGCACATATACATTAGTTTCTTGTGGTTGGAAATTTGCCTTATTCTATTAAAGTGAAGGAATCTTACGTGGTGTCATTATTGTGCATTCAATTTCCTCATGTTTCATGTCAGGTCCTACCTAGCTTCACACGGGTCTCTTCACAGTGATGAGCCTCACGAATGTGAGCTTCAAACCTCCTGACATCCTTTGTGTTTTCTCTGAGGTGTGAGTTCTATGTCCTTAGACTTCTAGTTTGGTGTGAGCTTCATATCTCCCAACCTCCTCAATGTTACCCCCGAGGCATGTTCTTCACGCTTCCAAATCCCCATAGTGAATCGTTGGGTTGTTCCCCTCATATTTCTCGTCGTCAGGTGTTTATAAGTGGGGTTTTGCCTTCACCTCTCAGCCTCCTTACTATGTCTCTCAGTGTGTGATCTTCACAGGCATGAACCTTCACAAGTGTGAGCCTCATTGGTGTGAACCTCACAAGTGTGAGTCTCATAAAAATGAACCTTCATAAGCATGCACTGCATGAGTGTGAACCTCACAAGCATGAGCCTCATGGGAGTGAACCTTCAAAAGCATGAGCCTCACAAGCGTGAACCTTCCTAAGCGTGAGTCTTCACGAGCATGAGCCTCATGGGCAGGAACCTTCATGGAGTTTACCAAGTACACAATATATTAGTATATTCAAAAGAGCTTCACAATAACACTCACCTTTATAACATCACTTGAGCTTCACACACATCCACAATTGAATCCATTAGCACATTGATCTAGTCATCACAACAATCTAGACTACAATTGATTTGAGGCCACTCAAGTTTGTGAAAATCATCTCCAGCATTAGGCCACTCCACCCTTGTGTATACACTTATTTGTCCTATCTTGCATCATCCACATGCATTCACGCACACTCACCTTCTTAAACAATCATATTTCCTTGGAGGAGTGCATGCTATGCTAGTTATCATTTATTCTCTTCATAGTTCCTTGGTGATACTCGCAAGTTATCATTTATTCTCTTCATAGTTCCTTGGTGATGCTCGCAAGTTTTCACTTTGTGTTGTGAACATTGATAAGTTGAATAGTGAAAATTGTAATTCTCAATTTATCTATTGTATGTTGTATTGTACTTGATAACTATGTGGCATGATCCCCTACCCCAAAGAAACACACTTGAAAATGCATTTAAATTAGCTGCACTTCATGAAATTATTCACATGAAAAATACCCAAAGAAAAACTTTGAGAGAAAAAAAGAGAGAACAACAAAAAGACAAAAAAAGCCACACACAAAGGCACATTGTAGAAGGAAATGTGGGAGAGAAAACGTAAACATCTGAATAAAGAATCTTTGTAGTGGAATATGAAGCTACGCTTCCGTTCCCTTGGAATTTCTCTATAAAAATCCAAGATTGAGCCTAAAAAGACTCTCCTATTTACCAAAAGATATCTTTGTGAGGAGATCGACCGTATACATTTGTGATCAAGAAATGTATTGGTGTAATTCAATGCTAGCCCTCTATACGAAGATAGTGAGATTGAGGTTGACTCACCTGTTCCCACGACAAGTAGCAGGATAAGAATTGAGAAACTCCTAACCCCACATTTCCTCAGAAACCTTTTCTTTGACGTTGATAGTTTATCATCATCATATTAAGTGAGGAGTTCACAGAACCTCGAATGGCTACAAACCAGCCTATCGATGGTTTTTACTTGGCCAATAATGGTCTAGACTTACCCCCTGCATCTAGAGGAATAAATCTACTCTCAAGTGGGAAAATAGTGACCTTAAACATAGATATCCTCCCTCCTACTAGATTAGAGGAATCTCACAGAAATGTCCACTCATGGGTGGTGTATTGGTATCATTAAATAGACGAGCAATCCAATCACACATGAAGTGGAATATGTGGATGGCCACCATCAGATCTATGAGACCGTGCAACGCAAAGGGGTAAACCAAGAAAATGTAGTTGAATCTTTGAACCCTAAGGTTTGGAGATTCACAAACAAGTAATGGTGTATAGTGTAAATAGACAGCTTTGGGAACATCTACTACCCTAAGATTCTCATAGGAGAAGCCCCTTTTGACCACACAAATGCTCGCTAGAAAGAGGATCCCCTTCGGTGTGTCGACTGGTGGGTTGCCAACCATAGATCACCTTGAGAAAACTCTATTGGAAAAGCTTGATCCTATTGCCTCAAACTATCCACCCTTAGTCAAAGATCACTCGCATGTGAAAATTCAAACTATCCAACGACATTACGATAGCATACGTCCATTGCCTCTAGTATGGAGGGAGTTCCTCAAAATATTGAGGAACTCCCATAAATAATGAGCCTCTAGACATCTTGAGAAAGCTAGCTAAGGCTACATCACATCAAGATCCCATTCTGAAGGACCAAACCTTTGACAGTATTGTTGGGCACTCATCCTAAGGATGGACGCAAGAAAGACCTGCAATACTGCTATTTATGCCAGGAAATAGCATGTCTATCCCTTCCCAAGAAATGATTGTCCTGCCTCAACCAAGACCACCACTTGGTATGCCGTTCATACCTATGATAGTATCAAGACCACCACTTGGTATGCCGTTCATACCTATGATAGTATCAAGACCTCTAGCTTCACAAAGGACCATTAATGGCTCTCTAGAACAAATGTCAAAGGCTTGAGTTTGAAAGCAAACTAGAAAGTCCGAGTGCTAATGCGGCAGCACGGCGACACGCAGGTGGCTAGGGTTCGAAGTGTAAGCCTCTGTGATGGTTCTGAGCGCAACAAATCACTGTACATGCTACAAGGTGATGATCTTTATGTGACTCCAAAGAGGCCTGTTATGAAGGCCGGAGCTATGGAAGCCACCTGTTTGGTAGGTGCAGACGCAAGAGTAAGAACGCTTTAATCGCATTTTCAACGTCTTTAACAGTCAGTTGCACAGACGCATTAAGCACTCACCATGAACTCGTCGACCTCCTTCCTGCAGCCGCAGAACTTGTTCATATCCGGATTGTTACAACGTGCGGCGTACTGAACCTTTCCTAGCAATAGTTGATGGCCACGCTGTGCTCGTTGGCGAGCTGGGCTTCAAGGGCTCGCACGTGATCCGCTGGGAGGCCCACGCTGAGGCACTGCACGTGCGCCTGCAGCACGTGCTCGTAAAGGGGGTGCGAAACGATCTCCGCCTTGAGTTTGGCCGAGGTGCGGGGCTCATCGATGATGAGGATGACGATGATGAGGTGCAGGTAGTCAGGAGGATGATGAGGATGATAATGATGCATACGAAGATGAGGCTGCATTTGTCCCTGGCGGAAGAATGAGGTGCTCTTCTGCGTACTGCTGCTGTTGTAGATGATGGTCATGCAGCTGCTGCGAGGGGAAGAATGCACGCTCGGCCAGAGCGATGCACAAGATCCAATTATCAGCCCACACCCGTTCAGAGAAGGGTTTCTCTGAAGGTGCTGGGCAGTTCAAATATTAGGGCAGTACTCTACCAGGAGCTGGAAAACGAGGCTACAGCCAGAGACACCTGCTCAAAGAAGCTGATCTGCTGATGGGCACTTGATCGCCTGTTAACCGACTCTTCAACGAGAAGAAGGACGAGATGACAGCCAATGGTGGCTCGAGCGGCACATGCAACCAGATGCTGCTGAGCGGTAAAATTGAGCTGCTAGGGCTACAGCCAGTGACCGGCGGATACATATATTGAGGAGGCTCTAGGCGGCGACCATTATGAGGAGAAGAAGACGACTAAACAGTGAGGGAGCTACTGGTGGGTTGCTTGGTGCTGATGGGGTGAGTACCTTGCGCACACAACAGTGAACCCATCCTCTTTGTCTGTTTCTCTCTCACTCTCTTTGTCTGTTTCTCTCTCACTCTCTCTTTTTGTCTGTTTCTCTCTGCCCTGAAAGCGCCCCCTTTTTTCTAACCCATCCTCATCATAGCTTCGCCCTCCCAAGCACTGTTTCTCTCTCTCTCTCTCTGTTCTGTCTGTTTCTCTCTGCCCTGAAAGCGCCCCCTTTCTTTTAACCCATCCTCATCATAGCTTCACACTCCCAAGCAGCTGACGTTGAGAGCCGAACGACCTTCCCCTTCTATGTGGCCCTACCCTGCCCGGCCTCGGGACTCGCATTAAATTAATCATTTCTCTGAAAATCAAGTAAATTATTCCAGTATCTCTTTGGCCTGCTGGCCCGGTCCCGGACGCTTAATGCGACGCTAAATTTTGTCCCCGTACCGCCCCATATTAACACCTGCTTTGACGTGTTGCATAATTTTATTGGCCAACGCATTAACAGATTTGTGTGCACGCTAATCACTTATCTCCCGCGCCCCCACTCGTCCTACGGTCGCAGCCTTCTCTGCGTTAAAATTCAAAAAGTTTATCGTCGCACGCGATTCGCCACTGCAGCTGCGTCCAAGCTTAGTAGCTGGTTGTGGAAAACAGAAAGTCCCTGTCACACCTTCTCTCTCAGAGTACGCACGCCATAGATCTCTCACCATACAGAATTGTGTATTGTATAGAATGAACAGTTACAACCATAACAAAGTATGCATGCAAGCGGTGTGATGGTTGGGCTCTTGCTAGGTGTCAAGACCTTATTAGTCTTCACACCCAAAACTCCCCCTTAAGACCATTAAGGTCTTGCAGATAAGATGTTGGGTTAGGTATTATTTGGAACATAAAATAAAAGGTGTAGTCATGTTTGTACTGCTTCGCAAATTCCTAAGCTAGTGCCAGTTTTGTCAGGTGGTGGCAACACCCTAGTTGTAGCCTAATCTACATGCTATATTATTTACAAATATGCAAATACAACTAGCCGGGATCAACATGGGCTTTGATTGTGAGGAAGAGAAACATGAATGTTTTCATCTTCACCCATGTTTGGAAGTTTGGTTTGGAAAAAGCTGGTTCATGATCATATGCTTTTTTATGACCTTGATCCATGTCACTCCCCCCTCAAGGGAATGAAAAAGATTTCCGAATACTCCTTGCAATCAAGAGGAGCATCTTCTCCGGCACCACGGTCTTCAAAATCTTCACCGGAATCAACATCTTGCTCTCCATCATCACCTTCTTCACATCGCTACTTTCTTCTTCCGTTTGAGCATCCTCTCTTTTGTCTCCTAATTCAGATTCAGCAACTTTCTCATCGACGTCATCTGATTCTTCATCTTCATTGGATCGGTCTTCATCTTGTTGTTCATCTTCAAAGCCATCCTCGTCGTCATCTTGTGTGTCATCTTCTTCACAATCATCAGCGAAGGGTGCATATTCGTCTTCATCTACTGGATAAGCCCCATCATCTTCGCAGAAACCCACTTAACACCATATTAGATAATTTGGGAAAATTCCCATTCCCGTTTGAAAAATGGGATCATGGTGAACTTGTCTAAATTTTTTCAAAACCCCCCCATGTGACATATCATTAGAAAGATCTTGAAGAGTAGAATCTAAATCTACGATCTCCGACAAATTTGGAGTTGGTATGTTTAAGATATAGCCACACCTATATGGAGTAATTGACTCCCAAAATATGAGATTTTTCCCAAATTATCTAATATTGACTTACTTGTTGAGGATCCATTGTTTGCACAATTGCTCTAGCATACACTGCTTTATTGGGTAGATCGCCTTTTGCTTTGGTTGCATCGTCATCTGCACCATCTTTATCTCCTCTTTGTGGCGGGAGGTGGCTAGCCTCAGGCAAGTTATTTCTTGCATCAACTTCTTCTTCGTGCCCTTCTTGGGACTGCAAGGCACATATGTGTCGCTCTTCCGGTGAGGGCTGCAGATCTTTGTCTACATCGGCATCATTGGCCTGTTTGTGAAGCTCTTGTGCTCCGTTTTTTTGTAGGTCTGTGCCTACGTTTTGTGTTGACTACAAGTTATTATCTATTGAATCTACTATTTTTGGCAGCACAGCAGGTGCCTTGAAAATCTCCTTCTTCGTCTATAAGATCAGCCCCATCATATGGGGAATTTACTGCAGGTTTTTTCTATGCACCATCCTCGAGGAGGAGGCATAATAATGCCAACGGGAAGCGTGCTTGGGAAGGGCCACCCCACAGGGAGGAAAGCCCAACCCATGGATACTATGTGGTAAATAGAAAGTCCGAGACACACCTTCTCTCTTAGAGTATGCATGCCATAGATCTCTCACACAGGGAACACGCAGAGGTAAGAACCATACAGAATTGTGTATTGTAGAATGAATGGTTACAACTATAACAAAGTATGCATGCAAGCGGTGTGATGGTTGGGCTCTTGCCAGGTGTCAAGACCTTATCATGATGATCGAATGATGATGTTGTAAGGAATGTGGATGGGCTACCTACGTGCCCACTTGCACGCAAACACACCCTTAGTATAAGATGTCCCCAAGAGGATTAGAACCCAAGACCTCCTGTAGAAAGTCTAAGGTCTTATCCACTAGGCTACCACCTTGGGGACAATAAGTTATTTTAACCAATCAATAATGTATATATCCTTTTTTTTCAACCTTCCTAGAACCTCTCTCTCTCTCTCTCTCTCCCCCCTCCACACACACACACACACACATACAAATAGCACACTACTATTGTAATTGTATTACCACAAATGAAAAAAACACTAAATCTTTTTTCCTTGCAAAACATAAAGCAATTTCTAAGCATAGAAGGTAACTAGAGCGACTACGCATTACCAAAATGCAACCATGCCATGTAGCTTACATTCACTCTAAGGAAACTGGTGTTGAATGTCGGTTATATGAATATGCACAACTTTAAAATTTGAGGTGTTAAGTGATATTTGATGTGACACATAAGTCATGTTGCACAATGTTGCTTATATATGGACACTTTCAACATCACAATTTGCATACATGGGCTTTAAAAGTATGTGACTCACTACAAGTGCTTGGCCCTTACGAACGGTTTTTTTCTAGGAAAGATATATTTATTTTACTTCTAGCTCCCGTTATCAGTATACGTGTTGATATATATGTCAATATGTGTGTCGATAAAAGCATTGATATACGGATCGTCATACTGACACTAGAAAAAATCATACGTACGATGTTTTGGACATTGATATTGATGGTTCGAATAAAAAACCCAAAACACTATCGCTTTCCTCTCTTTATTTTTTGTTTTAATAGAGTATCTTCTACCTCTCTCTCTATCTCTCTCTCTCTCTATCTCTCTCTCTCTCTCTATCTCTCTCTCTCACCTTCCTCACCTCTTGCCCATTCCTCCCTCACCTCTCCATTACGGATCTGCCATTTCAAGGAGGTAAGATTTGCAAGATTTATGTTTTGGGGATTTTTGATTAATTTGAGTTATGTTTTTTCTAGTTTAACCTCCGTCACCTCTTGCCTCCCTCACCTCTGCATTACAGATCTGGCATTTCAAGGAGGCAATATTTGCAAGATTTAAGTTTTTGTTTTTTTTAAATTTGAGTTATGCTTTTTTATTTTGTTCTGTAGGCTCCTAATCTGTAATCTTTGCTTATGTATATGCTACACTCTACTTATTTAGAAACATTTGTCTATTATTAAACCTTAATTTTAAACCCTAATCTTTAGTAAATTCTAATCTATGTTTATGTCTATACTAGGCTCTAACTAGTGGAAACCCTTATCTATGCTAAACTCTTATTTATATTTCTATGATAAACCCTAAGCACTAGGCTTCTCTACTCTCCTTTAGGGTTTAAGCATGTGCTTTTATTTTGTTTAGATATCTCTAATGAATGTGCTTTTATTTTGTTTAAATATCTCTAATGAATGTGCTTTTTTGTGTGGCTCTTATTTTGTAGGTATTGTATTTTTGCACCAACAACTTCCCAATAACTTGAGGTAAGCTCTTAAACCCTAATATTTTGGACATTCTTTTTAGTCCTTGCACTCTCAGGTGTTGGGGGAGCTCTATTGTTTTAGTAATTTCATGCATATTTCTCTATGCATGACAACTGATCTATACATAGCTCTATATATGCATAGCATTCTATGCATTTCTCTAAACATGTATGCATGGAGAGTTATGCATTACTCTATGCATGCATAGATATCTATATCATTTCTCTACACATGTATACATCGAGATTAATACATTGCATTATGTGTTTTTCTCTATGCATAGACATTTACGTATGAGCTAAATGCATACATAGAGCATTAGATGCATACATACAACGATAAGGCTCTATGTATGCATGCACAACTCTCTGTGTGGCTCTATGCATAGACATTTATGTATGAGCTATTGAAATATACAAGTAAATGGGTGTGTGCAGGAACAAGCCCTTAGCAAGAGGCTGTGAAAGAGAGTCTGTAAATGAGTGAGCAACAGTGAAAAGGTGAGAGGTATCTACGGGAGAGAATAAAGGGTAGCATGAGAAGATCTAGGATGTGTGGAGATATTCTAGGAAAAGTGAAGAGGTGGAGAGAATCAAGCAAGAGAGGTGGAGTGAATCAAGGATGAGGTGTCCCCCCAGATGTAGGGGAGGTTGCACAAATCAAGGAACAAATCAGTGGAGCAGATCATGGACAAACTTGTATAAATTGAGGCATTGGCCTAATGAGTAATTTGCTGGTTTTTGAGTATCCATGCCTACATTAAGCTATCAATTAATTGCTCACGAATCTTATCTTAATCATCACCTAATCAATTGCTAATGATATTGATTCTTGCATTTGATCCACCACCATAGCTCATCTTTTTGCTTGCATTTTAACATGGTATCAAAGCCTAGCTTAGGATTAATCCAATTTATGAGCTTATTTATCTTGCCAATCACCCTATTAATCATAAGTAAGAGATAATCTCATTTTTTATCTATTTTTCAACTAGTTTCTGTACCCCTAGAGCTGGTGGAGGAGATCTCCCTTTCCAGCCATAACATTAGCTCAAACCCTCTTAGCCGCACTTGAGGAGACTCCCCATGCTTCAGGCAGTCACCTCAAATTATAAAACCGCCGTTGAGAGTTGTTGCAATTCGTGATTTTGTTGGCGCTTCATTTCTGAAGAAAAACATAGATCTACACTCACACAGAAGAAATTTGTCTAATTTCTCTTGGCCCTAGAGGTTTTAAAGGTGCTTTATATATGTCGATGATCTTAGATTTGTGAAATTCCTCAAGGAGAAGTGACATCAAGCTTTGCATCAAATCTACATGTGACTTTGGTAAAACAGAGATTAAGCATTCAATGTTTGGTCAAATCTTTTATTTATTGGCTTGATTCTCTACTAGACTAAGTGCTATTTGTAGGAGCTATATATAGCTAGCCCCAACTCACTCTAGGTCTTGCCTATATATATGTGACTTGTGACTAATATGATTCATTCTTGTGGAGCATATGTGGTGTCTCTTGTCTCGTCTCTCTCCCTCTCTCAACATGGTATCAGAGCAATTCTAGTCATAAAAGGGAAGCATCTACGTCTTCTTATTCAATTTATGATTATGATCTCATGTCTTACAAGATTGATCTTAGGTAATAGTTTTGTGTAGGGTTGCTTGGTTCTTTGATTATATGTTGCCTACATGATTTTATGGCTCCACTTGTTATAATTAGAATTGTTTCTTAATCGCGTCTTCAAGAAGGTGTGTAGATGGTACAGTGCTGCGGTGAATCCTATCAAAAGAGTTTGTCAATCAGAGTTTTGAGTCAAAAGTTAGGACAAGTCAGGCAAATTGCATCTAAAACAGTAAAACAGGTTCTTTCTGAAAGCGAACAGGTAGTTTTCTCTAAGTCATAAGCAGGATTTGATCGTCAAGGCTTTCCGTAAAAGCTTCAGATGGGTGCTTGCTGTACAAGCTACAATTAGATACAAAACTTGCTGTGCAAGTTGCGTCATAACACGATGCTTTTTCTTATTATTATTTTCGTCTTTTATGGACCTCTAAGTTTGCTTACGTGCATGAGACACGGGTCTCCACTTTTAGAGTTTTAATTTTGGTTCACATTCTATTCTTTACACGATCACTTTATGCTCGTCGTCTGGTGCATGCCTATTTTTGGCTACGTTTCTCATATCTCGTACATGGTCTTCAAGTTCTGTGATCTTATCTTGTACGTGTTCTCACAACCTGACATGGCAAACACTATACTTGTACATTTCAAAGTCTTTGGGTGTATTGCTTATATTCATGTCCCAAAAGAGACACGACACAAGATAGAACCTTCAAATTTGAAGGTTATTTTTATTGGTTATTCTGACTACTCAAAGGGTTACAAGTTTTACGATCTAAGTTCTCAAAAGGCAATTGTTAGCCAAGATGCTATATTCAATGAGCAATTGATGAGAGGTTCATGGTTCATAGATGATGCTGATGATACAAAAACATTACTCACTTCTTTTTCTTTTCTACTTTTGGACAATGATTTGCATCATGACAAAACTCTTTTGATGGATATTGGAGACAAGTCTATTGATGTTCCTCCTACGGTTTCAAAGGAGACTGCTACAGATCTTGATATCTATGTTGATCTTCCTATTGAACTTGAGCATGGTGCAAATCATGTATATGATGATATAAAATGAAATATATTCCTTCAGATGTCATACATACTGGATGCTAATAAATCAAGGGCTCTAGCAAGTGTTGCAAATTATTTTAAAGAGGACATATTAGAAGCTGACGAGAATGAATTTTAAACTTGTATGTTCTTCTTCCCATTGAAGCATTGGAGACTTTGGTAGATGAGAATGCAGACTTTGGTAAAAGTCATTTCACATAAGAGATATCAAACTTCTTGTATTATCTTATTTTATATGTTTGTGAATCAAACAAGTAGGAGTTGCTGAAAAGGGAAGGCTATTTATACCCTCTTAAAGCTAATATAAAATAGAATATATCCCTTCAGATGTCATACATACTTGATGCTAATGAATCAAGGGCTAGGAGGAACAAGGATTAGGATAGTAGGCTCGTTTATAAGGATCAAGGCTTAGAATAACTTAAGGTGAGTTATACATGACTAATCCCATAAGTATAGCTTTTGTTTTTTTTTAAATGTATAGATGAGGGTTATGAGGGTAGTGGGTTATTGTACTATTATGTAGCCTTATGCTATGATGGTTTATTTATGGAAGGCATGAGTGTGATGACCCACTTTTGTTAGTCCATAATAATGTAGATGGTCCCCATTGTCATCCCCTTCATTGAAGAAGATCTTGGTGGTATGGAATACCAGGGCTTATTTAGTATGGTCCTTATGGATGAGATCCTTGACTCACATGTGTTTAACTTACTTGTAGGGATTTTAGATAGGGTTAGTAAGGTTTCATTATTTACCTGCCTATGTAAATGCATCCTATTTTTCATGTGAGTAGACACTAAATGAGAAATTAACTGACAAGGATAATATTGTCTCACCTCAAGAACTTGTTGACATTCAAGACCTATCCTATGTTCCACATGAGCATCATGCTTATTGTTTATTTTTGGGATAAAAAGCTTGGAAAAAAGTTGATTCTTGGATATTAAACAATGAGCTTCACGCTCACTGTTTATTTTTGGGATAAAAAGGTTGGAAATAAGTTGATTCTTGGATATTAAAATTTTGTGGAAGTATATAGGGCTGATGTGGAGTCAACTTGGGAGATAATTTCTAGTTTGAAGCATAGATTACTGAACCCTTCTTTTTAGGACATAAGGGTTTGAGGAGAGGAAGTATGTTGCTTAAGTGCTAGTTTTACGCGCAGAGATTACTTAACCTTATGTTTGAGGACGTAAGTGTTTGAGGAGAGGAAGTATGTTACTTAAGTGTGTGAGGAGAGGAAGTATGTTATGTAAGCCATAGGGTTGGCCAATTTTCTGGAGGAGTTACCCCCAAGCTAATTTAAGGACCACCATATTGATCTCTTATTCAGTGCTACCAAATGAGACAAGATGATTTTTTCATTGTCAAAATTTTATTTTTGGGACATGCCATCTCTGGGGATGTTATTTTCTTACATGGACTTCCAAAGTAAATCATCTTAGACAAGGATCCAAAATTTAATAGAGGTTTTTTTAGGATGTTATTCTATGGTTTAGAGATAGAATTACAAATTACTACCACCACCATTAAGCCTCATGTAGATAACCCGACCAAAAGCAAGAACAAGACTATGATCATAAAGTTACAGTATTCTTTTAAGAGCGTCAAGCTCTTTGGGATGAGCATGCTATCCATGATACATTCATATCATTGACTAAGACTCTCCCTTTGAGGTGATATATGGTGATTCAATTATCGATTCAATAACCAAAAAATTATATATTACCATTGAGGTGGTCTATGGTTATTCAATTATCAATTCGATGATGACGAGCTCTTAGAATCTCCATAAGGAACTATGGTTTAGATTGATGGTTTAGGTTTTGGAACAAATGTTATTGTCTGTAGTTTCTGATTCATTTCCAAACAACCCCCATCCATGGGGATGCGTCTTCTAAGTTCTCATGTCTACTTTCCAAATTTCTAAATCCTTTTGCAGGTAAATCTGATCCATGGGACAATTGTGTACAACCTTGGCACTTCTCATAAAAGGTATTCTTCATATGAATCCATGTGTCCCCTAGAATTCATGACTGTAAATGTATGGCACTAACAAAAAGAGAAGACATATTTTCATCTTCAAGTTCTATAGAACTCCGATAGGTCATGACATGGTATTGTCAGCCATATGTGTACAATGAGGTTCATCTGCTCTAAGGCTAGTTTTTCCCATTTATCCCAACATTTCTTTGTGATGATACTTACTCTGACTCCACTATCAACGATTGCAAGAGCTTCATAACCCTTGTGCACCACTGTGGAAGTGTTGCATTTGTTGTCATTAATCTTGTAATACGTTCCCATTTGGGTACATATTCATCTTCATCTACTGGATAAGCCCCATCATCTTCGCAGAAACCCACTAAGTCTTGTTGAGGATCCATTGTTTGCACAATTGCTCTAGCATACAGTGCTTTATTGGGTAGATCGCCTTTTGCTTTGGTTGCATCGTCATCTGCACCATCTTTATCTCCTCTTTGTGGCGGGAGGTGGCCAGCCTCAGGCAAGTTATTTCTTGCATCAACTTCTTCTTTGTGCCCTTCTTGGGACTACAAGGCACATATGTGTCGCTCTTCCGGTGAGGGCTGCAGATCTTTGTCTACATCGGCATCATTGGCCTGTTTGTGAAGTTCTTGTGCTCCGTTTTTTTGTAGGTCTGTGCGTACGTTTTGTGTTGACTACAAGTTATCATCTATTGAATCTACGATTTTTGGCAGCAGGTGCCTTGAAAATCTCCTTCTTCGTCTATAAGATCAGCCCCATCATATGGGGAATTTACTGCAGGCTTTTTCTATGCACCATCCTCGAGGAGGAGGCATAATAATGCCAACGGGAAGCGTGCTTGGGAAGGGCCGCCCACCACAGGGAGGAAAGCCCAACCCATGGATACTATGTGGTAAATAGAAAGTGCGAGACACACCTTCTCTCTTAGAGTATGCATGCCATAGATCTCTCACACAGGGAACGTAAGAACCATACAGAATTGTGTATTGTAGAATGAATGGTTACAACTATAACAAAGTATGCATGCCATAGATCTCTCACACAGGGAACACGTAGAGGTAAGAACCATACAGAATTGTGTATTGTAGAATGAATGGTTACAACTATAACAAAGTATGCATGCAAGCAGTGTGATGGTTGGGCTCTTGCCAGGTGTCAAGACCTTATCATGATGATCGAATGATGATGTTGTAAGGAATGCGGATGGGCTGCCTACGTGCCCACTTGCATGCAAACACACCCTTAGTATAGGATGTCCCCAAGAGGATTAGAACCCAAGACCTCCTGTAGAAAGTCGGCTACCACCTTGGGGACAATATAAGTTATTTTAACCAATCAATAATGTATATATCCTTCTTTTTCAACCTTCCTAGAACCTCTCTCTCTCTCTCTCTCCCCCCCCTCCACACACACACACACACACACATACAAATAGCATACTACTATTGTAATTGTATTACCACAAATGAAAAAAACACTAAATCTTTTTTCCTTGCAAAACATAAAGCAATTTCTAAGCATAGAAGGTAACTAGAGCGACTACGCATTACCAAAATGCAACCATGCCATGTAGCTTACATTCACTCTAAGGAAACTGGTGTTGAATGTCGGTTATATGAATATGCACAACTTTAAAATTTGAGGTGTTAAGTGATATTTGATGTGACACATAAGTCATGTCGCACAATGTTGCTTATATATGGACACTTTCAACATCACAATTTGCATACATGGGCTTTAACAACAAGTATGTGACTCACTACAAGTGCTTGGCCCTTACGAATGGTTTTTTTCTAGGAAAGATATATTTATTTTACTCCTAGCTCCCGTTATCGGTATACGTGTTGATATATATGTCAGTATATGTGTCGATAAAAGCATTGATATACGGATCGTCATACCGACACTAGAAAAAATCATACGTACGATGTTTTGGACATTGATATCGATGGTTCGAATAAAAAACCCAAAACACTATCGCTTTCCTCTCTTTATTTTTTGTTTTAATAGAGTATCTTCTACCTCTCTCTCTCTCTCTCTCTCTCTCTCACCTTCCTCACCTCTTGCCCATCCCTCCCTCATCTCTCCATTACGGATCTGCCATTTCAAGGAGGTAAGATTTGCCATATTTATGTTTTGGGGATTTTTGATTAATTTGAGTTATGTGTTTTCTAGTTTAACCTCCGTCACCTCTTGCCTCCCCTCCCTCACCTCTGCATTACAGATCTGGCATTTCAAAGAGGCAATATTTGCAAGATTTAAGTTTTTGTTTTTTTTAAATTTGAGTTATGCTTTTTTATTTTGTTCTGTAGGCTCCTAATCTGTAATCTTTGCTTATGTATATGCTACACTCTACTTATTTAGAAACATTTATCTATTATTAAACCTTAATTTTAAACCCTAATCTTTAGTAAATTCTAATCTATGTTTATGTCTATACTAGGCTCTAACTAGTGGAAACCCTTATCTATGCTAAACTCTTATTTATATTTCTATGATAAACCCTAAGCACTAGGCTTCTCTACTCTCCTTTAGGGTTTAAGAATGTGCTTTTATTTTGTTTAGATATCTCTCATGAATGTGCTTTTATTTTGTTAAAATATCTCTAATGAATGTGCTTTTTTTATGGCTCTTGTTTTGTAGGTATTGTATTTTTGCACCAACAACTTCCCAAGAACTTGAGGTAAGCTCTTAAACCCTAATATTTTGGACATTCTTTTTAGTCCTTGCACTCTCAGGTGTTGGGGGAGCTCTATTGTTTTAGTAATTTCATGCATATTTCTCTATGCATGATATATATGCATAGCATTCTATGCATTTCTCTAAACATGTATGCATGGAGAGTTATGCATTACTCTATGCATGCATAGATATCTATATCATTTCTCTACACATGTAAACATCGAGATTAATACATTGCTTTATGTGTTTCTCTCTACGCATAGACATTTACGTATGAGCTCAATGCATACATAGAGCATTAGATGCATACATACAACGATAAGGCTCTATGTATGCATGCACAACTCTCTGTGTGTCTCTATGCATAAACATTTATGTATGAGCTATTGAAATATACAAGTGAATGGGTGTGTGCAGGAACAAGCCCTTAGCAAGAGGCTGTGAAAGAGAGTCTGTAAATGAGTGAGCAACAGTGAAAAGGTGAGAGGTATCTATCGGAGAGAATAAAGGGTAGCATGAGAAGATCTAGGATGTGTGGAGATATTCTAGGAAAAGTGAAGAGATGGAGAGAATCAAGCAAGAGAGGTGGAGTGAATCAAGGATGAGGTGTCCCCCCAGATGTAGGGGAGGTTGCACAAATCAAGGAACAAATCAGTGGAGCAGATCATGGACAAACTTGTATAAATTGAGGCATTGGCCTAATGAGTAATTTGCTGGTTTTTGAGTATCCATGCTTACATTAAGCTATCAATTAATTACTCACGAATCTTATCTTAATCATCGCCTAATCACTTGCTAATGATATTGATTCTTGCATTTTATCCACCATAGCTCATCTTTTTGCTTGCATTTTAAACGGTATCAAATCCTAGCTTAGGATCCATCCAATTTATGAGCTTATTTATCTTGCCAATCACCCTATTAATCATAAGTAAGAGATAATCTCATTTTTTAATCTATTTTTCAACTAGTTTCTGTACCCCTAGCTGGTGGAGGAGATCTCTCCCTTTCCAGCCATAACATTAGCCCAAACCCTCTTAGCCGCACTTGAGGAGACTCCCCATGCTTCAGGTAGTCACCTCAAATTATCAAACCGCCGTTGAGAGCTGTTGCAATTCGCGATTTTGCCGGCGCTTTATTTCTGAAGAAAAACATAGATCTACACTCACACAGAAGAAATTTGTCTAATTTCTCTTGGCCCTAGAGGTTTTAAAGGGTGCTCTACATATGTCGATGATCTTAGATTTGTGAAATTCCTCAAGGAGAGGTGACATCAAGCTTTGCATCAAATCTACACGTGATTGGTAAAATAGAGATTAAGCATTCAATGTTTGGTCAAATCTTTTATTTATTGGCTTGATTCTCTACTAGACTAAGTGCTATTTGTAGGAGCTATATATAGCTAGCCCCAACTCACTCTAGGTGGTGTTGCCTATATATATGTGACTTGTGACTAATATGATTTATTCTTGTGGAGCATATGTGGTGTCTCTTGTCTCGTCTCTCTCCCTCTCTCAACATGGTATCAGAGCAATTCTAGTCATAAGGGAAGCATCTACGTCTTCTTGTTCAATTTATGATTATGATCTCATGTCTTACAAGATTGATCTTAGGTAACAATTTTGTGTAGGGTTGCTTGGTTCTTTGATTATATGTTGCCTACATGATTTTATAGCTCCACTTGTTATACTTAAAATTGTTTCTTAATCGCGTCTTCAAGAAGGTGTGTAGATGGTACAGTGCTGGTGAGTCCTATCAAAAGAGTTTGTCAATCAGAGTTTTGAGTCAAAAGTTAGGACAAGTCAGGCAAACTGTATCTAAAACAGGTTCTTTGTGAGAGCGAACAGGTAGTTGTCTCTAAGTCATAAGCAGGATTTGATCGTCAAGGCTTTCCGTAAAAGCTTCAGATGGGTGCTTGCTGTACAAGCTACAATTAGATACAAAACTTGCCGTGCAAGTTGCGTCATAACACGGTGCTTTTTCTTATTATTATTTTTGTCTTTTATGGACCTCTAAGTTTACTTACGTGCATGAGACATGGGTCTCCACTTTTAGAGTTCTAATTTTGGTTCACATTCTATTCTTTACACGATCACTTTATGCTCATTGTCTGGTGCCTGCCTATTTTTGGCTACGTTTCTCATATCTCGTACATGGTCTGCAAGTTCTGCGATCTTATCTTGTATGTGTTCTCACAACCTAACATGGCAAACACCATACTTGTTAACGGATTTCCTTCTAGGCAGCGTTCTGTTCCTCTTTTCCATGCCCAAGGATTTCTTGGTTGTAAATACAAGATGCTCTTAATTTTGGAAGGAGATGAATTAGCAGATATTGTTCTTCTGGAAAATTAATCGTGATAAGGCTGCTCCTTGGTATATATTTTCTACCCTTAACGATTCACTTATGCTAGATGTTTATCCGTTATCCACGTCATATGCTATATAGGACTATCTTGTCACACTGTTTGAGAAGAAAACTGTTACTACTACAGAGATTCTGTATCTCCGTAATCTTCTGGGCAAGCTTCAATTCAAGGCAAGTACATCCATGTCTAGTCACATTGAATCATTCAAAGGTATTATGAATTAACTTTCTGCTGCAAGGGATCCTATTCCTTGAACTCAATTGGTTACACACCTTCTTGATACGGTGAAGGATCCTTTGTATGATAATATTGTCACTATATTATCTAACAAGGATGGAATTGACTTTGAGCATACATGCATTTCTTTAATTGAATATTCTCAATGTCATGATCGTCAGACATCAGTAACTCATGAAACGGTCATGATTGCCCAAGAGTACACAGAATCAGAGACGACCTTTGCTCTCCAAAGATGTCCATTTCAGCAGCGCCCTTCTTCCTCCTCCCAATTTACATCTCGTGGCTTCCAAAGAGGAGGTAATTCTTCTCATTTGAGATTTTCTCAAAATCGTTGTTCTTATTGTGACAAAATTGGTCACTTGGTATTTGAATGTTGGGCATGAGAGTACGATGAAGAACACGGTATTACGAATAAGCAACCTCGTTTATCAAGGGGTTCTTCCTCTTCTGTAACCTCTGAATATTGTGGGAGCACAAAGTATTCATCCAGTCGATGCTTCAAGAGGCGTTATGACGAAGCTCAATATCAAGCTTATGCTACTCAACAAAATCCTCATGATGATGAAGACAATGTTCATCAGGAGGCTAATTTGGTTCATTATAATGTCTCTCCAGAAAAGGTACTGCATGTTTGTGATGGTTCTCTCTTTATTGTTGATTCTGGTGCTACTGGTGGCAACATGACATATCAATTGCAATACAATTATCATCCAATTCCTATATCAAGAAAGTGGTTTATCTTGCTGATAATACAACTTGCCAAGTGATGGGTATTGGCGACTTGTATTTGGAAACTTCTTCCTCAAACAAAATACTACGAGGAGTTTTATATGTTCCTGTATTTAGAAACTTTCTATTGCGTGGCTTGTGGATCTTGGTCTATTTGTTGGATTTGATAATACAAAGTGTCGCATCGAAAAGGATGGCACCACTATTGCAGTTGCTCCTCAACATTGTAATCTCTTTGAACTTTCATTTAATGAGGATGTTGCAAATGTTGTAACAGCTCTAGGAGATCTGGATTGTAAGCTATGGCATCATCGGTTTGCTCACTCAAATTTCTCAAAGCTTCTTGATATTCATCGTCATGATCTTGTGAGATGTATGGACCTCAAATCTCACCTGCATATGGGGATATGTGAATATTATGCTCTAGGCAAACATCATCGTAAGCCATTTCCAATGTCTACAAATATTCTTTCAAATAATCTTTTGGATCTCATTCAAACTGATATTTGTGGACCCTCTCCTCCATCCAAGTCTTGCTACCGTTTCTTCATTACTTTTATTGATGACTATTCACGGTATACAAATGTCTTTTTGCTACGACATAAATAAGAAGCATTTACACATTTAAGAGGTACCAAATATCTATGGAGAATCACACTGGTCGAAGAGTCAAAATTCTTCGAAATGATAATGGCTACTGAATATATTTTCAACTTATTTCATGATCATTGCATCAACCACGGTATCCACCATGAGTATACCATTCCATATTCTCCCTAACAGAATGGAGTTGTAGAGCAAAAGAATCGTACACTTTTGAATGCAATGAGATGCATGCTTATTAATTCTTGATTATCTCGCTCTTTTTGGGCAGAAGCAGTATTGACATCCGTTTTTGTTCAAAATCATCTTCCTACTACACCTTCTGGTAAGATTCCAATCACAGCTTGGACAGGCCAAACTCCTTCTGTTGCACATTTCAAAGTCTTTGGGTGTATTGCTTATATTTATGTCCCAAAAGAGACACGACACAAGATAGAAACTTCAAATTTGAAGGTTATTTTTATTGGTTATTCTGACTACTCAAAGGGTTACAAGTTTTACGATCTAAGTTCTTAAAAGGCAATTGTTAGCCAAGATGCTATATTCAATGAGGAATTGATGGGAGGTTCGTGGTCCATAGATGATGCTGATGATACAAAAACATTACTCACTTCTTTTTCTTTTCTACTTTTGGACAATGATTTGCATCATGACAAAACTCTTTTGATGGATATTGGAGACAAGTCTATATTGATGTTCCTCCTACGGTTTCAAAGGAGACTGCTACAGATCTTGATATCTATGTTGATCTTCCTATTGAACTTGAGCATGGTGCAAATCATGTATATGATGATATAAAATGAAATATATCCCTTCAGATGTCATACATACTTGATGCTAATAAATCAAGGGCTCTAGCGAGTGTTGCAAATTATTTTAAAGAGGACATATTAGAAGCTGACGAGAATGAATTTTAAACTTGTATGTTCTTCTTCCCATTGAAGCATTGGAGACTTTGGTAGATGAGAATGTAGACTTTGATAAAAGTCATTTCACATAAGAGATATCAAACTTCTTGTATTATCTTATTTTATATGTTTGTGAATCAAACAAGTAGGAGTTGCTGAAAAGGGAAGGCTATTTACACCCTCTTAAAGCTAATATAAAATGAAATATATCCCTTCAGATGTCATACATACTTGATGCTAATGAATCAAGGGCTAGGAGGAACAAGGATTAGGATAGTAGGCTCGTTTATAAGGATCAAGGCTTAGAATAACTTAAGGTGAGTTATACATGACTAATCCCATAAGTATAGCTTTTGTTTTTTTTTTAATGTATAGATGAGGGTTATGAGGGTAGTGGGTTATTATACTATTATGTAGCCTTATGCTATGATGGTTTATTTTACGGGGGCATGAGTGTGATGACCCACTTTTGTTAGTCCATAATAATGTAGATGGTCCCCATTGTCATCCCCTTCATTGAAGAAGATCTTGGTGGTATGGAATACCAGGGCTTATTTAGTATGGTCCTTATGGATGAGATCCTTGACACATGTGTTTAACTTACTTGTAGGGATTTTAGATAGGCTTAGTAAGGTTTCATTATTTACCTGCCTATGTAAATGCATCCTATTTTTCATGTGAGTAGACACTAAATGAGAAATTAACTGACAAGGATAATATTGTCTCACCTCAAGAACTTGTTGACATTCAAGACCTATCCTATGTTCCACATGAGCATCATGCTTATTGTTTATTTTTGGGACAAAAAGCTTGGAAATAAGTTGATTCTTGGATATTAAACAATGAGTTTCACGCTCATTGTTTATTTTTGGGATAAAAAGCTTGGAAATAAGTTGATTCTTGAATATTAAAATTTTGTGGAAGTATATAGGGCTGATGTGGAGTCAACTTGGGAGATAATTTCTAGTTTGAAGCATAGATTACTTAACCCTTTTTTTTAGGACAGAAGGGTTTGAGGAGAGGAAGTATGTTGCTTAAGTGCTAGTTTTACGCGCAGAGATTACTTAATCTTATGTTTGAGGACGTAAGTGTTTGAGGAGAGGAAGTATGTTACTTAAGTGTGTGAGGAGAGGAAGTATGTTATGTAAGCCATAGGGTTGGCCAATTTTCTTGAGGAGTTACCCCCAAGCCAATTTAAGGACCACCATATTGATCTCTTATTCAGTGCTACCAAATGAGACAAGATGATTTTTTCATTGTCAAAATTTTATTTTTGGGACATGCCATCTTTGGGGATGTTAGTTTCTTACATGGACTTCTAAAGTAAATCATCTTAGACAAGGATCCAAAATTTAATAGAGGTTTTTTTAGGGTGTTATTCTATGGTTTAGAGATAGAGTTACAAATTACTACCACCACCATTAATCCTCATGTAGATAACCCGACCAAAAGCAAGAACAAGACTATGATCATAAAGTTACAGTATTGTTTTAAGAGTGTCAAGCTCTTTGGGATGAGCATGCTATCCATGATACATTTCAATCATTGACTAAGACTCTCCCTTTGAGGTGATATATGGTGATTCAATTATCGATTCAATAACTAAATGATTATATATTGCCATTGAGGTGGTCTATGGTTATTCAATTATCAATTCGATGATGACGAGCTCTTAGAATCTCCATAAGGAACTATGGTTTAGATTGATGGTTTAGGTTTTGGAACAAATGTTATTGTCTGTAGTTTCTGATTCATTTCCAAACAACCCCCATCCATGGGGATGCGTCTTCTAAGTTCTCGTGTCTACTTTCCAAATTTCTAAATCCTTTTGCAGGTAAATCTGATCCATGGGGCAATTGTGTACAACCTTGGCACTTCTCATAAAAGGTATTCTTCATATGAATCCATGTGTCCCCTAGAATTCATGACTGTAAATGTATGGCACTAACAAAAAGAGAAGACATATTTTCATCTTCAAGTTCTATAGAACTCCCATAGGTCATGACATGGTATTGTCAGCCATCTGTACAATGAGGTTCATCTGCTCTAAGGCTAGTTTTTCCCATTTATCCCAACATTTCTTTGTGATGATACTTACTCTGACTCCACTATCAACGATTGCAAGAGCTTCATAACCCTTGTGCACCACTGTGGAAGTGTTGCATTTGTTGTCATTAATCTTGTAATACGTTCCCATTTGGCTAACTAGAATTTGGATGAGTTCAAGTATGTTGACTCTTCCACTCTCTATGTCCACATCCTTCTCAAGAGGCAAAGGTATTCATTAATCGGTTGGAGGATCGGCTTGCATTTTGTCTTCCATGTAATCTTGCAAATACATCCATAGTCAGGGATTTCCTCTCAGCCATGTTCCAATCGGCATCCTGATCTTTGCAGGGAGAAATGCAAATAGTCTGGTCACATCCCTAGGTGCTCGATTTTGACCATCATCAGGGATTTCACTGACGTAAACGAGAACATGTGAACATGTTAATAACATATGTTAATAACACAAAAAATCTTGTGATCACATGTTATTAACATGTTATATTCACAAAGCTTTCACAAGGGCCTAAAAAAATTATCTTTGTCAGGCATAAAAAATCTTCTTAGGTGGCCATTGACGTGCTATTATGTGAAGATGGTAACATGAGAACATGTGAATAGCTTATTCCCATGTGTAGCCAAGCTTTTAAGGGGTTCGCAAATGGCAAGTGACTTGTTATTTTGTGAACGATAACATGAGAACATGTGAATAACTTGTTCACATGTGTTATTATCACAAAAAATCTTGTGATCACGTGAATATTAAATCCCTGACCATCATTAATGTAAGGATCCAAGTTAGGATTTTCTAACTCATAAATAGGATATTCCCCGCCTTCATCAAACATCCCTCAGAATAGTTCATTCCTTCCTTCTTCTTCCGGGTTGGTTTCACTTCATTACATTCTGAAACCAGTTGCTAGCATGTTCAGCCATTTGGATTTCCTTGTGATATTTTACCCAGCCTAATAAATGTTTTCAATAGCCCAACTAGTCTTCCCTCAAATATGTTTTGATCTTCTCAAACTAAGGCTTGTGCGGCCTCTAGCTTTTCAATCTCTTTATGAGGATTTGGGTATTCAACCACTCCCCTCGGTGTTTGAGGTTCTTCAACCAATTTGGTGTCTTTCCATGTTACGTCTTTTTTTTCTTGTTAGCATCTTTTCCTAGCTCAACCTAGTGGATGTGGTTTCAACCATTCCCTCATTCCAACCATCCTAAATTGCCATTGTAGAGTCTCCTCATCCCACCTTCTTTTCCCTTCTTCTCCTTCCAATGGTTCGGGTAGAAGGTTTAGCTATAACAATTCTCCATTTCACCACCCTTGATCATAATCCCAATCATTTGGAGTCCCATGGTTGGATTGTTGGTTATTTAAGAATCTCCAATACCTTTACAAGTACAGTCCTTTATTAGATGATCAATTTCACACTTTACATCTATGATATGTGGTAACTTGAGTATTTTGAGGGATTATTGCATTGATCTTAATTATGAGGACTCTTAGCCACTGAGTGAGGTCCTTGGCAGTGGTAGCATTGCAGCAGGGTGCTCCTTGTTGCTGTAGCGTTAATCTTCTAGCCCTTACATTGTGCTATAGCTTCGAACAATGGTATTGGTGTATCCCCTTGCATTAGAAAATATTCTGAGGTTGTCCCCCAATTGTCATCTATCTCTTCCACCACTGATCATTTGATTAACTAGTGTTATGTGAGGTGCTAGTCATCATTGTTATTGGTGGTGATAGAATCGGTGGAGGTATAGGTACTTGAGGTACTTTATACGTTCCCCTCCTAGATTAAGTTTTTGAGTATCCATGCCTACATTAAGCTATTAGATTAATTGTTCACTAATCTTATCTTAATCATCATTCCATGCCTACATTAAGATATTAGATTAATTGCTCACTAATCTTATCACTAATCACTTACTAATTATGTTGATTCTTGCATTTGATATACCATAGCTCATCACATTGCTGTAAATTTAACAAAGCTCTACATAGACAGCTATTGTAGGACAACGGGAGGTGGGTATTTGCAAGTGCTAGCTTACATTCATGAGGTTGTCTCTTTGCATTAGATGGAGGGTAAGGTACTAAGTTCCCCACACAACTCTCTCTGTGATTATCTTTGCTTGATGTTGTATTGATAGTGTTCACCTCGAAGGCTAATCCATCCAATTTGAAATCCATGGTGTTCAAGTTGATCTGCAAGCTGCCAAAGCAAGCAACGTGCGCACGGAGCCCTCTCAGATAGCAAGAACGGCAGTGCAAGGGTGCTCATGTGAGAGGGCTCCGTGCCTTGTTCCTCTCATCATCACTAAGGCCCCTAAACACAAACAAAATTATTGTTTAATTTTTCTTGTGGGACATATGCACTTGTAATGGGAAACAACCTCCACACATCTTTGTAATTTACAGTGGAGTCATTGCTTAAGTACTTGTGGTGTGTGGTAAACAATTATTGTATGGCCAGCTTGTGAGTATCTACGGGAATCCAGTGCTATAGATATGTGTGATAATTTTGATTGGGAGTAGATGAAACTCACACACTCATTAGCTAGGATCTTTGGGAGTGGTTAAGTTAACAGTTATCTAGTGCACCACATAACCATTGAAAATGTTGAGTCACTAGTTGGTGAGGAATCAATTATTAATCTCTTGCCAGAATCAGAGGTGTGAGTAGATAAGACTCACCCACCCATCACTGGGGCAAGGTGTTTTGATTGATTAGAGTGCTAGGTTACTGTTGCACATATACATTAGTTTCTTGTGGTTGGAAATTTGCCTTATTCTATTAAAGTGAAGGAATCTTACGTGGTGTCATTATTGTGCATTCAATTTCCTCATGTTTCATGTCAGGTCCTACCTAGCTTCACACGGGTCTCTTCACAGTGATGAGCCTCACGAATGTGAGCTTCAAACCTCCTGACATCCTTTGTGTTTCCTCTGAGGTGTGAGTTCTATGTCCTTAGACTTCTAGTTTGGTGTGACCTTCATATCTCCCAACCTCCTCAATGTTACCCCCGAGGCATGTTCTTCACGCTTCCAAATCCCCATAGTGAATCGTTGGGTTGTTCCCCTCATATTTCTCGTCGTCAGGTGTTTATAAGTGGGGTTTTGCCTTCACCTCTCAGCCTCCTTACTATGTCTCTCAGTGTGTGAGCTTCACAGGCATGAACCTTCACAAGCGTGAGCCTCATTGGTGTGAACCTCACAAGTGTGAGTCTCATAAAAATGAACCTTCATAAGCATGCGCTGCATGAGTGTGAACCTCACAAGCATGAGCCTCATGGGAGTGAACCTTCAAAAGCATGAGCCTCACAAGCGTGAACCTTCCTAAGCGTGAGTCTTCACGAGCATGAGCCTCATGGGCAGGAACCTTCATGGAGTTTACCAAGTACACAATATATTAGTATATTCAAAAGAGCTTCACAATAACACTCACCTTTATAACATCACTTGAGCTTCACACACATCCACAATTGAATCCATTAGCACATTGATCTAGTCATCACAACAATCTAGACTACAATTGATTTGAGGCCACTCAAGTTTGTGAAAATCATCTCCAGCATTAGGCCACTCCACCCTTGTGTATACACTTATTTGTCCTATCTTGCATCATCCACATGCATTCACGCACACTCACCTTCTTAAACAATCATATTTCCTTGGAGGAGTGCATGCTATGCTAGTTATCATTTATTCTCTTCATAGTTCCTTGGTGATACTCGCAAGTTATCATTTATTCTCTTCATAGTTCCTTGGTGATGCTCGCAAGTTTTCACTTTGTGTTGTGAACATTGATAAGTTGAATAGTGAAAATTGTAATTCTCAATTTATCTATTGTATGTTGTATTGTACTTGATAACTATGTGGCATGATCCCCTACCCCAAAGAAACACACTTGAAAATGCATTTAAATTAGCTGCACTTCATGAAATTATTCACATGAAAAATACCCAAAGAAAAACTATTTGAGAGAAAAAAAGAGAGAACAACAAAAAGACAAAAAAAGCCACACACAAAGGCACATTGTAGAAGGAAATGTGGGAGAGAAAATGTAAACATCTGAATAAAGAATCTTTGTAGTGGAACATGAAGCTACGCTTCCGTTCCCTTGGAATTTCTCTATAAAAATCCAAGATTGAGCCTAAAAAGACTCTCCTATTTACCAAAAGATATCTTTGTGAGGAGATCGACCGTATACATTTGTGATCAAGAAATGTAGTGGTGTAATTCAATGCTAGCCCTCTATACGAAGATAGTGAGATTGAGGTTGACTCACCTGTTCCCACGACAAGTAGCAGGATAAGAATTGAGAAACTCCTAACCCCACATTTCCTCAGAAACCTTTTCTTTGATGTTGATAGTTTATCATCATCATATTAAGTGAGGAGTTCACAGAACCTCCAATGGCTACAAACCAGCCTATCGATGGTTTTTACTTGGCCAATAATGGTCTAGACTTACCCCCTGCATCTAGAGGAATAAATCTACTCTCAAGTGGGAAAATAGTGACCTTAAACATAGATATCCTCCCTCCTACTAGATTAGAGGAATCTCACAGAAATGTCCACTCATGGGTGGTGTATTGGTATCATTAAATAGACGAGCAATCCAATCACACATGAAGTGGAATATGTGGATGGCCACCATCAGATCTATGAGATCGTGCAACGCAAAGGGGTAAACCAAGAAAATGTAGTTGAATCTTTGAACCCTAAGGTTTGGAGATTCACAAACAAGTAATGGTGTATAGTGTAAATAGACAGCTTTGGGAACATCTACTACCCTAAGATTCTCATAGGAGAAGCCCCTTTTGACCACACAAATGCTCGCTAGAAAGAGGATCCCCTTCGGTGTGTCGATTGGTGGGTTGCCAACCATAGATCACCTTGAGAAAACTCTATTGGAAAAGCTTGATCCTATTGCCTCAAACTATCCACCCTTAGTCAAAGATCACTCGCATGTGAAAATTCAAACTATCCAACGACATTACGATAGCATATGACCATTGCCTCTAGTATGGGGGGGAGTTCCTCAAAATATTGAGGAACTCCCATAAATAATGAGCCTCTAGACATCTTGAGAAAGCTAGCTAAGGCTACATCACATCAAGATCCCATTCTGAAGGACCAAACCTTTGACAGTATTGTTGGGCACTCATCCTAAGGATGGACGCAAGAAAGACCTGCAATACTGCTATTTATGCCAGGAAATAGCATGTCTATCCCTTCCCAAGAAATGATTGTCCTGCCTCAACCAAGACCACCACTTGGTATGCCGTTCATACCTATGATAGTATCAAGACCTCTAGCTTCACAAAGGACCATTAATGGCTCTCTAGAACAAATGTCAAAGGCTTGAGTTTGAAAGCAAACTAGAAAGTCCGAGTGCTAATGCGGCAGCACGGCGACACGCAGGTGGCTAGGGTTCGAAGTGTAAGCCTCTGTGATGGTTCTGAGCGCAACAAATCACTGTACATGCTACAAGGTGATGATCTTTATGTGACTCCAAAGAGGCCTGTTATGAAGGCCGGAGCTATGGAAGCCACCTGTTTGGTAGGTGCAGACGCAAGAGTAAGAACGCTTTAATCGCATTTTCAACGTCTTTAACAGTCAGTTGCACAGACGCATTAAGCACTCACCATGAACTCGTCGACCTCCTTCCTGCAGCCGCAGAACTTGTTCATATCCGGATTGTTACAACGTGCGGCGTACTGAACCTTGCCTAGCAATAGTTGATGGCCACGCTGTGCTCGTTGGCGAGCTGGGCTTCAAGGGCTCGCACGTGATCCGCTGGGAGGCCCACGCTGAGGCACTGCACGTGCGCCTGCAGCACGTGCTCGTAAAGGGGGTGCGAAACGATCTCCGCCTTGAGTTTGGCCGAGGTGCGGGGCTCATCGATGATGAAGAGGACGATGATGAGGTGCAGGTAGTCAGGAGGATGATGAGGATGATAATGATGCATACGAAGATGAGGCTGCATTTGTCCCTGGCGCAAGAATGAGGTGCTCTTCTGCGTACTGCTGCTGTTGTAGATGATGGTCATGCAGCTGCTGCGAGGGGAAGAATGCACGCTCGGCCAGAGCGATGCACAAGATCCAATTATCAGCCCACACCCGTTCAGAGAAGGGTTTCTCTGAAGGTGCTGGGCACTTCAAATATTAGGGTAGTACTCTACCAGGAGCTGGAAAACGAGGCTACAGCCAGAGACACCTGCTCAAAGAAGCTGATCTGCTGATGGGCACTTGATCGCCTGTTAACCGACTCTTCAACGAGAAGAAGGACGAGATGACAGCCAATGGTGGCTCGAGCGGCACATGCAACCAGATGCTGCTGAGCGGTAAAATTGAGCTGCTAGGGCTACAGCCAGTGACCGGCGGATACATATATTGAGGAGGCTCTAGGCGGCGACCATTATGAGGAGAAGAAGACGACTAAACAGTGAGGGAGCTACTGGTGGGTTGCTTGGTGCTGATGGGGTGAGTACCTTGCGCACACAACAGTGAACCCATCCTCTTTGTCTGTTTCTCTCTCACTCTCTTTGTCTGTTTCTCTCTCACTCTCTCTTTTTGTCTGTTTCTCTCTGCCCTGAAAGCGCCCCCTTTTTTCTAACCCATCCTCATCATAGCTTCGCCCTCCCAAGCACTGTTTCTCTCTCTCTCTCTGTTCTGTCTGTTTCTCTCTGCCCTGAAAGCGCCCCCTTTCTTTTAACCCATCCTCATCATAGCTTCACACTCCCAAGCAGCTGACGTTGAGAGCCGAACGACCTTCCCCTTCTATGTGGCCCTACCCTGCCCGGCCTCGGGACTCGCATTAAATTAATCATTTCTCTGAAAATCAAGTAAATTATTCCAGTATCTCTTTGGCCTGCTGGCCCGGTCCCCGACGCTTAATGCGACGCTAAATTTTGATATTTTACCCAGCCTAATAAATGTTTTCAATAGCCCAACTAGTTTTCCCTCAAATATGTTTTGATCTTCTCAAACTAAGGCTTGTGCGGCCTCTAGCTTTTCAATCTCTTTATGAGGATTTGGGTATTCAACTACTCGCCTCGGTGTTTGAGGTTCTTCAACCAATTTGGTGTCTTTCCATATTACGTCTTCTTTTTCTTGTTAGCATCTTTTCCTGGCCCGGTCCCCGACGCTTAATGCGACGCTAAATTTTGTCCCCCGTACCGCCCCATATTAACACCTGCTTTGACGTGTTGCAAATCTATAACATTGTAATGTTTACTTAGACCTACCTAGTCTTCTAGAGGCATTGAGAGACGAGCTTAATTTGAGTCATAATAAAATACAATAGATTTTCATCTCTTTTAAGCAACATCAAAATATACCATCTAGCTTACATTTTCATTTCTATTTGGTAATGTTGTTACCATCCTCTCAATTCCAATGGGTGGCCTATAGATCATGAAATGCAAACGTTAAATTTATCCAAAACTCTTAAGAAGTGAAGTTGGTGCCAAGTGAGGTTTCACTATTTTGCAAATACTGGATGTGGTGAAACCCTTAAGGTTGTATTAGCATCGAGTTGTACCATTTCCTCTAATTTGTAACTAGCCAAAAACCCTAGATTAGAATCTTATCTTGGATACCTATTTACAACATGACCTCTCTAGTAAGTATTGCTTCAATTACAACAAGACAAAGCACCTACAGACGCACACACAGACGCGTTTACTCAACTAAAAAAAAAACTTACGAGCGCGTCTATTTCCATGTCTATTAGCGCGTCTCCAGACCCGCGTCTAAAGGCGCATTGAAAAGGTAGCAAATAGACGCGCCTTTATACACGCTTATATATGTGCATATAGACGCGCATATAGATGTGCAAATAGACGGTTAGGGAGAAATTTAAAAAACAGATAGACGCGCTTTTAGATGTCTTATATAGGCGCATATAGACGCTCATATAGACACGTAAATAGACAGTCGGGGAGAATTTAAAAAACATACACACGCGTGTATAGACGCATTTATACACGCAAACCAGACGCAAAGCAGACGCATTTATAGACGCTCAAATAAACGCATCTTGAACAGACAAACGCGTATATAGACGCGCTATAGAATATTTTTTAAATTTTGTGTGCTTTAACAGAATGCTGTGTATTTTGTGTATGCTATGTAGTTACAGGAATCCCATTTCTACATTATGTAATTCAATTCTTACAGCTAATCCCATTTTAATTAGCACTCTTGCAAGCACGTCTATAGCCAACATTAATTACAATTCCAAATAAAACATTACAACTCTGAAATGTTTAGTTACAAGGCATTAATTGATAGCTCAAAAAGTGCTTTTATGTACATATAGCACGAAGCTAAGCCACGTCTTGTGGCTTCAAGTACCAAAAATAAGAGGAGTGTATATACAAGAGGCAGGAAGCCAAGCCAGTGGCTAAGTACAAAAAAGAGTAGCTAGCACTACTCCTCGCTCCCTTCTCCGCCTCCTTCTTCCTCATCTTCTTGTGCAAGGTCCTGTAAACAAGGGACAACATATATCAATGTATGAAAAATCAAATCTAGTAGCCCGGATATACTGCTCCTCAGTAATCAACCCGTCATTATAGAAGTGCCTCCATGTATCTCCTCTGCGATGGTGGCGGTGGTAGGCTGTCTCGATAGGAGTAGGGTACCTGCCCACGATATCACGCTGCAAGATGACACAATTTGCGAAGGGGTTAGTACAAAGAAACAACCTCCTAATAAACTACATAAACAATATAATTTGAGATCGATACTTACAAATTGGGCCTCCCATGATTCAACACCCCCTGCTCCAAAATGCACGCTTCCATATCGCTCCATTTAGATCCTTCGTGCCTCCACGTGCTTTAGACTGGGTTCCTCCTTCGCTGACTTCATTGCTTTCTTCCACTCATGCTTGTGAGCGGTGTGGGGTGGGCCCCTTGGTGGTTGACCTCCCTGGAGCCTGGCAAGCTCCGCTAGTGCATGCCTCTTAAGTGAAGATCTTTTATTGCTAAGTATCGAAACAATCTTTGACTTGGTCCATTTATCTGTGAACTGAACATTGGGGGGGTTAGGATACCTAGAGCGAACAGCAGCGAGGGTCTCATCAGCTAACCTCTTTGGTTGATCTTTGTAGTGAAAAAAGCAATCTCTGTAATTGTTAGCAATTATAGAGCGCACACTACAAGGGATCAGGCTCATACCCGCGCTCCTAGCCGCTAAAAATGACTTGTGAAAAAAAGTAGCGGGCCCGTGTATCAGCGCGTGTATCATCGCGGCCAGAGACATGCGTGTAAAAGCGCGTGTATAGAACCTCTCAGACGCGCGTATACACGGGTGTGTAGCCGCGTTCTTTTTACAGACGCGTTGATACATGCGGCTATACACGCTTTTTCTTATTTTAGACGCGCTTATACACGGGTGTATAGCCGCGTCCTGTTCAGTTCAAATGTCTCAGACGTGTTTATACCTGCGTCTATACACGCGTTTCTTTAATTTAGATGCGCTTATACACGCGTAATTACCAGTTTTGACGCATTAATACACGCGTATTTTCCAGGGTATCCGCGTAGATACACGCGAGTTTTAGCAGTTCTGACGCGTTTATACACGCGAACAGAGAGCAAAAAAAAAAATCCAGAGAGTGCTATTTGGTGCCTGAATACTGTTCCAGCATTCCAGCACCCAATAGCACTCTCTAATTTTTTTTTTTGTGCATTAGACCATCCCATTAGACCATCCACGAAGAACATGTGCATTAGACCATCCCATTAGACCATCCACGAAGAACATGTGCACGAGGGAGATTAAGACAAGAACGACATGAATGCATACATTGTCAATACACGATTCAAGACAGACATGAATGTAATACTATCGATCAATCAATTCAATATTACTATCAAAATTTCATACATGTATACAAGGGAGTCCATATCTCGAAGTAGCCCATGGCTTGAGTTTACAAAAAAATATATACAATCACATCCTCAATATGGAATGTGATACTATAAGTCTGAGTACTACTCAGACCCAGATGATGACTCGGTGCTCCCTCCATGCTCAGATGAGCTCACATCGGTCGGAATGTCCGAGGAGTAGTGCTCACGTCCACCCTCTGCAGCGGCGGCCGGTGGATCATCAGCAGCTTGTGCCTGTTCAAGTAATATATAGTATATAAGTATATATATATGCAATTCAATAAACCAAAACCATTCGTTTAGAATTTTCAAGTACCTGTCGACCGTATGGTCTCATGGCCATCTCAAACTGCACGTCCGTAATACGTCCCTCGGCTCTGAAGATGGCCCACGTGTCACATCTGCTATGCCGGCGAGCATACGCAGTATCGTGGGTTGACCCATCGCTGTATCATAATCAACACAATTTGTAAGATTAAAACAATCATAGAATCAATGAATTAAATAAACAATCAAATAAAGTGGCAAGATACTTACGAACTCTGCCTCCCATGACTCGACGCCGCCAGATTCGAAATGCGAAGATCCAATGGTCTCCATCTGGATCCGTCGTGCCTCCACATGCTGCCTGCTCTTCACGCCACCCTCTGCTCGTTTCTTTGCCTCCTTCCACTCGCGTTTGTGCGTAGTGGCAGGTTTCTCGGCAGGATAGCCACCCGCAGCTACATTTAGCCGGTCACATCGTACGCGATTTTTTTAAGGTGAGATCTTTTATTACTTAAGATCTCCCTTATTCGCGTCCTTCCCCATACATCCGAGAATGTAGCATGTGGGGGATTGGGGTACCGACTATGTACAGCCTCTATCACCTCCCCAACTAATCGGCTATTTTGATCTTTAAATTTAATAAAACAATTTCTATATGAGTTTGATACTACCCCACGCATGTACTCCATTACCACCCTCCCCCTCGCATCCATCACTATCTCGCCCCTATCCGTCACATCATAGCAGACCACTCTCTCTCTCTCATCTCCTCCTCTTTCGAACTATCTCCTCTAACTCTTCTCTCTCTATCTCCTCTCTCACCGCGTGCCCTACTACCTCCCCCACCTCCCCCACCAAAGCACCCGCCGCATCCTCCACTCCCACTCTTCCTACTGCTGCGGGTGGAGTCACGACTGGGGGATTGTCTACGTGACGGTGGCTGTGAGCCCTGACGTGACGGTGGCTCTGAGGGAGCACGTGATGGTGGCTGTGAGGGTGTACGTGATGGTGGCTGTGAGGGTGTACGTGAGTGTGTCTGGGACGAGGTATGTCTCCTCGGTGGACGTGGAAGAGGACAAGCTGCATGCCGTCTCGTCGGACTCGGAGGAATAGACGGCACTGGAGTGCCCTGGATACTCGCGGTAGGGGTATAGACACCAGGCAGGGAAGGAGGGGGATGGGCATACATATACTCTGTAAGCTCAACCGGACCAGGTTGGCGCCCAAAATGATTCAGCATCTCCATCAGCCAATTGCTGTACGCAAATGGATCGGATGAAGAACCTGGAATATCCATAAAGAACCTGCAACAAACATCTTCATGTACATCATGGGCTGTCTCTTGACTCACACAAATATCATCATTCAAGTCAGTTGTGTTGCCTGCAAATCATGAAATCTGAAACGTCGCAGTCTCGTGCAAAAACGCGTGTATACACCCGTCAAAAAACGCGTGTATACACCCGTCCAGAAACGCGTGTATATCCGCGTGAACAGACTCTGCAGACAGTTTACACGCGCTTTTACACGCGTTTCTACACGCGACCTGCGAAAATTTTTTTTCGAAAAGACCGACCCCCGACAAAGACAGAGTTTCCTTATAAAAGGACCAACCATTGTCGCCCCTGTCAGGATGCAGTAACCCAATCGTGTGCACAGAAGCAAAAGGACAAACCCAAAGAGCAAAAAGCAAATAGCATAAACAAATCTGACGAAAGAGACAAGGCACAGGACAAAGTGACTCACCTCTGAAAAAGTGAGTCTTCTCTGCTCCTTCTCTGCTCCCTCCTTCTCCCGTGTGTGTGCTCCTTTCTCTGCTCCCTCCTTGCTGTTGGAAGAGGCAAAAACAGGCGAAAACGCAAGCAGAGTCGGTTTCTTAGTTCAAAATCTATATTTGGGGAAGGCGGGCTATTTTTAGTTTAAACATACCGTCGCGTTTATATTCGCGTTTATAAACGCGTGTATATTCGCGTGTATGATATTGTAGCTGCGTTTATACACGCGTTTTGTAGACATTACCCGCGTGAATACATGCGATTTTTAGGAAGTAGCCGCGTTAATACACGCAATTTTTAGGAAATAGCCGCGTCAATACACGCGATTTTTGTGCTTTCATTAAAAACATATAATGATTTTGTGTTTTCTGATTTGTATACAGGATGTCATCAACCTCTTCAAGCAGTTCTGGGGAAGATGAGACAATGAGTCATCATAATCGCGATGTGTGGTTGGGACAACGGATCAAATGTATGTGTAATCGATGTGAAGGATGCATTGTACGAGCACGTCGAATTACCTTGAATCACATCTCCATGTATGGAGAATGGAATCAAACAAGTTTAGAGGTGAGTAGATGTAAATTGATGGTATTCAAATGACTCATGGTATCCAAATTAAATTAATAGAGTTGTAACATATAATTTGATAAATTGAAGCAGGATGCAGTACCACACCCTAACATGGTACCCTACGCGCGACGAGAGCACGACGTAAAGCGTCGACGAGATGATGCTGGAGCTTCAGGATCTATTGTTAGAGATGAGTGGGAAAGGGATGACAATAGCCCTGCACCCCACGAAGTTGTGGAAGAGGAGGTGCTTGATGATATGGTGCGGAATCTTTTTAAGGATGATCCCAAAGGTATGGACGACGATGATATGGAACAAGAGCATCTTTATAAGGCTTCATCGACACCGGTGTTTGAAGGGTGCACATTCTCTGTTTTACGTGCTTCACTTGAACTACTTAATATACAAACAGTTTATGGATGGAGCAATGCAAGTCTTGACGCATTGTTGAAGTAAGCATTCTAACTTACAAATTTGAATTAGTGGTTTAAGGTTTAGGATTTAATACTAATTATAATTGATGATATTGGATGCAGGCTATTATCAAACATGCTTCCAAAGGAAAATAGACTACCCACCTCAAGAGACATAGCGAGGCGCTATGTGACATCTCTTGGAGGACTGGATTATGATAAAATACATGCATGCGTCAATGATTGCATTCTCTTTCATGGGACACATAAGGAGGCTCTACATTGTCCCACTTGTGGTGAAGCAAGGTACAGAACAGATATGAAGAGTTTTGATGTACCTCGTAAAGTCTTGCGACACTTTCCTATAATTCCTCGCATCAAACACATGTTCAAGTGCAAATCCATAGCAGAGCTCATGTCATGGCATTCCTCACATCGATCGGATGATGGCATGTGGAGAATTCCCGTAGACACTCCTGCTTGGAAGCATATTGAAGATGAGTGGCCCAGCTTTAAAACAGAGCCCAGAAACTTGAGACTTGGCCTGGGTATGGATGGAGTGAATCCATTTGGTTTCAAAAGCACCGCATACAGCGTGTGGCCAGTTGTGTTGGTGAATTACAACCTTCCACCATCAATGGCGATCAAGAAGGGACATCTTATGTTATCCGTTCTAATTCCAGGGAAACATAAAGTCAAGCATATGGATGTTTATCTTGAACCACTGATGAGTTGGAGGAACTATGGAGAGGTGTTGCGGTGGTGGACATTAGTAGGCCTCCCTCCTCTCGACACTTCGACTTAAAAGTAGTGTTGATGTGGACAATGCATGACTTTCCAGGATACAGCGATTGTTCTGGTAAGAATTCTAATTACCTCCCTACTCTATTACTATTGGCTATATATATTAATTAGACGGTTTGACTTTATTATTCTAACTTTTATTTATATTTTAACAGGTTTGAAAACATCGGGTAAACATGCATGTCCTGTTTGTGGCCCTTCGTTAGTACATGAGTATGCGGATGGTTTGTGTAAGACTATATTCGATAATCATCATCGATTTCTCCCCTCAGATCATCCTAAATATGTTGCTAGTAAGAGTAACATTCCTCCACAAACACTTCGTACAAAAGATTGGAAGCGTATTTGGGAGTCTACAACTATTCTTCCTCTAGATGGCATGAACAGGTATAGTGATGTTTTTTCAATCTTGTTTTGTGTAGTCTCTAATTGGATTAAAGGTCACATAGAGCAATCCCTTGTGTAGGTACTCCATTTTTTTCCGGTTGCCATATTGGACCCATCTTAAGATCAACCATCTTCTTGATCCCATGCACATTTTCAAGAATGTGGGATCTGGTATTTGGGAACATATTACTGGTAAACGAGACAATGTTAGCGTACGTGAGGACTTGCGGGTCGCAGGACGTATGCGTCAAGCTTGGCCACGAGAGGTGGGTGGGCACGTTCGTCTTCCGCCTACACCATGGATTATATCAAAGAAAGAGGAGAAGCAGGTAAAGCAGGCCATCACCACTTTGCGTACTCCCCCAGTGGATGCATGAGATCATTGAAGGGAGCCTTTACAACCACTAAGAAAAGAGGCGTTGAGCAACTATATGGGTTGAAGTCCCACGATTGGCACAAGATGCTTCAAGTAAGTATTTTCCAAGTCTTGTACGTACGTTGAAATTAAATTTTGTAATGCCATAAACCATAAATGTGCTCTTATGTGCGCAGTTCATACTACCTACCAACATCGACCATTGTGCAAATAAGAGTTTGAAAAAATGTATTTATAAGATGGGCGAGCTTGTGAGGTATGTAAAACCCATGCTCAGATCACCCTTCATTATACCTTGCAAAATGAACGTGCATGAGGTATAACGTACTATTTATTTATTTTTCAGATATGTTAGTTCCAAAGCAATTGATCTAGCCACGTTGGATGATGCGCGTGTTATGGCAGTGGAGGTGGTTTGTTTGGTAGAGGAGACTTTTCCGCGAACCATTCTCACAAGTCAACTACATCTCATTGTGCATTTAGTGGACGAAATTGCTTTATGTGGTACTGTGCATGCACGCTGGATGTTCTTCCTAGAGCGCTTCATGAAGACCTTAAAAGACTTTGTGAGGCAAAGTGCAAGGCCTGAAGGAAGCATGGCCGAGGGTTGGTTGATACAAGAGTCTCTTGTATATATTTCAGAATTTCTTGGTCAGGTGGACAGCTCTTTGCCACAACTATGGAGCAATGAAGAGGACTTGAGGATGACCTCTATTGTGCCTCAAGGAAAAGGACATAGTAAAGTAATTGACAGAACATTGATTGATGATCTCAATTTCACTTGTATCCTTAATAGTGATGTGATGAGCAGATGGGTTACAAGATATGAGGATGCAAAGATAAGCAGGCAAGCAGAAAGAGCTCTCTTTCGGAGGCAACACGGCTCTCGGAAGGCGTACCCTAAGCATCTAGCAACACTTTCGAATGATATCCATGTTGATTGGTTGCATGAGGAAATGGAGAGAGCAGAGAGCGACGAGGGGCTGCATATCACGGCGGAAGAATGGGAGTATGCACGAGGATGCATGTCAAAGGTACATAGAACTAATGTTTTGCATTAGTTGTAAGTGATTTGCTTTTAATATTTATTCACATTGCTTACACAAATATTGCTTCTATTTTGGTCCAGTGCACTATGTTCAATGCTATATGGTGTGAAGGCAAGCATTTTCGAACACAAAGGATTGATAAAAAGAGAAATACACAAGATTGCGGCGTCATTAGTAGCTTTGAGGGAGCTAATGGAAAAATGGATGATTATTGTGGCATAATCCAAGACATATTTAGGCTTGACTTTCGTCGCTTCTTTGTGTATGTTTTGGATGTCAAATGGCAAATGAACGTGGTGGAAAAAGGGCCTGATGCAACGATAAAACGCCATGCAAGTGGATATGTAACTATTGACTCTACAAAGTTCTGGCAAACAAAGAAAGATAGGCTCGTATTGCCACAACAATGTGAGCAAGTATGCATTTTTTTACTATGTGTTTCATGTACATATATATCTAAGCTCGCGTACCCCTTGACTTTTGATATGCTAATTAATTACTGTACTGTGTGTATTTGAGTAGGTTATCTATCTACCAATGGTGCATGACATCAAATGGTGGTACGTCATCCCTATTGCACCACGTTCCAAAGTGATGTATAATACATTCACTGATATGGAGCATATGGAGGATGTAACAAGCCGCAATGAAGATGATGTCGAACATGCCATTGAAGATGTTGTGATCGATGATCAAGAAATAAGAGATGATCATGATAATGAGGATGAGCATGCCATTTCTCATGATCATGAGAATGACCCTACCATTGAGGATGATGGTGATGTTGATGAGGATGATCAGGACATCGATACCATTATCAATGGAGTACAGAATATCGATAGTGGAATAAATTTAATCGTAGCCTTACCAATTGATCAAATGGATATTGATGTTGATCGTTTGGCAAGGATGGATCTTATTGAAGATGAGATCGAACCCTAACCAATCCGTCACTGTATGTTCTAAATTGATGACATTTCTATCATCTCATATGCATGATTTATTTTTGAATATATTTCATTATTGTAAATGCATGTAGTGGGATTGTGTAATGATGTATACTGTAATGTACTATGAGATGGTTTAAGGAAAATAGTTTTTAATTTTGTAAAGGAATTCAGTTTTTCTTCAGTTTTTCTCTGCCATGCGTGTATTAATCCGTGTATAGTAGCGTGTATTTATCCGTGTATAATAGCGAGTATTACCCCGTGAATATTATCATGTATAGATGCGTGTATTACTACGTGTATATAAACGCGTTTATACACGCGTTGATAAATGCAAACATACACACGAACTTAAATGCTAAAATACACGCGCCCGATTCTATTCAAATACAGGCACGACCATACACGCGCCCGTAATTTATCGCGTGTATGAAACGCGTGTATGACAGCATTGTCTTGTAGTGGCATTAAGGCCATGATGTCCTTCCCCCATGCATCCATCAAGATGCCTCCTATATCTAAGTGATGTCATAGTAGATTGTACCATCACCCGGAGGCACCTCTTAATCATCTGAATCATTCTCGGCCCCACCACCACCCCCCCAAAGCACTGTGCCATGCATCCTCCACCGCTCTCCCTGCTACTACACCTGCTCTACTGTGTCGTGTCGAGCTACTACGCTGGCCACCTGTAGCTACTGGAGAACCAAGTCTGGACTGCACGGGAGTATGCCGACGGCTCTGTGAGGCAGAAGGGCCTCCTGACGGCATGGGGGAAGGGACATAGGACGGCATGGGGGAAGGGTCTCGGCTATGTAGCCGGCTGGGTTGTGTTGACTCCACTGGGGAAGGTGTGGGGTTGGGGTGGTTTGGAGTCTGTAGTGCCGACTCCCAGGGGGTGTTTAGAGTACCCGTCATGTAGCCGTATAACTCCGCAGGACTGGGAGGGTGCCCCAAAAGGTTATATAAGTCCCGAAAGATGGATTCCCAAGGATCAGGTGAGCCTGAAGCGCTTCCTGGCCACATGATAAACTGGAAAAAAGAAAAAAAGAAGATTACTGATAAACTGAGAAGAGAAAAAGAAGAGAAAAAGAGAGAAGGAAAGAGAGTAGAAAAGGCATGCACAGCGGGGATAAAAGAGAGGAGAAAGGAGAGGAAAACAGAGGAGAAAAAGAGGGGATAAAAGAGAGAAAAAGAGAGGAGAATAGAGGAAAATAGAGGGGGATAAAAGAGAGAAAAAGAGAGGAGAATAGAGGAAAACAGAGGAAAATATAGACTATTTTTTCAATCATGCTTTCCCTTACCATCATTAATGCAATCCCCTTCTTCAATCATGCCATCCCTTTCCATCATTCCTGCAATCCCTTTCTTCATTCATGCAATCACTTATTTCCATGAAAGGAGAGGAAAAAAGAGGAGAAAAAGAGAGAAAAAGTGGGGATAAAAGAGAGGAGAAAGGAGAGGAAAAGAGAGGAGAAAGGAGAGTAAAAGAGAGTAGAAAAAGAGAGGAGAAAGGAGAGAAAAAGAAGGAAAAGAGAGGAGAAAAAAAGAGAAAAAGAGAGGAGGGGAGAGGGGAAAAAAAGAGCAAAAAAAACACAGTGTCTATCTGTGCGTTTAACAGCGCGGCTACCTGTTTCCAACACAGAGTAGACGCATCTATAGACGCGCTTTTAGAGCACTTTTAGACGCTTTCTCAGATGCATCTATAGACACGTTCTGACAGACATACTATTCAAAAAGATGAAAAGGACATGCGTTGCGCCCGACGACGTGCCCAACACAAAAACACAGTTGTACAAAAACAATTGTTTCAAAGAGAGCAAAGGATGAATCAAACGAGAGCAACTTTCAAAGAAGATCAAAAAAGAAGATCAACCCTAAAGAGACTTACCTTGGATAGAGGTATGGAAGCTTCTTGTCCTTCTTCAAAGCTGTTTCTCTCTCTTCTCTTCCTTGTTCACCCTTTGCTTCTCTTTCTTCTCTTCCTTGTTCACCCTCTTCTCTTGTGTGCTTGGAGATGAATCTGTAAGCATGGAGATAATTATGGGTGCTTGAAGATAAGTGTGGATGCTAGGCTGTGAATCTGTTAATAGCAAAGCAAGCCTGTTATTTAAAAGTATGTGAAGAAAAGCAAGCGCGCTAAAAGTAGGTTTGAAAATGAAAATTGCTTCTACAGAAGCATCTAATGTCGCGTCTAATATCGCGTCTAAAACCGCATGTAAATGCGCGTATAGACGTGTACTACACAGAACAGACGCGCAAATAGACGCGCCACAGAGTTTTTAGATTAAATATTTGATACAAGAGCAAATTTTTTGGGTTGTTTATTTGTAGGATGTCTTCATCTTCAACAAGTAGCTCTAGTGAGAGGATGTCTTCATCTTCAACAAGTAGCTCTAGTGAGGATGAATCCCTCCGTATCCACCATCGTGAAATGTGGTTGGAGCAAAAAATCAAATGTATGTGTGATCGATGTCGAGGAAACATGTATCGTGCACGCAGGATTACACTCAATCACATCTCAAAGTATGGAGAATGGGATGCGACCATAAACATGGTAAGTGTTAAAGAGTTAAGGTTGATTGAGATACCTATGGGTATTCATATGTTTGAGTTATGATCCCATTTTAATTTGATATAGGATGCAGTGCCACACCCGCATATGTTTTCCTATGCTCGTGAGGAGGCAAAGCGTCGGTGATATGAGGTGGGATCTTCAGGAGGGATCGTTATGGATGCATGGAGTGATGGTGATAGTAGCCCTCCGCCATTACCTCATGAAGCCGTGGAGGAGGAGGTGTTTGATGATATGGTGTGGGATTTATATGTCCATCAATCCGAAGGGAGGGATGATAGCATGGAGCAGGACGATCTTTTTATCACAGCATCGACTCCACTATTTGAGGGATGCACATTCTCTGTTCTACGTGCCTCCCTTGAGTTACTAAACTTCAAACCATCTATGGATGGAGCAATGCAAGTTTGAATGCATTACTCAAGTAAGCTTTAAAGTCTGTTTTGCAAACATGGTGAGTTATGCTAGTGCGCTACAAGGGATCGGGCTCATACCCGCGCTCCTAGCCGCTAAAAATGACTTGTGAAAAAAGTAGCGGACCCGTGTATCAGTGCGTGTATAATCGCGGCCAGAGACATGCGTGTAAAAGCGCGTGTATAGGACTGTTCAAACGCGCTGATACACGCATTCTGTCAGTTCAGCTACCCTTAGACGCGCTGATACAAGCGTGTATACACGCGTTTTGTCACTTTAGATGCGCTTGTACATGCGTATTTCTCAGATTTGACGCGTTTATACACGCATATTTTACAATGTATCTGCGTATATACATGCGGCTTTTTGCAGATCTGACGCGTTTATACACGCGAACAGAGAGCAAAAAAAACAAATCCAGAGAGTGCACCCAATAACACTCTCTGGATTTTTTTTTGGGTGCATTGGACCATCCACGAGGAAGATTAAGACAAGAACGACATGAATGCATACATTGTCAATACACGATTCAAGACAGACATGAATGCAATACTATCGATTCACGATTCAATATTACTATCAAAATTTCACACATATATATATACAAGGGAGTCCATATGTCGAAGTAGCCCATGGCAAGCTTGTGTCTCTTGGACGCCCAACCCACACTCTCCTCCAGCTATGGCGGTGGCTCCTCACACGAAAGCTCTGCTCACAAGCTTCCCAATGCTTCAATGCTCTCCACGAGCCTCTCTCTACTGTTCCTCTGTCCCCAAGATGTCCACCACGGCGTTCTCCACAGCTTGGTGTGCAATTCCTCAGCACTCTCCACCAGGATGCTCTCCAGCAGGAGCCTTTTCTCTACTGCAATGCGATCACTTCTACCCGGCCCTCCAGCGCGGCGGCGGCTAACACACCTGAAACCTGCACTCAACAGCACGAGCCCGTCTGCTTCTGTCGCGAGCCAAACAGCCTGCATACTCAAAACCAAGGCGGCTACCCTGTAAGTGTTTGCCAGCTCAACACCAGGAAGAAACGGCCACCTTCACTCTTCAGGCTCTTCTCTTCGAACAGTCACCGTACGATCACTGTCACCGTACGATCACTGTCCCTGCTCTGCTGGCGGCTCCTCTCCCAACGTCGGCTCACCAAGTACCCGCCTGCTGCCTCTTTTTAGAATCACCAGCCACGCCTTCTCTTCAGGCTCTTCTCTTCGAACAGTCACCGTACGATCACTGTCCCTACTGTGGCGGCTCCTCTCCCAACGTCGGCTCACCAAGTACCCACGCTGCTGCCTCTTTTTAGAATCACCAGCCACGCCTTCTCTTCAGCACGCCGTGGTCTGCAAAACCCCCCCAAGGCTCCTTGATGACCTGGGCGCCTCCAGCTACTCTGTGCAAGGCGGCCACCCAGCCACTCACCTCTGAGCCTTCTTTCAATGAGGCGGCTTCCAACTCTGTCTCGCTGACCACACCGGCGCACCCAACACCAGCTACTCTGTGCAAGGCGGCCACCCAGCCACTCACCTCTGAGCCTTCTTTCAATGAGGCGGCTTCCAACTCTGTCGCGCTGACCACACCGGCGCACCCAACAGCTACCACACCAGCCAGCTCTTCACACGTCCAAAGCGCCTACAGCCCTTCAGAATCACTCGCCGGTCCTTGGTCATCTACCAGGCGGCACAACCTTCTTTACGCCCGTGTGCTGCAGCATCTGCGCAAGGCGATCCTCTTTCTCTACTCGGCGACCCGATCTCTTCTCCTTCAAAGCGGCCAACCTCACTTTTTTCATGCCTTCGCCATCTTCCAGACCTTCGCCAGCTTCTAGACGTCAAGCTGGCAACCACCAAAATCTCCACGTAGCCCCTTGGCCACTTGTATAGTATATTTTTTATTTTTTTTTCCCAAAGCCTCACTAATGGCCATCATCCCAACCTTCATACCTTGCATCATCACAACCTTAATGCTTTGCTTCACCTTGATATACGGCGCCCACGAATTTCCAATACAAGTGCTACCTACGGCCATAAACATCAGCATCATCACTTACCAAGACACGACCATTTCCCAGTCGGTGCCCTGCATTTAGCAACCATCTCCACATTCATGCTAAAAATGGAGCACCATCTCCAGAACCAGCCCCAGATTGGCCAAGCATCATCACATTCGGAGTTCCCGACACACTTTCACGTGCAAGCATCACATCAGCTCGTAAAAAAAAAACATAAAACCACCCGCCGACTTGTACATTTGCCAGGGCATTCAGGGCAAAGTTTTATTGCACACCATGCATCCCATATGTACACGAACTCAAAACACCTTTACAGAAAAATGCTTGACATACTTTGCCCAACCCCTAGCTTGCTGAATCATTCATGATCAGCAGTAAAAAGCATTTCAAGACCTAATTCCATATCCAAAACTTCCCTTCATCTGAAATCACATCTTCAGACACTGCATCCTGCACAATCACCATCAAACGTGCATAATACTTCTTCAGTCTGTATCCATTTACCCTGGAAGCATGTAAAGTCCCATCTAAATCTGCCAATTGATAGCTCCTTCCCACTTAATTTGGAACTTCTTATGAAAGGAATTATCCAGCCTGCTATTATAACGTAATACCAAATCATCCTTCATAATTCCTTTGCGTCTAATTTTCTTGTTAAACTTCTCCAACGTCCTTGCTTGCATATCTTCATAATGCTTCAAAGCATTATTCCTAGTTTAGCTGTGCTTCTTGTAAATATAACAGCCGCTCTTTAAGGGCATCTTTAGGTTCTTCCAAAAGCTTTTCCAACATTTTAACAGCTGGTATCTCCACCTCAATAGGCAATAAGGCTTCCTTCCCATAAACAAGATGAAATGGAGTGAAACCCGTACCAGTCTTAATTGCTGTCCTGTATGCCCACAAGGCAGCAGGCAACTCCAGATCCCAATTCTTGCCTTGTCGCTCTGTCACCTTAGATAAAATCTTGATTAACTCACCATTGAAACGCTCATTCACGCCATTACACTATGGATAGTAAGGTGTGGTAAAACTACGACTGATCTTCATTTTTGTACATAAATAGTCCATAAGCTCTGCTCTGTGAAACTTGGACCCTGATCAGAAAGCAATTCCAATGGCACACCAAACTTACAACAAATATCCTAATATACAAACTTTGCTACTTCCTTAGCAGTAATTTGTTTCACTGCCTTTGCTTCTACCCATCTAGAAAGATAATCAACTGCAGTCAAGATGTAGCACTTCCCTCGGCTTGGTAATAGGCAATGGTCCCACAGCATCAATTTCCCATTTTTAGAAAACATCATAAGCAAGAATTGTCTTCCTCATCTCAGGCTTTAATATCCGTCTACTCTGAGCTTGGCATTGTTTGCATGACCTGCACCAATGATTAACATCCTTATGTATACTTGGCCATACATAACCTTCCTGCAATACCTTATGCGAAGTAATCTTTGAGGCAAAATGTCCACCGCATGCTCCTTCATGGTTTTCCTTAAGAATTTTGTAGATTTCTTCCTTCCAAAGTACCCGTCGCATTATCAAATCAATTCCCTTCAAATACAAAGCATCACCAACCATCACATACCTTGTAGCTTTTCTGATGAAACCATATTTTTTTGATCTTTCAATACAATTAGGAATCATCCCTGTTAACAAAAACTCCTCAACATCCTGTAAATTCTCCCTGCCACAATAAAATGATGTATGAGCTTTAAGAACAAAAACTTCACCAATCATTCCCTGGGCTGCTTCATGAGCCTCCTCATTATGGCCTCGATCCACATGCTTAAGACTCCAAGCTTCAAATTCCTTCAACAAACCTTTAATCTTGAAACACATTTCTTTGAGTAACATATTCTTTGACTTTCAAACTCCCAATACCTGTTTTACCACAAGCAATGCATCTCCTCAAATGCGAATCCTGTGTACACCATGCTTCAAACATATTTGCAATCCAACTTCCAAAGTCAGATACTCCGCTTCATTGTTGCTATGTGCATCCACCTTAACACCCTTCTTAAAAACAAGGCAACCCTGTGGATCATAGAGCACCAAACCTCTTGAGGCTGCATCATGGCTTTTCCTGTAAGAACCATTAAAATATAATAAGTCTGCATTCACTAATTCAGCTGCATCCTCAACTGGTTTCTTGATGGTTTCCTCCTTTATAAGAAGAGGACTCTCCTTATATGTTAGTAGATCAGCTAAGGTAGCCCTGGTACTCTCTTCCACCAAGAATGAGAAAGTAAACTCCTGCAACTCAATCACCCACTTCATCATAGCTTTAGATAAATTTGTGCCATTTATCAACTGAGGCAAAAAAGTGTAGCTCGTCAAAAACACAAAGGGGCGAGGCAACAAGTAATGGCGGAACCGCCTACATGTATACATCACACTAACCATAACAAGTTCCACCTCTGATAACAACCTTTCTCTAGCAAGTTTTACTCTGCTAGCATAGTAGACTGGTTGCATATAATGTGATTCTTTCCCCTTCTGTAACAACATGGCTCCAATTGCATCTTCACCCACTGAAGGGTTGACATAAAATACCTGTTCCCAATTAGGCGCCTGCATTGTAGGAATAGCTCCCAACACCTCCTTCACTTTCTGAAAAACTACCTCACACTCCTCTGACCAATGTAAAGGATCATGCTTTGCTGCTTGCTGCAAAGGATATAACAACTATGAAGATAGAGAGATGAATCGAGCCATATACTTCACCTTTTGCACAAAAGTAGCCAGTTGTCTTGTATTCTTTGGTGTAGGAAGAAGAAGGAGAGACTTGACTTTATCACGATCTGGATTAATACCATTCTCTGAAACAACATGGCCCAAGACCTTCACCCTCGGTTGAGCCAAAAAACACTTTTTTGGATTTAATTGACCACCACACTCATCATAACGCTGAAAAACTGTAGCCAGCCTATCACAATGCTCTTGTCTAAAGCTGTATATACAAAAATCATCAATAAAATCCTTCACAAACTTGTTCAAAAAAGGAGATAATACCCAATTTGCCCTTTTCTGATAGTAGGCTGGCCGATTCATCAATCCAAAAGGAAGAACTTTGTAGTAGAAACAAAAGTCGTCTTGCGCTGATCTTCTTCTGCAATCTTTAACTGGAAATAACCTAAAAACCCATCACAAACACTATACCTTTCATATCCAGCTCTACAGTATCCAAGATCTCATCCAAAAAAGGTAGGGGGTAAGAATCCTTCTTTGTAGCAGCATTCAAAGGCTTGAAATCCACACATATACGCCACCTGCCATCCTTCTTTGGACTCACCACCACTGTAGGACTTACCCACTCAGCTATGTCCACTTGTATAATGAAACCTGCACTCAACAGCTTATCAACTTCCTCTCTTAGGGCCTGCATTTGTTCTCGTCCCATCCTGTGAAGCTTTTGCCTAACTGTTTTTACACCTTCTTTCAATTCAATCCTCAAGTCTGGTCCTTTAAATCCTCGAATCTCCCTATAAGAGGTGATGAACAATTCTGGAAAATGAGACAGCATATTAATATACCTAACTTTTTCTCCACTCGAGAGATCCGGACTCAGCATTCCTTCAATCAGCTCCTGCTTCTTCTTCACTTCTATCTTTGGCTGCAGTAATTCCTCGATCACTTCATACGACCCCAAGGTATCTTCTCCCTCAGCACCCATTTCATGCACTTCTTTATCTTCATTACCTTGTTGCTCTGATATTAGAAAAGCCACATCTGCCTCTTCTTCACTAGAAGCAGTAGTCGATGAATCCATCTCCGATTTAGAAGTACTGGTGGTAGTTTCCTGTTCACTCGAATCCTGTGGCCTCTCCCACACATCATTCAAAGATCTCCTACTATGCATCTCAAAAGATTTTTTATTACCCCGCTTATTATGCAAAGAAATGGTCCCATACCTCCAGTCTTGTACTACACCCACCACTCGTCGCAACTAGGGTCATCTAAGAATAATTGGAAAAGCACCAAGACCCGCAGGCATCACATGAAAATCTACAGTAGCTTTGACATTAAAAGCTTCAATTTCCAACTCCTTTACCATACCAAGACATTTTACCTTTTGATGATTAGCCATCCTGATTCGAAAACCAGAAACCCCAGACACCCTCAAGCCGCCTGACTGCTCCACACATGATTGGGTAATCACACAGATTTGAGCTCCTCCATCTATATAGGCCTGACCAAGGTTCCTACCTTTACTCCACACCTCTACAATAGGGCAAATATCTTGAAGCTCTTCTAAAGATAGTACTTTAACTGACCTCTTCTCTGACTCCTTTTCCATTGGATTCACAAGTCCCTTCCATTGCCTTCTAAATTTTGGCACCATCTCCACCAACTGCCCAAAGGTGATGTTGGCCTTCCTGTTCACCAAATCAGATTTCAAGTCATAGCTGGTTTGCCCATCCCCCCCCAGTGGGAAGTCTAACACCTCGAACCTTCTATGAGGCTTCCATTTCCTTTTAGCTTTCACATATTCTCCTTCTTGCTGCTTCCCCTTCTTACGGCTGGGTCCAGCCACCACTTTTCCTTCTCTTTCATCCGTTGTGCGCTTGCCAACAGGCATCACATCCCCTTCTTCTCTCACCTGAACATTCTCCAGAGTAACAACATTCACGACCTTTGCCTTCCCCTTCTCCTCAGGTGTGATTCCACTGGGGCCTGCTTGATCCCTGATATCAATACCATAATCATTTGACCTATCAGGTAACTGTGAAGGTAGTGGGTACATATCACCACCCATTCGCTGAGGCTTATCACAATCTGTACTTAGATGACCAAGCTCACCACAGTTCCAGCATGTAGGGATGAAACGATGACCCCTACCGCGACCACGTCCATACCCTGCTTGTCCATCTCCCCTTTCATGATTATTGCCTCTGCCTCTACCACGTCCACCACCTGTACTTCCCATTAAATTTAAGCTCAAATTCTTCATAAGATCAACCATCTGTTTCATATCCTGTCGCAATCCCTCATCAGAACCTACCGGAACCATAGATACTCCTTGACTAGCTTGTGGCACCATCTACATAGCTTGGGCTTCAGTGGGCTTCATCCTCTCAATCACTGCATTCATGGGTGTAGCCTCCACTCTACGAATCTCCGGCTGTGCTACAACTAGAATCATCCCCAGCTGATTCATCCGTTGCAACTTCCAATCCTTTGATTTGGCAATTTCCACCGCATCCTCATAAGACCTGGGCTTTTTCAATTCCACTTTCCAGTGAATACTCCTCTTAAGCCCGGCTACAAACTTGTTTTTCTTCATCATGTCAGGAGGTACCTGGTCTTCCCCTAAAGCTCTGCATAAAGTCTCCCATAGCAAAGAAAATTTCTTCACATAATCATCAATTGATTCCAACTCACCTTGTGTTAGAGCTTGCACCTCATGCCAAACCTTGTCAGGGTCTTCTACCTTCTTGAACCTGTTGCTAAGTGCTGTCTTTAATCCATTCTCAATCATATCAATACGTGGAACAGTAACCCTCAATGACTCCTCATAAGCTCTGTACCAGGTCCTTGCATCCCCTTTCAAGCAGATGCTCAGTAGCTGCAACACCTGTACCGACTCATTGATGTGGTTGCTTATGCATGCAACCTCCATCCTTTCCAAGAAATCTGCCACATCCTCATTTGGACCACCATAAAACTCTGGATAAGACATCATTTTAACCCCCAAACTTCACCTCAAATCCCAATAAAAACCTTCCTTGAAACTCTCAACTCCTAGGGCATACACCCTGGTAAACTGAAGAAAATAGCAGAGCTATCCTCAGTGGGGGCACCAGAAGACTGTGGGGAGGCTGGAAAAAGAAGAAATGCCTCTATAGCTACCTACCCAACAGCCTTGGAAGACACTAGCACAATGCTGGAAACAGAAATCTCTCAAAACACCACACGGATTCAAGCCAGAATATACACCAACACCTTCAATTCAGAACCCTAGATTCCCTTTCTTTCTCAACTCACTCAGCTCACCACGACTGGCTATTCTTTATTTCGTTGCCCACATACCCATTGCTCACAACACTCACACTTGAACCATTTCCGCGCTCTCTTAACACCATATGCACACACCCAAAGCTTGTACAGTGGAAAGAAAAGTTGCTTAGAACTTCTTGCATAACACTGGTTATAAGGCCCTCTTCAGAAACAAATCCCAACACACATGTCCTTAATTAGATGACAGGCCAAGATCATTATTTGCACAAGTCTCCAAAGAAAAACTTTCTTCTCCACAGCCGGCGTCAACACCTTCACTCCTGGCTCCCCTTGTGCTCTCCACAAGCTGTGTTTGCATGAGCTTGGTCCGCTCGCTCTGTAGGAGCTTGTGTCTCTTGGACGCCCAACCCACACTCTCCTCCAGCTATGGCGGTGGATCCTCACACGAAAGCTCTGCTCACAAGCTTCCCAATGCTTCAATGCTCTCCACGAGCCTCTCTCTACTGTTCCTCTATCCCCAAGATGTCCACCACGGCGTTCTCCACAGCTTGGTGTGCAATTCCTCAGCACTCTCCACCAGGATGCTCTCCACGAGCCCTTTCTCTACTGCAGCGCGATCACTTCTACCCGGCCCTCCAGAGGCGGCTCACACACTTGAAACCTGCACTCAACAACACGAGCCCGTCTGCTGTCACCAGCCAAACAGCCTGCATGCTCAAAACCAAGGCGGATACCCTGTAAGTGTTCGCCAGCTCAACACCAGGAAGAAACGGCCACCTTCACTCTTCAGGCTCTTCTCTTCAAACACTCACCGTACGATCACTGTCCCTGTCTCGACGGCTCCTCTCCCAATGTCGGCTCACCAGGTACCCGTTGCCTCTTTTTAGAATCACTAGCCACGCCTTCTCTTCAGCAGGCCGTGGTCTGCAAAATCCCCCCAAGGGACCTGGGCACCTCGAGCTAGCGCTAACACCATCTACTTTGTGCAAGGCGGCCACCCAGCCACTCACCTCTGAGCCTTCTTTCAACGAGGCCGCTTCGAACTCTGTCTTGTTGACCACACCGGCGCACCTAGCAGCTACCACACGAGCTGGCTCTTCACACGTCCAAAGCGCCTGTAGCCCTTCAGAATCACTCGCCAGTCCTTGGTCATCTACCAGGCGGCACAACCTTCTTTACGCCCGTCTGCCTGTAGCATCTACGCAAGGCGATCCTCTTTCTCTACTCGGCGACCCGATATCTTCTCCTTCAAAGTGGCCAACCTCACTTTTTTCACGTCTTCGCCATCTTCCAGACCTTCGCCAACTTCTAGACGTCAAGCTGGCAACCACCAAAATCTCCACATAGCCCCTTACAAGGTGGCCACTTGTATAGTATAGATATATATATATATATATATATTTTCCCAAAGCCTCACTAATGGTCATCATCCCAACCTTCATACCTTGCATCATCACAACCTTAATGCTTTGCTTCACCTTGATATACGGCGCCCACGACTTTCCAATACAAGAGCTGCCTACAACCATAAACATCAGCATCATCACTTACAAAGACACGGCAATTTCCCAGTCGGTGTGCCCTGCATTTAGCAACCATCTCCACATTCATGCTAAAAATGGAGCACCATCTCTGCATCCAAAACCAGCCCCAGATTGGCCAACCATCATCACATTCGGAGTTCCCGGCACACTTTCATGTGCAAGCATCACATCAGTTCCTTAAAAAAAACATAAAACCACCTGACTTGTACATTTGCCAGGGCATTCAGGGCAAAGTTTTATTGCACACCATGCATCCCATATGTACGCGGACTCAAAACACCCTTACAGAAAAATGCCTGACAACGTCTACTATGCCAGCGAGCATACCAGTATCGTGGGTTGTGGGCTTTCTCCCCGTAACCCGTCCCTGTATCATAATCAACACAATTTGTAAGATTAAAACAATCATAGAATCAATGAATTAAGTAAACAATCAAATAAAATGGCAAGATACTTACGAACTCTGCCTCCCATGACTCGACGCCGCCAGATCCGAAATGCGAAGATCCAATGGTCTCCATCTGGATTCGTCGTGCCTCCACATGCTGCCTGCTCTTCACGCCACCCTCTGCTCGTTTCTTTGCCTCCTTCCACTCGCGTTTGTGCGCAGTGGCAGGTTTCTCGGCAGGATAGCCACTCGCAACTACATTTAGCCCATCATCGTATGCGAGTTTTTTAAGGTGAGATCTTTTATTACTTAAGATCTCCCTTATTTGCGTCCTTCCCCATACATCCGATAATGTAGCATGTGGGGGATTGGGGTATCGACTATGTATAGCCTCTATCACCTCCCCAACTAATCGGCTATTTTGATCTTTAAATTTAATAAAACAATTTCTATACAAGTTTGATACTACCCCACGCATGTACTCCATTACCTCTTTCCCCCTCGCATCCATCACTATCCCGCCCCTATTCGTCACATCATAGCAGATCACTCCCTCCACCTCTCTCATCTCCTCCTCTTCCAAACTGTCTCCTCTAACTCTTCTCCCTCTATATCCTCTCTCACCGCGTGCCCTACTACCTCCCCCACCAAAGCACCTACCGCATCCTCCACTCCCACTCTTCCTACTGCTGCTGCGGGTGGAGTCACGACTGGGGGATTGTCTACGTGACGGTGGCTATGAGCCCTTACGTGACGGTGGCTCTGAGGAGGGAGTACGTGATGGTGGCTGTGAGCCCTGACGTGACGGTGCTTGGGAGGGTGTGCGTGAGTGTGTCTGGGACGAGGTATGTCTCCTCGGTGGGTGTGGAAGAGGAGAAGCTGCATGCCGTCTCGTCGGACTCGTAGGCATAGATGGCAGTGGAGAGCCCTGGATACTCGCGGTAGGGGTATAGACACCAGGCATGGAAGGAGGGGGATGGGCATACATGTACTCTCTAAGCTCAACTGGACCAGGATGGCGCCCAAAATGATTTAGCATCTCCATCAGCCAATTGCTGTATGCAAATGGATCGGATGAAGAACCTAGAATATCCATAAAGAATATGCAAAAATAATCCTCATGTACATCATGGGATGTCTCTTGACTCACACAAATATCATCATCCAAGCCATGTATGAGCCTGCAAACTATAGAAACAGGAAACACAGTCTTGTGTATACACCCGTCCAGAAACACGTGTATACACCCGTCCAGAAACGCATGTATACACCCGTCCAAAAACGCGTGTATATGCACGTGAACAGTCTGTGCAGATAGGATACACACGCAGATATACATGTGTTTCTACATGCGACCTACGAAATTTTTTTTTGAAAGCGACCGCCGCCGACCTCCGACAATGTGTCCTTATAAAAGGCCCACTCTCGCCCCTGTCAGAATCGTTCACCAGATGGCAACCAGAGAAAAAGAAGGACGGAGACAAACCCAAAAATCAAAGAGAAAATAGCATAAACAAATCTGAGGACAAACTGACTCATCTCTAAAAAAGTGAGTCTTCTTTTTGGTCGGTTTCCTTCACCCGTGTGTGTGCTCCTTGTCTGTTCCTTGTACTTAGGTTTAGTGCTTTGTTGGAAGAGGTGAAAACGAAAGAGAGCAGATATGTCAGTTCAAAATGTTTATTTGGGGAAGGCGGGTTATTTTTAGTTTAAACAGGTTGTCGCGTGTAAAAATTAATGATAAATTAGCCGCGTTTATACACACGATTTTTTAGGATCTAGCCGCGTTTATACACGTGATTTTCAGGAAGTAGCCACGTTAATACACGCGATTTTTAGGATATAGCCGCATTAATACACGTGATTTTTAGGATGTAGCCCCGTTAATACACGCGATTTTTATACTTTCATTAAAAATAGATTATGATTTTGTCTTTTCTGGTTTGTACATAGAATGTCATCAACCTCCTCAAGCAGTTCTGGTGAAGATGAGACAATGCGTCATCGTAATCGCGATGTGTGGTTGGGACAAAGGATCAAGTGTATGTGTAATCGATGTCAAGGATGCATTGTACGAGCACATCGAATTACCTTGAATCACATCTCCATGTATGGAGAATGGAATCAAATAGGTTTAGAGGTGAGTAGATGTAAATTGATAGTATTCAAATGACTCATGGTATCCAAATTAAATTAATGGAGTTGTAATATATAAACTCTAATTGAAGCAGGATGCAGTACCACACCCTAACATGGTGCCCTACGTGTAGAGAGAGCACGCAGAGATGATGCTGGAGCTTCGAGATCTATTGGCAAAAATGAGTGGGAAAGGGATGACAATAGCCCTGCACCCCACGAAGTTGTGAAAGAGGAAGTGTTTGATGATATGTTGTGGAATCTTTTTAAGGATGATCCCAAAGGTATGGACGACGATGATATGGAACAAGAGCATCTTTACAAGGCTTCATCGACACCGGTTTTTGAAGGGTGCACATTCTCTAGTTTACTTGCTTCACTTGAACTACTCAATATACAAACAGTTTATGGATGGAGCAATGCAAGTCTTGACGCATTATTGAAGTAAGCATTCTAACTTGCAAATTTGAATTAGTGGTTTAAGGTTCAGGATTTAGGACTAATTGATGATATTGGATGCAGGCTATTATCAAACATGCTTCCAAAGGGAAATAGACTACCCACCTCAAGAGACATAGCGAGGCGCTATGTGACATCTCTTGGAGGATTGGATTATGATCGCATACATGCATGCGTCAATGATTGCATTCTCTTTCGTGGGACGCATAAGGAGGCTCGACATTGTCCCACTTGTGGGAAGCAAGGTATAGAACAGATGTGAAGAGTTTTGATGTAACTCGTAAAGTCTTGCGACACTTTCCTATAATTTCTCGCATCAAACACATGTTCAAGTGCAAATCCATAGCAGAGCTCATGTCATGGCATTCCTCACATCGATCGGATGATGGCATGTGGAGAATTCCCGCAGACACTCCTGCTTGGAAGCATATTGAAGATGAGTAGCCCAGCTTTAAAACACAGCCCAGAAACTTGAGACTTGGCCTAGGTATGGATGGAGTGAATCCATTTGGTTTCAAAAGCATCGCATACAGCGTGTGGCCAGTTGTGTTGGTGAATTAAAACCTTCCACCATCAATGGCGATCAAGAAGGGACATCTTATGTTATCCCTTCTAATTCCAGGGAAACATGAAGTCAAGCATATGGATGTTTATCTCGAACCGTTGATTGATGAGTTGGAGAAACTATGGAGAGGTGTTGCGGTGGTGGACATTAGTAGGCCTCCCTCCGCTCGACACTTCGACTTAAAAGTAGTGTTGATGTGGACAATGCATGACTTTCCAGGATACAGCGATTGTTCTGGTAAGAATTCTAATTACCTCCTTACTCTAATACTATTGGCTATATTAATTATAAATATTGACTTTATTATTCTAACTTTTATTTATATTTTAACAGGTTTGAAAACATCGAGTAAACATGCATGTCCTGTTTGTGGCCCTTCGTTAGTACATGCGTATGCTGACGGTTTGTGTAAGACCGTATTCGATAATCATCATCGATTTCTCCCCTCAGATCATCCTAAATATGTTGCTAGTAAGAGTAACATTCCTTCACAAACACTTCGTGCAAAAGATTGGAAGCATATTTGGGAGTCTACAAATATTCTTCCTCCAGATGGCATGAACAGGTATAGTAATGTTTTTCAATCTTGTTTTGTGTAGTCTCTAATTGGATTAAAGGTCACATAAAGCAATCCCTTGTGTAGGTACTCCATTTTTTTCGGCTACCATATTGGACCCATCTTAAGATCAACCATCTTCTTGATCCCATGCACATCTTCAAGAATGTGGGATCTTGTATTTGGGAACATGTTATTGGTAAATGAGACAATGTTAGCGTACGTGAGGACTTGCGGGTCGCAGGACGTATGCGTCAAGCTTGGCCACGAGAGGAGGGTGGGCACGTTCGTCTTCCACCTGCACCATGGATTATATCAAAGAAAGAGGATAAGCAGGTAAAGCAGGCCATCACCACTTTGCATACTCCCACTAGATGCATGAGATCATTGAAGGGAGCCTTTACAACCACTAAGAAAAGAGGTGTTGAGCAACTATATGGGTTGAAGTCCCATGATTAGCACAAGATGCTCCAAGTAAGTGTTTTCCAAGTCTCGTACGTTGAAATTAAATTTTGTAATGCCATAAACCATACATACATGTGCTCTTATGTGTGCAATTCATACTACCTACTAGCATCGACCATTGTGCAAATAAGAGTTTGAAAAAATGTATTTATAAGATGGGTGAGCTTGTGAGGTATGTAAAACCCATGTGAGATCACCCTTCATTATACCTTGCAAAATGAGAACGTGCATGAGGTATAACGTACTATTTATTTATTTTTCAGATATGTTAGTTCCAAAGCAATTGATCCAGCCACGTTGGATGATGCGCGTGTTATGGCAGTGGAGGTGGTTTGTTTGGTAGAGGAGACTTTTTTGCGAACCATTCTCATAAGTCAACTACATCTCATTGTGCATTATGTGGCACTGTGCATGCACGTTGGATGTTCTTCCTAGAGCACTTCATGAAAAACTTAAAAGACTTTGTGAGGCAAAGTGCAAGGCTTGAAGGAAGCATGGCCGAGGGTTGGTTGATACAAGAGTCTCTTGTATATATTTCAAAATTTATTGGTCAGGTGGACAGCTCTTTGCCACAACTATGGAGCAATGAAGAGGACTTGAGGATGACCTCTATTGTGCCTCAAGGAAAAGGACAGAGTAAAGTAATTGACAGAACATTGATTGATGATCTCAATTTCACTTGCATCCTTAATAGTGATGTGATGAGCAGATGGGTTACAAGATATGAGGATGCAAAGACAAAAAGGCAATCAGAAAGAGCTCTCTTTCGGAGGCAACATGGCTCTCCTAAGGCGTACCCTAAGCATCTAGCAACACTTCCGAATGATATCCATGTTGATTGGTTGCATGAGGAAATGGAGAGAGCAGAGAGCAACGAGGGGTTGCATATCACGACGGAAGAATGGGAGTATGCACGAGGATGCATGTTAAAGGTACATAGAACTAATGTTTTGCATTAGTTGTAAGTGATTTGCTTTTAATATTTATTCACATTGCTTACATAAATATTGCTTCTATTTTGGTCCAGTGCACTATGTTCAATGCTATATGGTGTGAAGGCAAGCATTTTCAAACACAAAGAATTGATGAAAAGAGGAATACACAAGATTGCGGTGTCATTAGTAGCTTTGAGGGAGCTAATGGAAAAATGGATGATTATTGTGGCACAATCCAAGGCATATTTAGGCTTGACTTTCATCGCTTCTTTGTGTATGTTTTGGATGTCAAATGGCAAATGATCGTGGTGGAAAAAGGGCCTAATGCAACGATAAAACGCCATGCAAGTGGCTATGTAACTATTGACTCTACAAAGTTTTGGCAAACAAAGAAAGATAGGCTCGTATTGCCACAACAATGTGAGCAGGTATGCATTTTTTTACTAATGTGTTTCATGTATATATATATCTAAGCTCGCGTACCCCTTGACTTTTGATATGCTAATTAATTACTACAGTATGTGTATTTGAGTAGGTTATCTATCTACCAATGGTGCATGACATTAAATGGTGGTACGTCATCCCTATTGCACCACGTCCCAAAGTGATGTATAATACATTCACTGATATGGAGCATATGGAGGATGTAACAAGCCACAATGAAGATGATGTCGAACATGCCAATGAAGATGTGATCGATGATCAAGAAATAAGAGATGATCATGATAATGAGGATGAGCGTGCCATTTCTCATGATCATGAGAATGACCCTACCATTGAGGATGATGGTGATGTTGATGAGGATGATCAGGATATCGATACCATTATCAATGGTGGACAGAATATCGATAGTGGAATAAATTTAATCGTAGCCTTACAAATTGATCAAATGGATATTGATGTTGATTGTTTGGCAAGGATGGATCTTATTGAAGATGAGATCGAACCCTAACCAATCCGTCACTGTATCGTTCTAAATTGATGACATTTCTATTGTATGTGTTGTCTTTTAATTATCATCTCATGATTTATTTTTGAATATATTTCATTGTTGTAAATGCATGTAGTGGGATTGCGTAATGATATATACTGTAATGTACTATGAGATGGTTTAAAGAAAATAGTTTTTAATTTTGTAAAGGAATTCAGTTTTTCTTAATAAAGCGTGTATTGATGCGTGTATTGATGCGTATATTATTGCGTGTATATACATGCGCTTATATATGCACTGATAGATGCCAATATACACGCGAATTTAAATGCCAAAATACACGCGCCCGATACTATTCAAATACATGCGCGACCATACACGCGCCCGTAATTTATCGCGTGTATGGCAGCATTGTCTTGTAGTGGTGGGTCAATTAGTCGAATGCCTTTCCTCATTTATGGTCTTCACGTGCAGGCTATTGTGTAAAATGCTTCCAAGGGAGAATAAATTACCGACCTCAAGAGATATGGCAAGGCAACATGTGACCTCTCTTGGAGGATTAGATTACAAGCGCATCCATGCATGCGTCAACGATTGCGTTTTGTTTCGTGGACTACATAAGGATGCAAGAGAGTGTCCTACTTGTGGAGAGGCAAGATATAGAGCAGATCTCAAAACTTTGGACGTGCCTCGTAAGGTTTTGCAACATTTTCCCATAATCCCTCGCATCCAACATATGTTCAAGTGCAAATCCATTGCAGAGCTCATGTCATGGCATTCCTCCCATCGATCAACTGATGGCAAGTGGAGAACTCTTGCAGACACTCTTGCGTGGAAGCATATTGAAGACACATGGCCAAGCTTCAAGGAAGAACCTAGGAGCTTGAGACTTGGATTGGGTATGGACGATGTGAACCCATTTGGTCTCAAAAGCATCTCTTACAGTGTATGGCCAGTGATATTGGTGAATTATAATCTTCCACCCTCTATTGCGATTAAGAAAGGACATGTTATGTTATCCCTTCTAATTCCAGGAAAACATAAAGTCAAAAATCCTGATGTTTATTTAGAGACTTTGATTGACGAGCTAGAGATACTTTGGAGAGGTATCGAGGTGCATGATGTGAGCAGGCCTCCCTCGTCACGAGACTTCAACTGCAAAGCAATCTTGATGTGGACGATGCATGACTTCCCAGGCTATGGCGAGTGTTCAGGTAAGCATTGCACTTCTAATTATGAGTAGGCAAAGGATGTGGCACCCTAAACCCACCTTCAACTCTCAGTTTTGTCTATTGCTCAGGTCTCACTACATCAGGTTACCATGCATGTCCTGTTTGTGGTCCTTCGCTTGTTGCCTCACGGGCAGAGGCATTGAATAAGGTCATCTATGAGAATCACCATCGATTTCTCCCACTTGATCATCCTAGATATGTTGCCCCTTGGAATGAAGTCCTCCCACAATCACTCACAGAGCGGGAGGTTGGATTAGAATTTGGGATGGTTCCACGACTCCTCCACCACTTGGCATGAGCCGACAAGGGTTTGTAACTATTGTGTGCTATATTGGCAAGAAATAAAGATTACCCCCGCTAACACCAGCTTTTGTTTAGATACTCCATCTTTTATCGTTTACCATATTGGTCCCACCTCAAGATCAATCACCTGCTTGATCCCATGCATATCTTCAAGAATGTGGCATCTACCATTTAGGAACATTTGAATGCGACACGAGATTCCGTAGGCATAAGGGAGGATCTACGTACCACAAGGAGGATGCGTGAAGCTTGGCCACAAGAGAGACCAAATGGGCGTGTTTTTTTACCTCGTGCACCGTGGAGGTTATCAAAGCTAGAGATGGTGGCGGCAGTGAAGCGTGCTTTTACTACAATTCGTACTCCCACTGGATGCATGAGGTGTTTGAAGGGGGCCTTTACAAAGAGCAAGAAAAGAGGTGTAGAGTAATTATATGGCTTTTGAAATCTCATGATTGGCACAAGATGCTCCAAGGAAGTATTTTATGTGCATAATATCTTTTTCCTTTCAAATTTGTGAGTGAATTAGAAGCAACTAATCAACCATTCCTCGTGCGTTTAGTTCATACTACCTACTAGCATTTCTTGTAGTGCATCGAAGGACGTGAAAGATTGTATTTACAAGATGGGCGAGCTTGTGAGGTACTTTACATGATACAAAATGTGATGCGTATCAATGCTCCATGAAAGGTGTTCATATTGCTAATATGGTGTACTTTTTCATTTCTAGGTATGTGAGCTCAAAGGAAATAGATCCCACCACGCTTGAGAATGCTCGAGTTATGTCAGTGGAGGTGGTTTGTTTAGTGGAGGAGACATTTCCACGTTCTATTCTCATAAGCCAACTACATCTCATAGTGTATTTGGTGGATGAGATTGCTATATGCGGTACTATACATGCACGATGGTTGTTCTTCCTCGAGCGCTTCATGAAGACCTTGAAGGGCTTTGTGAGACAAAATGCAAGACCCGAAGGTAGCATGGCTGAGGGTTGGTTGATACAAGAGTCACTTGTATATATTTCTGAGTTTTGATGTGGATAGCTCTCTCCTACTACTATGGAGAGATGATGAAGACCTAAGGATGACCTCTAGACGCAACAAAGTAATAGACACGGAGTTGCTTAATAATATCAACCTCTATTGCATGCTTAATAGCGATGTGATGAAAAGATTGGTGATAAGATACGAGGATGCGAAGGCAAGAAGACAAGAAGAAAGGGCCCTCTTTCGTACACACCACGGATCTCGTGTGCCATACCCTCAATATCTAAGAGCACTTCCAAAGGATATTCATGTGGATTGGCTTGACGAAATGGAGAAAGCAGAGAAAGACGAGGGGATGCATATCACAATGGAAGAATGGGAGTATCCTAGGGGATGCATGAGCAAGGTCGGTATATAGAATGTTATGCATAAGTTAGGAGCTTTCAATAATTTAGATTGCTTATTTAATTGATTTTGTCTTGGTGTAGTGCACTATGTTCAATGCTATATGGTGTCAGGGCAAGCATTTTCAAACACAACGGATTGATGATAAGAGAAACACACAAGATTGGGGCGCCATTGCTAGCTTTGAGGGAGCCAATAGAGCCATGGATGATTATTGTGGCATAATCCAAGATATTATTAAGCTTGACTTTCGACGCTTCTTTGTGTATGTTTTGGATGTAAAGTGGTTTAAGAACGTGGTGGAAAGAGGCCCTAATGCAACAATCAAATGCCATGCAAGTGGCTTTGTAACTATTGACTCCACAAAGTTTTGGCAAAGTAAGAAGGACACACTAGTACTACAGCAACAATGTGAACAGGTACTGTACACACATATAAAAGTACTCACTTTTAAATATTTGATATCTTCAATGCAAGGAAAATAACATGATTGTATTTGTGTTTGAATTAGGTTTTCTATCAACCAATGGTGGGAAAATAACAGATGGTGGCATGTCATACCTATTATGCCACGTTCCAAAGTGATGTATAGTACATTTACGAATATGGAGCGTATGGAGGATGATCATGGCCATGGAGGTGATGATGACCATGATACGAGAGCGGAGGATGATCATGAGATAGGAGATATAGATATTGAGGCCATTACCTGTGAGGACGAGCCTACCATTGGTGATGCTGATTTCGATGAGCACATGAGTAGCACAAGTGGTAGTGGGTTGAATGTATTTGTAGATCTAAACACTTGTTTGGATTTTGAAGTAGATTGTTTGGCAAGGGTTGATCTCATTGAGTTTGAGATTGAACCGTAGACCATCATTGATATTGGCTAAACTATTTTACATATTCTCTCATTCTCCTCACCTCACTTATTTTTTGTATATGTGGGTTTGCAAAAAATCATTGATGTTTTTGTTAAAATTATGTGCTTTGGTAATCATGGGCAATTTTTGGAAAGCAGTGATGTACATTTACCAGCCTACACCAAAATCTCACTTTTTGTACTCTCTCTTTTGCATCTAAGTACGCGTCTAATTCTCAGTGTAGATGCACTAATAGACGCCCTAATACACGCATAAATAGATGCCCTAATAGACGCGCTATTAGACGTAGTGTTAGATTCTCACTGTAGACGCGTCAATACACGCGCAAATACACGCGCAATTAGACGCGCTGTTAAACGTGCCCATAATTTCTCTATTCAAGCAATGCCTATAGACGTGCCCGCTATTTTGCGCGTCTATCAAGCGCGTCTATAGTTGCTTTGTGTTGTTGTGACTCTAAAACGTGTTGTCTAAACCATTTTCTTTAAGCATACATTGACTTATGTCCACTAGTGATCTCCACTAAAGATCTATTCTTTCTCCACTCTACTACTCTATTTTAATATTGAGTAATTTGCAATTGAGTAATCATGCTTGTTTCCATGAATCCTGCTACTCATTTAAAGCTTGAGAACATACTCACCTCCTTTATGATCTCCAAAAGGTTTTAACTTATGACCACTTTGATTTTTAATTATGGTCACAAAGTTTTTTATAGAATCAAATACTTTTCCCTTTCCCCCTTAACAGGATAGAATTAACTACATTCCGCTTTCCCTTAATAGGGTATGCTGATGTATAACTAAAGAAGCTATCAATAAAGGAGGAAGTATTGACAAAAAAAAATACTTCCCCTTACCCTTCTTGGATATGCTAATATAAAACTTAAGAAGCCATCAATACTTACTGAACTATTTTTTTGGAATAGCCATCTAATGTCTTATCCCAAAAATTTAACCCTCACAATGTAATGAATTAAGATTTTGAAAAATATGAAGATTATCCACGATATTGAGCTTTAAATTTTGAGAAGCATAAGGATTGAAAAGTTGACATGACAAAATGTAGAATGCCAAAGTGTGATTGATTATGTCAAAAACATTGAACACTTATTGATATTTATTGAGATTTAATACTCTCTCCAAAGTTACTATGGTGGCTAGCACATCACCATGAGAGGGATCCTATATTTTGCATTTATTATTGCCAAAACAACAATACGACCTCGATAATACAATGTAGACACATAAATTTATTGAAATCAAAAACATACCAAATACTCGAATTTCAAAACTTTTAAAAGAAAAAAGAAACTTACCTTGCATAGCATAGGTTGCGTTATTTGTACATTGTACTTTAATTCCATTTGGTACATTGGAGAATGCAAAGCTAGCCACCATAATATTTCTATAAAATTGGATTTTTTTACTTGCTCTTCATATAGAAAATTTTTACAAGAATTTTATAGCCATTATTTTGCAAGGGTTCTAATGCTTTTGAGGAGTTAGTATAGGATTTCTCTCCAAATACCTTCTTTGAGGCTAGATAGGTATCACTTAAGGTTTATGATCTTTAACTAATCTATAACATTGTACTATTTCCTTAGAGCTACCTGGGCTTCTAGAGCCATTGAGAGATGACCTTAATTTGAGTCATAATAAAATACAATAGATTTTCATATCTTTTAAGCAACATCCAAATATATCATCTCGCTTGCATTTTCATTTCTATTTTGTAATGTTGTTTACATCCTCTCAATTCCAATGGAGTGGCCTATAGATCATGAAATGCAAACGTTAAATTTATCCAAAACTCTAAAGAAGTGAAGTTGGTGCCAAATGAGCTTTCACTATTTTGCAAATATTGGATGTGGTGAAACCCTTAAGGTTGTATTACCATCGAGTTGTACCATTTCTTCTAATTTGTAAGTAGCCAAAAACCCTCGATTAGAATCTTATCTTGGATACCTATTAACAACATGACCTCTTGTTATATGTACATATTGTGTATATAACATAGCACACATAATGTACATATAAGAAGTATTTTATATGTACATTATGTGTGCTATGTTATATACACATTATGCGTATATAACATAGCACACATAATGTACATATAACACCTCTCTAGTAAGTATTGCTTCAATCTAAAACGTGTTGTCTAAACCCTTTTCTTTAAGCATACAATGACTAATGTCCACTAGTGATCTCCACTAAAGATCGATTCTTTCTCAATCCTACTACTGTATTTTAATATTGAGTAGTTTGCAATCGAGTATTCATGCTTGTTTCCATGAATCTCACTACTCATTTAAAGCTTGAGAACATACTCACCTCCACTAAAGATCGATTCTTTCTCAATCCTACTACTGTATTTTAATATTGAGTAGTTTGCAATCGAGTATTCATGCTTGTTTTCATGAATCTCACTACTCATTTAAAGCTTGAGAACATAATCACCTCCTTTACGATCTCTAAAAGGTTTTAACTTATGACCACTTTGATTTTCAATTATGGTCACAAAGTTTTTGATAGAATCAGATACTTTTCTCTTTCCCCCTTAACAAAATAGAATTAAATACATTCCCCTTTCCCTTAATAGGGTATGTTCATGTATAACTAAAGAAGCTATCAATAAAGGAGGAAGTATTTGACAAAATAAAATACTTCCCCCTTACCCTTCTTGGATATGCTAATATAAAACTTAAGAAGCCATCAATACTTACTGAACTATTTTTTTGGAATAGCCATCTAATGTCTTATCCCAAAAATGCAACCCTGACAATGTAATGAATTAAGATTCTTAAAAATATGAAGATTATCCACCATATTGAGCTTTAAATTTTGAGAAGCATAAGGATTAAAAAGGTCACATGACAAAACGTAGAATGCCAAAGTGTGATTGATTATGTCAAAAACATTGAACACTTATTGCGATTTAAACCTGTTTAATACTACCTCCAAAGTTACTATGGCTAGCACGTCACCATGAGAGGAATCTTATGTTTTGCATTTATTATTGCCAAAACAACAATAAGACCTCGATAATACAATGTAGACACATAAATTAAGTTCTTTATTGAAACCAAAAACATACCCAATACTCCCATTTCAAAACTTTTAAAGGAAAAAGACACTTACCTTGCATAGCATAGGTTGCGTTATTTGTACATTGTACTTTAATTCCATTTGGTACATAGGTTGTAGAATGCAAAGCTAGCCACCATAATATTTCTATAAAATTAGATTTTTTTGCTTGCTATTCATATAGAAAATTTTTACAAGAATTTTATAGCCATTATTTTGGGCAAGGGTTCTAATGCTTTTGAGGAGTAAGTATAGGATTTTTCTCCAAATACCTTCTTTGAGGCTAGTAAGTATCACTTAAGGTTTCTGATCTTTAACTAATCTATAACATTGTAGTGTTTCCTTAGAGCTACCTAGGCTTCTATAGCCATTGAGATGAGCTCAATTGGAGTCATAATAAAATACAATAGATTTTCATCTCTTTTAAGCAACATCCAAATATACCATCTACCTTACATTTTTATTTCTATTTGGTAATGTTGTTTATGTAAGATCCCTGTTCCCACCGAGCAACGGATTCAGGATACTAGCAGTGGAAGTAGCACTTCTCGCATGGGACAGGGGTCCCACATTCGGGGCCTCACCCCCACGGATATCCGAATAAGAGACTAATCCGTCGGTTGTTCCAAACCGAACCCAAAAAAAACTTCTTTTACTGGAAAGCACGGGCGATTCCACCAGGATAACTTTTTACTCTAACGTAGTCAAGATCATTTCTGATCGAGCTGATCCAATTACATCTATAAGATACTTGGTCAGGTCAAGGAAGAACTTGCACTTGGATCATTGGGATCAACGCTTTTTTCCCATTCAAGAGGCACAGCCGTTGATTTCTATCCATAGAACAGTTACTGTTCGGGATTTATTTTATCTATCGTAAAAATAAAAGTTTGAGTCTCGATTTACGGATCCATCAGTCCAGCCTAACCCCATTCGATCCCATGGGTTAGCCAACCGCCCAACCACTGTAGTGATGGGATCCAATTAATAATTTGGTTAGGTTTTGTTCCAGGTACCAAGGAAAAGAGTTCCAAGGCCCCCTAGCCAGATGTTCACGCAAAATAAAACTAGTCACACCACTCACACACCCACAATATGAAATTGCCTTTTCACAGATTCAACTAGTTTAAAACAATCCTTTAATAAAACCATAGTATCACTGATCACCATCTTCCAATTTATCCAGTTGATTCTTAATTTTTCCATTATTCCTTCATCAGAGTATCTCTGGCATCATTGGCAACTAGGACACTCACCACCTGTCCACTCAGGGGTCGTTTCCTAATCCCTAGCCCATAATACTCGGCAATATAATCACTTATCAAGATGGACTCTCGTTGAAGATCAGCAAGATCAACCAACAGATCCATATAAAGAGCCATGGACTGATCCATTGAAGACCAGCAAGGTCAATCAACCAGATCCATTCTCGATTTCAGAAAACAACTCCAACTCTGTTCCAATATCTTCCTCGACGCACGCGTGGGTATCCTAGGCGACCCCCCAGAGCCCGAGCACCGTATGGTGAGCACCCTCTAGGATCCTTCGCAGGTGACCTAGCGCTTCACTCATAGGCCGCTTCCTTGGCCCCTCATCCACCGTACCGGAAGCTCACCATTTTAATCGCACCGAGGCTGGTCAAGACCTCGGCCGACCTTGCTACGCGAGACGTCCTTCATTGACTCTCCGTCTCAGCTGTTGCAACTTTTTCAGTTAGGTCTCCACGACCTTAATCACAAGATGGTCACAATGCTTTCCCAGCAATCTTGACATAAAACAGTCATTTACAAACAGCATTTATAAACAGTCACAAAATACAGTTTCTATATTAACTCTCATTTTTCCACATTATCCCTCATCAATCCACATTGCTTATTCCACATTCCAGCTATATGTGTACTCATCCCATCACATCATTTTCCATCTCATCACTTCAGATTCCTTCACATCACATATCATATATTCACATCCATACATATATCTACATCCACATCCACATTCACATCCATACATCCCCATCTACATCCATACATCTATTTTCACATCCACATCTACATGCACATTCATGCATCCACATCCATACATCCACATCCATACATCCACATCTACATGCACATTCACATCCATACATCCACATCTATATGCGTACATTCACATCTACATGCATACATCCACATCTCTATGCATACATCCACATCTATATGCGTACATCCACATCTACATGCATACATCCACATCTCTATGCATACATCCACATCCACATTCTCCTCCATACATCTACATCTACATGCATACATCCACCTCCACATTCACATCCACATCTATACATCTACATCTACATGCATACATCCACATCTCTATTTACATCCTCATCTATACATCTACTTCTACATGCATACATCCACATCACCATTCACATCTACATCTATACATCTACATCTACATGCATACATCCACATCCACATCTATACCTCTACATCTACATGCATACATCTACATCTCCATTCACATCCACATCTATACATCTACATCTACATGCATCCATCCACATCTCTATTTACATCCTCATCTATACATCTACTCTACATGCATACATCCACATCTCCATGCATACATCCACCTCCACATTCACACTCACATCCATACATCTACATCTACATGCAAACATCCACATCTCCATGCAAACATCCACATCTCCATGCATAATAAAATTCTTTTAATTAATTTAGGATGATAGTTCCTAGAATATGGTAGGAAGTCCTCTTTTTATGCTTTGAATGAAATTATTTTATGCGTAATTTCTATAAAAATTTTGCCATAGCTCCGCTACTATGACTGATAAATCTCAATTTTTTCTAAGGGATAAAGCTTATCATTAAGGAAATAATTAGAATGGTCTCTAATTGGATCATCAATCCATAATGGATTGAATCATCAATATGCATAAACTAAAAGCATAGAAAAAAGCCATTACTTTGGCCTCAAGCATAGCTTAATCTTGGATTAAGGAAAAGCTTTATGAAAAGCTTCATTTGGATTGAGAATGGGTCATGAGTATGACCATTTCTTGAGTGAGAGAGAGAAATTACATAAAAACCATTAGAATTTAAACATAAATGGAAATTAACTTCAATAGCATTTATTAAATTATGTAACTCTTCACTACTATTCACCAATTAACTTCAATACCATACCAGTTAAGCTTCTCAAGCTTGAGAGGAGTTGAGAAGAGAGAATCATTGAGAAATTATAGAAAAGATCAAAAATTCAATATACTTACCTTATAATTTGCTTGATTCTTTATTCACGGTAGAGGCCCCCAACCAATCAATTGGTTTAGTATGTTGATGAAGCCACCAATGGGGATTGAAGAAAGAGAGAAGTGTCAAAAACTAGTGAATTATTAAAGAATTCACAGTCCTTGGCTTAGGTGGAGTAGAGTAACAAAGCATAAGACACTATATATTTTTCAACAAGGGGGAGGCTTCTATTTATAGGAAAAATTGAGCTCCTAACCAAACAAACTGATTCTAGAATTTTCTAAATCAGTTTGGTCAATATTTGACCATTTTTAGGTCAGTTAAGCTAACTTTTTGGAACTAGACTTGAATGAGGAGAGAGGAGAGATGAAATATCTCCATTTTTATGAGTTTAAAACTCATTCAAGCATGTGGAATATGCACCTCCTTTAAAGAACTCCCCTTCCTTACATATGTGTCATAATGGAATCATTTTAATATTGCTCATAGTTTTTTACTAATAAACCTTGTACATTTTCAACTCTTCATCTTATGTGAGCATTTACTCATTTTTGGCTACCCAAAATATCTCATATTTTTAATATTGCTCTTAGTTTTTTACTAATAAACCTTGTACATTTTCAACTCTTCATCTTATGTGAGCATTTACTCATTTTTGGGTATCTTCTTTTACAAATTGGATTTATCTCCTCCCTACACATGGATTGATGCTATTGGCCCATAGGAACCTTAATTGGATCATAATCTAAAAATTTCTTAAAATCTAGACCCTTAGACTAAGGTTCTTTATACCTATTTCCAATTAATTCCAATTGCACATTGGAAAAATCTTTCTGAATTTCTGTTTCAGGGGGATTCATTTTAATAAGGTGAGATATTTTTCTATCCAAAAATATTCAAAATCTGAATATTCTCTCTCTAGAATATTTTCTCTCTCTAGGTTAAAATAGCCACAAACAAGATCTCTTATATTTCAGAAAAGGGATTGATTATAGGGGAATATGCTAGACATCAAAAAGGGGTTGGGGGAGGAATCTTACATTCTACCCCACTTAAAGAATGCGAGATGTCCTCATCTCGCAAACTGGGATAATTTCGCAAGATGCACAAATATGAGACGTAGAGAAAAATTTTAATTAAGGTTAACCACCAAGAAAAGTCTTAAAGAAGGCAAGATAAGAACAAGATTTAAACTTTATTCAGTCTCAGAACTTATACAGTAAAGATGGAAGAACTCTTTACACTTCCATAAGCCCGTCCATCATATGGTCACAAAAGCAGCACTCAACAAGCTACACAAGTATAGGGTAACTCATCTATGGGAATGATTCTGCTAGTTATTGCCGCACATATCTCAGTGGTATGAGGTGATCTAACAAAAGGACCTTTGAGAGGCAAGCCAAAAACGGGATAAAGGCATATCTTCTCATGAGGAAGAAAACACGCCAGTAAGAAGACCCGCTCAGAAAACCCAAGATGTCTTGATCTCATGACGCAGTAGTATCGGGGACCCAAACGCAAAGCTTCAATAACCATGGCCAAGCGGACATTGTTACGAAAGTGCTGCTGACCCCAGGGTGTTACCCTAGTTATGTCATGATAGGTCCGCCATTCGGTCTGAGCTACAGAAGTTCCTAGGTGAGGGAAAAAGTGAGCGCTCATATTGTTCTATAAAATCTTTCTTCACAGACTCACTTGCGTCTTGAAGGTGAGAAATCATCATGGATAAAACTAATTCCTGTTGTTGCCAAGCCATGAAGGAGATTAAGAAGAAGAGAGATCGATGGAAGTAAGATTACTGTGAGCGACAGGTAAAAGTTACGACTTATATAAAGGAAGGAGCTAGCGTAACTTAGAAGCCAACGGTATCTTGTCATCACTGAAGTTTTACCGTCTTTCCATGATTTGTGTTTGACACATTTTTCTATAGAAGGTATTAAGAAATTTTGAGATGAGGAGATAAAAGAAGCTTGTAGGCTAAGTCACCTACTTTCATTGAATTCAGATATAAGGGTCACAATATCTGGGGGATAACTTCTTATACTCCCCAAGAGATAAAGAACTTCTTTTGGGTCGTACTCAAATGAAAACCAAAACCTTGGTATCCAAAACACCGATTTTCACTTCTGAACTCATTGTTCTGAATCCTTAAAACAGCGTGACTCCTGAGAAGTATTCTAGGGAAAGGGTCTTCCTTTTTTTAATTAAAATCTTTCTTTTATTTTAGAGAGGGAATAATTATAAGATCAAAAAGGGAGATTCTTACTCCTGTATACCTCGAAGGCTGGGGAGGAATCTTACATTCTACCCCACTTAAAAAAGTGCGAGATGTCCTCATCTCGCCAAGTAGAGGACAACTCTTTTTCTTAAGATCTAATTTTATTCTGGGGTTCCTTATATTCTGGTCAACCCAACAGAATACTGGGATTAATATCCCTTATATAGAACTCATAACAATTCATTCAGATCATATCAGTCATATCTTTAACATGATAATGGTCCATTAAACCGAAAAACTTCCTTCTGAACATTCCTCCACGGGAATTTCAGTCAAGCAAGTTCTCAATTTGACATCCCTTAACTTGATCTACCGGTCAAGTATTAACAGTAGCAATTTGACAGCACAACCCACTAATCTCATAGTGATTTGCTGAATTCATTATCATCATTCTAGTTATGAATATCATCACAGGGACTCGTCCCATTCCCCCTCATTGTGGTTTCATTATATTTCAACTAATTTTTAAAATCAACATTTTTCAATCAGCATTTTCAATCAAAATCCAAATCAATTCATCAATTCTCAAACAGAATAAAAAATCATATCAATCACATTCGAAATCATCATCTGGATAGCATTAACACTTATAATTTCAAGTCTTAGATTTACTCGTATATACTGTCAGTAAAGAGCTGCAGTATACTCTCGGTATATACGGGTAGTCACGGCCCTTGGAATTATAAGGTAAATACTATCATGTCTAGGCCTCAAGCAAGTCAGGGATTCTATATAATTGCGGTACTTCCATCTGAAGAACCAATTACCAAATTATGAATTTCAGTTTGAATATCAAATTGTATGAATTATATCACACAATTATAACCTTTTTGTGTTTCTTGATAAATTTTTGACATATTTGTCTTCTCAGTTGATCTTTATTAACCAAATGCTCTGATACCAACTGTAAGATCCCTGTTCCCACCGAGCAACGGATTCGGGATACTAGCAGTGGAAGTAGCACTTCTCGCGCGAGACAGGGGTCCCACATTCGGGGCCTCACCCACGGATATCCGGATAAGAGACTAATCCATCGGTTGTTCCAAAACCGAACTCGAAAAAAACTTATTTTACCGGAAAACATGGGCGATTCCACCAGGATAACTTTTTACTCTAACGTAGTCAGGATCATTTCTGATCGAGCTGATCCAATTACATCTATAAGATACTTGGTCAGGTCAAGGAAGAACTTGCACTTGGATCATTGGGATCAACGCTTTTTTTCCCATTCAAGAGGCACAGCCGTTGATTCCTATCCATAGAACAGTTACTGTCCGGGATTTATTTTATCTATCGTAAAAATAAAAGTTTGAGTCTCGATTTACGGATCCATCAGTCCAGCCTAACCCCATTCGATCCCATGGGTTAGCCAACCGCCCAACCACTGTAGTGATGGGATCCAATTAATAATTTGGCTAGGTTTTGTTCCAGGTATCAAGGAAAAGAGTTCCAAGGCCCCCTAGCTAGATGTTCATGCAAAATAAAACTAGTCACACCACTCACACACCCAATATGAAATTGCCTTTTCACATATTCAACCAGTTTAAAACAATCCTTTAATAAAACCATAGCATCACTGATCACCATCTTCCAATTTATCCAGTTGATTCTTAATTTTTCCATCATTCCTTCATCAGAGTATCTATGGCATCATTGGCAACTAGGACGCTCACCACCTGTCCACTTAGGGGCCGTTTCCTAATCCCTAGCCCATAATACTCGGCAATATAATCACTTATCAAGATGGACTCTCGTTGAAGATCAGCAAGATCAACCAACAGATCCATATAAAGAGCCATGGACTCATCCATTGAGTGAAGACTAGCAAGGTCAATCAACCAGATCCATGCCCGATTTCAGAAAACAACTCCAACTCTATTCCAATATCTTCCTCGACGCACGCGTGGGTATCCTAGGCGACCCAGAGCCCGAGCACCGTATGGTCAGCACCCTCTAGGATCCTTCGCAGGTGACCTAGCGCTTCACTCATAGGCCGCTTCCTTGGCCCCTCATTCACCGTACCGGAAGCTCACCATTTTAATCGCACCGAGGCTGGTCAAGACCTCGGCCGACCTTGCTACGCGAGACGTCCTTCATTGACTCTCCGTCCTAGCAATTGCAACTTTTTCAGTTAGGTCTCCACGACCTTAAGCACAAGATGGTCACAATGCTTTCCCAGAAATCTTGACATAAAACAGTCATTTACAAACAGCATTTATAAACAGTCACAAAATACAGTTTCTATATTAACTCTCCTTTTTCCACATTATCCCTCATCAATCCACATTGCTTATTCCACATTCCAGTTATATGTGTACTCATCCCATCACATCATTTTCCATCTCATCACTTCAGATTCCTTCACATCACATATCATATATTCACATCCATACATATATCTACATCCACATCCACATTCACATCCATACACCCCCATCTATATCCATACATCTATTTTCACATCCACATCTACATGCACATTCATGCATCTACATCCATACATCCACATCTACATGCACATTCACATCTATACATCCACATCTATATGCGTACATTCACATCTACATGCGTACATCCACATCTCTATGCATACATCCACATCCACATTCTCCTCCTTACATCTATATCTACATGCATACATCCACCTCCACATTCACATCCACATCTATACATCTACATCTACATGCATACATCCACATCTCTATTTACATCCTCATCTATATATCTACTTCTACATGCATACATCCACATCACCATTCACATCTACATCTATACATCTACATCTACATGCATACATCCACATCCACATCTATACCTCTACATCTACATGCATACATCTACATCTCCATTCACATCCACATCTATACATCTACATCTACATGCATCCATCCACATCTCTATTTACATCCTCATCTATACATCTACTCTACATGCATACATCCACATCTCCATGCATACATCCACCTCCACATTCACACTCACATCCATACATCTACATCTACATGCAAACATCCACATCTCCATGCATAATAAAATTCTTTTAATTAATTTAGGATGATAGTTCCTAGAATATGGTAGGAAGTCCTCTTTTTATGCTTTGAATGAAATTATTTTATGCGTAATTTCTATAAAAATTTTGCCATAGCTCCGCTACTATGACTGATAAATCTCAATTTTTTCTAGGGGATAAAGCTTATCATTAAGGAAATAATTAGAATGGTCTCTAATTGGATCATCAATCCATAATGGATTGAATCATCAATATGCATAAACTAAAAGCATAGAAAAAAGCCATTAATTTGGCCTCAAGCATAGCTTAATCTTGGATTAAGGAAAAGCTTTATGAAAAGCTTCATTTGGATTGAGAATGGGTCATGAGTATGACCATTTCTTGAGTGAGAGAGAGAAATTACATAAAAACCATTAGAATTTAAACATAAATGGAAATTATCTTCAATAGCATTTATTAAATTATGTAACTCTTCACTACTATTCACCAATTAACTTCAATAGCATTTAAAAATCATACCAATTAAGCTTCTCAAGCTTGAGAGGGGTTGAGAAGAGAGAATCATTTAGAAATTATAGAAAAGATCAAAAATTCAATATACTTACCTTATAATTTGCTTGATTCTTTATTCACGGTAGAGGCCCCCAACCAATCAATTGGTTTAGTATGTTGATGGAGCCACCAATGGGGATTGAAGAAAGAGAGAAGTGTCAAAAACTAGTGAATTATTAAAGAATTCATAGTTCTTGGCTTAGGTGGAGTAGAGTAACAAAGCATAAGACACTATATATTTTTCAACAAGGGGGAGGCTTCTATTTATAGGAAAAATTGAGCTCCTAACCAAACAAACTGATTCTAGAATTTTCTAAATCAGTTTGGTCAATATTTGACCATTTTTAGGTCAGTTAAGCTAACTTTTTGGAACTAGACTTGAATGAGGAGAGAGGAGAGATGAAATATCTCCATTTTTATGAGTTTAAAACTCATTCAAGCATGTGAAATATGCACCTCCTTTAAAGAACTCCCCTTCCTTACATATGTGTCATAATGGAATCATTTTAATATTGCTCATAGTTTTTTACTAATAAACCTTGTACATTTTCAACTCTTCATCTTATGTGAGCATTTACTCATTTTTGGCTACCCAAAATATCTCATATTTTTTAATATTGCTCTTAGTTTTTTACTAATAAACCTTGTACATTTTCAACTCTTCATCTTATGTGAGCATTTACTCATTTTTGGGTATCTTCTTTTACAAATTGGATTTATCTTCTCCCTACACATGGATTGATGCTATTGGCCCATAGGAACCTTAATTGGATCATAATCTAAAAATTTCTGAAAATCTAGACCCTTAGACTAAGGTTCTTTATACCTATTTCCAATTAATTCCAATTGCACATTGGAAAAATCTTTCTGAATTTCTGTTTCAGGGGGATTCATTTTAATAAGGTGAGATATTTTTCTATCCAAAAATATTCAAAATCTGAATATTCTCTCTCTAGAATATTTTCTCTCTCTAGGTTAAAACAGCCACAAACAAGATCTCTTATATTTCAGAAAAGGGATTGATTATAGGGGAATATGCTAGACATCAAAAAGGGGTTGGGGGAGGAATCTTACAGTTTACATCCTCTCAATTCCAATGGAGTGGCCTATAGATCATGAAATGCAAATGTAAATTTATCCAAAACTCTTAAAAGAAGTGAAGTTAGTGCAAAATGAGCTTTCACTATTTTGCAAATACTAGATGTGTTGAAACCCTTAAGGTTGTATTAGCATCGAGTTGTACCATTTCTTCTAATTTGTAACTCCGAAAGACCCTATATTAGAATCTTATCTTGGATACCTATTAACAACATGACCTCTCTAGTAAGTATTGCTTCAATCTAAACCCTTTTCTTTAAGCATACAATGACTAATGTCCACTAGTGATCTCCACCAAAAATCTAATCTTTCTCTACTCTACTACTCTATTTTAATATTGAGTAGTTTGCAATCAAGTATTCATGCTTGTTTCCATGAATCCCTCTACTCATTTAAAGCTTTAGAACATACTCACCTCCTTTATGATCTCCAAAAGGGTTTAACTTATGATGACCACCTTGATTTTCAATTATGGTCACAAAGTTTTTGATAGAATCAGATACTTTTCCCTTCCCCCCTTAACACGATAGAATTAAATACATTCCCCTTTCCCTTAATAGGGTATGCTCATCTATAACTAAAGAAGCTATCAATAAAGGAGGAAGTATTTGACAACATAAAATACTTCCCCCTTACCCTTCTTGGATATGCTAATATAAAACTTAAGAAGCCATCAATACTTACTGAACTATTTTTTTGGAATAGCCATCTAATGTCTTACCCCAAAATTTTAACCCTCACAATGTAATGAATTAAGATTCTTAAAAATATGAAGATTATCCACGATATTGAGCTTTAAATTTTGAGAAGAATAAGGATTAAAAAGGTCACATGACAAAACGTAGAATGCCAAAGTGTGATTGATTATGTCAAAAACATTGAACACTTATTGACATTTAAACCTATTTAATACTACCTCCAGCAGCACGTCACCATGAGAGGAATCTTATGTTTTGCATTTATTATTGCCAAAACAACAATAAGACCTCGATAATACAATGTAGGCACATAAATTAAGTTCTTTATTGAAACCAAAAACATACCCAATACTCCCATTTCAAAACTTTTAAAGGAAAAAGACACTTACCTTGCATAGCATAGGTTGCGTTATTTGTACATTGTACTTTAATTCCAAATTTTGGTACATTGGTTGTGGAATGCAAAGCTAGCCACCATAATATTTCTATAAAATTAGATTTTTTTGCTTGCTATTCATATAGAAAATTTTTACAAGAATTTTATAGCCATTATTTTGGGCAAGGGTTCTAATGCTTTTGAGGAGTAAGTATAGGATTTTTCTGCAAATACCTTCTTTGAGGCTAGTAAGTATCACTTAAGGTTTCTGATCTTTAACTAATCTATAACATTGTAGTGTTTCCTTAGAGCTACCTAGGCTTCTATAGCCATTGAGATGAGCTCAATTGGAGTCATAATGAAATACAATAGATTTTCATCTCTTTTAAGCAACATCCAACTATACCATCTACCTTACATTTTTATTTCTATTTGGTAATGTTGTTTACATCCTCTCAATTCCAATGGAGTGGCCTATAGATCATGAAATGCAAATGTAAATTTATCCAAAACTCTTAAAAGAAGTGAAGTTAGTGCAAAATGAGCTTTCACTATTTTGCAAATATTAGATGTGGTGAAACCCTTAAGGTTGTATTAGCATCGAGTTGTACCATTTCTTCTAATTTGTAACTGCCAAAGACCCTAGATTAGAATCTTATCTTGGATACCTATTAACAACATGACCTCTCTAGTAAGTATTGCTTCAATCTAGAACGTGTTGTCTAAACCCTTTTCTTTAAGCATACAATGACTAATGTCCACTAGTGATCTCCACTAAAAATCTATTCTTTCTCTACTCTACTACTCTATTTTAATATTGAGTAGTTTGCAATCAAGTATTCATGCTTGTTTCCATGAATCCCGCTACTCATTTAAAGCTTTAGAACATACTCACCTCCTTTATGATCTCCAAAAGGGTTTAACTTATGATGACCACCTTGATTTTCGATTATGGTCACAAAGTTTTTGAAAGAATCAGATAGTTTTCCCTTCCCCCCTTAACACGATAGAATTAAATACATTTCCCTTTCCCCTAATAGCGTATGCTCATGTATAACTAAAGAAGCTATCAATAAAGGAGGAAGTATTTGACAACATAAAATACTTCCCGCTTACCCTTCTTGGATATGCTAATATAAAACTTAAGAAGCCATCAATACTTACTGAATTATTTTTTTGGAATAGCCATCTAATGTCTTACCCCAAAATTTTAACCCTCACAATGTAATGAATTAAGATTCTTAAAAATATGAAGATTATCCACGATATTGAGCTTTAAATTTTGAGAAGCATAAGGATTAAAAAGTTGACATGACAAAACGTAGAATGCCAAAGTGTGATTGATTATGTCAAAAACATTGAACACTTATTGACATTTAAACCTATTTAATACTACCTCCAAAGTTACTATGGCTAGCACGTCACCATGAGAGGAATCTTATGTTTTGCATTTATTATTGCCAAAACAACAATAAGACCTCGATAATACAATGTAGACACATAAATTAAGTTCTTTATTGAAACCAAAAACATACCCAATACTCCCATTTCAAAACTTTTAAAGGAAAAAGACACTTACCTTGCATAGCATAGGTTGCGTTATTTGTACATTGTACTTTAATTCCAAATTTTGGTACATTGGTTGTAGAATGCAAAGCTAGCCACCATAATATTTCTATAAAATTAGATTTTTTTTTCTTGCTATTCATATAGAAAAATTTTACAAGAATTTTATAGCCATTATTTTGGGCAAGGGTTCTAATGCTTTTGAGGAGTAAGTATAGGATTTCTCTCCAAATACCTTCTTTGAGGCTACACTTAAGGTTTATGATCTTTAACTAATCTATAACATTTTAGTGTTTCCTTAGAGCTACCTAGGCTTCTATAGCCATTGAGAGAGATGAGCTCAATTGGAGTCATAATAAAATACAATAGATTTTCATCTCTTTTAAGCAACATCCAAATATATCATCTACCTTACATTTTTATTTCTATTTGGTAATGTTGTTTACATCCTCTCAATTCCAATGGAGTGGCCTATAGATCATGAAATGCAAATGTAAATTTATCCAAAACTCTTAAAAGAAGTGAAGTTAGTGCAAAATGAGCTTTCACTATTTTGCAAATACTAGATGTGGTGAAACCCTTAAGGTTGTATTAGCATCGAGTTGTACCATTTCTTTTAATTTGTAACTGCCAAAGACCCTAGATTAGAATCTTATCTTGGATACCTATTAACAACATGACCTCTCTAGTAAGTATTGATTCAATCTAAAACGTGTTGTCTAAACCATTTTCTTTAAGCATACAATGACTAATGTCCACTAGTCATCTCCACTAAAAATCGATTCTTTCTCTACTCTACTACTCTATTTTAGTATTGAGTAGTTTGCAATCAAGTATTCATGCTTGTTTCCATGAATTTCGCTACTCATTTAAAGCTTTAGAACATACTCACCTCCTTTATGATCTCCAAAAGGGTTTAACTTATGATGACCACCTTGATTTTTGATTATGGTCTTAAAGTTTTTGATAGAATCAGATACTTTTCCCTTCCCCCCTTAACACGATAGAATTAAATACATTTCCCTTTCCCCTAGTAGGGTATGCTCATGTATAACTAAAGAAGCTATCAATAAAGGAGGAAGTATTTGACAACATAAAATACTTCCCCCTTACCCTTCTTGGATATGCTAATATAAAACTTAAGAAGCCATCAATACTTACTGAATTATTTTTTTGGAATAGCCATCTAATGTCTTACCCCAAAATTTTAACCCTCACAATGTAATGAATTAAGATTCTTAAAAATATGAAGATTATCCACGATATTGAGCTTTAAATTTTGAGAAGCATAAGGATTAAAAAGGTCACATGACAAAACGTAGAATGCCAAAGTGTGATTGATTATGTCAAAAACATTGAACACTTATTGAGATCTAAACCTATTTAATACTACCTCCAAAGTTACTATGGCTAGCACGTCACCATGAGAGGAATCTTATGTTTTGCATTTGTTATTGCCAAAACAACAATAAGACCTCGATAATACAATGTAGACACATAAATTAAGTTCTTTATTGAAACCAAAAACATACCCAATACTCCCATTTCAAAACTTTTAAAGGAAAAAGACACTTACCTTGCATAGCATAGGTTGCGTTATTTGTACATTGTACTTTAATTCCAAATTTTGGTACATTGGTTGTAGAATGCAAAGCTAGCCACCATAATATTTCTATAAAATTAGATTTTTTTTGCTTGCTATTCATATAGAAAAATTTTACAAGAATTTTATAGCCATTATTTTGGGCAAGGGTTCTAATGCTTTCGAGGAGTAAGTATAGGATTTTTCTCCAAATACCTTCTTTGAGGCTACACTTAAGGTTTATGATCTTTAACTAATCTATAACATTGTAGTGTTTCCTTAGAGCTACCTAGGCTTCTATAGCCATTGAGATGAGCTCAATTGGAGTCATAATAAAATACAATAGATTTTCATCTCTTTTAAGCAACATCCAAATATACCATCTACCTTACATTTTTATTTCTATTTGGTAATGTTGTTTACATCCTCTCAATTCCAATGGAGTGGCCTATAGATCATGAAATGCAAATGTAAATTTATTCAAAACTCTTAAAAGAAGTGAAGTTAGTGCAAAATGAGCTTTCACTATTTTGCAAATACTAGATGTGGTGAAACCCTTAAGGTTGTATTAGCATCGAGTTGTACCATTTCTTCTAATTTGTAACTGCCAAAGACCCTAGATTAGAATCTTATCTTGGATACCTATAAACAACATGACCTCTCTAGTAAGTATTGCTTCAATCTAAAACGTGTTGTCTAAACCCTTTTCTTTAAGCATACAATGACTAATCTCCACTAGTGATCTCCACTAAAAATCTATTCTTTCTCTACTCTACTACTCTTTTTTAATATTGAGTAGTTTGCAATCAAGTATTCATGCTTGTTTCCATGAATCCCGCTACTCATTTAAAGCTTTAGAACATACTCACCTCCTTTATGATCTCCAAAAGGGTTTAACTTATGATGACCACCTTGATTACAAAGTTTTTGATAGAATCAGATACTTTTCCCTTCCCCCCTTAACACGATAGAATTAAATACATTCCCCTTTCCCTTAATAGGGTATGCTCATCTATAACTAAAGAAGCTATCAATAAAGGAGGAAGTATTTGACAACATAAAATACTTCCCCCTTACCCTTCTTGGATATGCTAATATAAAACTTAAGAAGCCATCAATACTTACTGAATTATTTTTTTGGAATAGCCATCTAATGTCTTACCTCAAAATTTTAACCCTCACAATGTAATGAATTAAGATTCTTAAAAATATGAAGATTATCCACGATATTGAGCTTTAAATTTTGAGAAGCATAAGGATTAAAAAGGTCACATGACAAAACGTAGAATGCCAAAGTGTGATTGATTATGTCAAAAACATTGAACACTTATTGAGATTTAAACCTATTTAATACTACCTCCAAAGTTACTATGGCTAGCACGTCACCATGAGAGGAATCTTATGTTTTGCATTTATTATTGCCAAAACAACAATAAGACCTCGATAATACAATGTAGACACATAAATTAAGTTCTTTATTGAAACCAAAAACATACCCAATACTCCCATTTCAAAACTTTTAAAGGAAAAAGACACTTACCTTGCATAGCATAGGTTGCGTTATTTGTACATTGTACTTTAATTCCAAATTCTGGTACATTGGTTGTAGAATGCAAAGCTAGCCACCATAATATTTCTATAAAATTAGATTTTTTTTCTTGCTAATATGCTATTCATATAGAAAATTTTTTATAGCCATTATTTTGGGCAAGCGTTCTAATGCTTTTGAGGAGTAAGTATAGGAATTTTCTCCAAATACCTTCTTTGAGGCTGGTAAGTATCACTTAAGGTTTATGATCTTTAACTAATCTATAACATTGTAGTGTTTCCTTAGAGCTACCTAGGCTTCTATAGCCATTGAGATGAGCTCAATTGGAGTCATAATAAAATACAATAGATTTTCATCTCTTTTAAGCAACATCCAAATATACCATCTACCTTACATTTTTATTTCTATTTGGTAATGTTGTTTACATCCTCTTAGTTCCAATGGAGTGGCCTATAGATCATGAAATGCAAATGTAAATCTATCCAAAACTCTTAAAAGAAGTGAAGTTAGTGCAAAATGAGCTTTTACTATTTTGCAAATACTAGATGTGGTGAAACCCTTAAGGTTGTATTAGCATCGAGTTGTACCATTTCTTTTAATTTGTAACTGCCAAAGACCCTAGATTAGAATCTTATCTTGGATACCTATAAACAACATGACCTCTCTAGTAAGTATTGCTTCAATCTAAAACGTGTTGTCTAAACCCTTTTCTTTAAGCATACAATGACTAATGTCCACTAGTGTCCACTAATGTCCACTAGTGATCTCCACTAAGAATCTATTCTTTCTCTACTCTACTACTCTATTTTAATATTGAGTAGTTTGCAATCAAATTTTCATGCTTGTTTCCATGAATCCCGCTACTCATTTAAAGCTTTAGAACATACTCACCTCCTTTATGATCTCCAAAAGGGTTTAACTTATGATGACCACCTTGATTTTCAATTATGGTCACAAAGTTTTTGATAGAATCAGATAGTTTTCCCTTCCCCCCTTAACACGATAGAATAAAATACATTTCTCTTTCCCTTAATAGGGTATGCTCATGTATAACTAAAGAAGCTATCAATAAAGGAGGAAGTATTTGACAACATAAAATACTTCCCCATTACCCTTCTTGGATATGCTAATATAAAACTTAAGAAGTATCCAATACTTACTGAATTATTTTTTTGGAATAGCCATCTAATGTCTTACCCCAAAATTTTAACCCTCACAATGTAATGAATTAAGATTCTTTAAAATATGAAGATTCTCCACGATATTGAGCTTTAAATTTTGAGAAGCATAAGGATTAAAAAGGTCACAAGACAAAACGTAGAATGCCAAAGTGTGATTGATTATGTCAAAAACATTGAACACTTATTGACATTTAAACCTATTTAATACTACCTCCAAAGTTACTATGGCTAGCACGTCACCATGAGAGGAATCTTATGTTTTGCATTTATTATTGCCAAAACAACAATAAGACCTCGATAATACAATGTAGACACATAAATTAAGTTCTTTATTGAAACCAAAAACATACCCAATACTCCCATTTCAAAACTTTTAAAGGAAAAAGACACTTACCTTGCATAGCATAGGTTGCGTTATTTGTACATTGTACTTTAATTCCAAATTCTGGTACATTGGTTGTAGAATGCAAAGCTAGCCACCATAATATTTCTATAAAATTAGATTTTTTTGCTTGCTAATATGCTATTCATATAGAAAATTTTTACAAGAATTTTATAGCCATTATTTTGGGCAAGGGTTCTAATGCTTTTGAGGAGTAAGTATAGGAATTTTCTCCAAATACCTTCTTTGAGGCTAGTAAGTATCACTTAAGGTTTATGATCTTTAACTAATCTATAACATTGTAGTGTTTCCTTAGAGCTACCTAGGCTTCTATAGCCATTGAGATGAGCTCAATTGGAGTCATAATAAAATACAATAGATTTTCATCTCTTTTAAGCAACATCCAAATATACCATCTACCTTACATTTTTATTTCTATTTGGTAATGTTGTTTACATCCTCTCAATTCCAATGGAGTGGCCTATAGATCATGAAATGCAAATGTAAATTTATCCAAAACTCTTAAAAGAAGTGAAGTTAGTGCAAAATGAGCTTTCACTATTTTGCAAATACTAGATGTGGTGAAACCCTTAAGGTTGTATTAGCATCGAGTTGTACCATTTCTTTTAATTTGTAACTGCCAAAGACCCTAGATTAGAATCTTATGTTGGATACCTATAAACAACATGACCTCTCTAGTAAGTATTGCTTCAATCTAAAACGTGTTGTCTAAACCCTTTTCTTTAAGCATACAATGACTAATGTCCACTAGTGATCTCCACTAAAAATCTATTCTTTCTCTACTCTACTACTCTATTTTATGCAATCAAGTATTCATGCTTGTTTCCATGAATCCCGCTACTCATTTAAAGCTTTAGAACATACTCACCTCCTTTATGATCTCCAAAAGGGTTTAACTTATGATGACCACCTTGATTTTCAATTATGGTCACAAAGTTTTTGATAGAATCAGATACTTTTCCCTTCCCCCCTTAACACGATAGAATTAAATACATTTCCCTTTCCCTTAATAGCGTATGCTCATGTATAACTAAAGAAGCTATCAATAAAGGAGGAAGTATTTGACAACATAAAATACTTCCCCCTTACCCTTCTTGAATATGCTAATATAAAACTTAAGAAGCCATCAATACTTACTGAATTATTTTTTTGGAATAGCCATCTAATGTCTTACCCCAAAATTTTAACCCTCACAATGTAATGAATTAAGATTCTTAAAAATATGAAGATTATCCACGATATTGAGCTATAAATTTTGAGAAGCATAAGGATTAAAAAGTTGACATGACAAAACATAGAATGCCAAAGTGTGATTGATTATGTCAAAAACATTGAACACTTATTGAGATTTAAACCTGTTTAACACTACCTCCAAAGTTACTATGGCACGTCACCATGAGAGGGATCCTATGTATTGCATTTATTTTTGCCAAAACAACAATAAGACCTCGATAACCTCGATAATACAATGTAGACACATAAATTATCTTCTTTATTAAAATCGTAAACATACCAAATACTCCCATTTCAAAACTTTTAAAGAAAAAAGACACTTACCTTGCATAGCATAGGTTGCGTTATTTGTACATTGTACTTCAATTCCATTTGGTACATTGGTTGTAGAATGCAAAACTAGCCACCATAATATTTCTATAAAATTGGATTTTTTTTATTGCTATTCATAAAGAAATTTTTTACAAGAAAATTATAGCCATTATTTTGGGCAAGGGTTCTAATGCTTTTGAGGAGTTAGTATAGGATTTCTCTCCAAATACCTTCTTTGAGGCTAGTAAGTATCACTTAAGGTTTATGATCTTTAACTAATCTACAACATTGTAGTGTTTCCTTAGAGCTACCTAGGCTTCTAGAGCCATTGAGATGAGCTTAATTTGAGTCATAATAAAATACAATAGATTTTCATCTCTTTTAAGCAACATCAAAACATACCATTTGGCTTACATTTTCATTTCTTTTTGGTAATGTAGTTTACATCCTCTCAATTTCAATGAAGTGGCCTATAGATCATGAAATGCAAACGTTAAATTTATCCAAAACTCTTAAGAAGTGAAGTTGGTGCCAAATGAGCTTTCACTATTTCTCAAATACTGGATGTGGTGAAACCCTTAAGGTTGTATTAGCATCAAGTTGTACCATTTCTTCTAATTTGTAACTAGCCAAAAAAACCTAGATTAGAATCTTATTTTGGATACCAATTATCAACATGACCTTTCTAGTAAGTATTGCTTCAATCTAAAACGTGTTGTCTAAACCGTTTTCTTTAAGCATACAATGACTAATGTCCACTAGTGATCTCCACTAAAGATCGATTCTTTCTCAATCCTACTACTGTATTTTAATATTGAGTAGTTTGCAATCGAGTATCCATGCTTGTTTCCATGAATCTCACTACTCATTTAAAGCTTGAGAACATACTCACCTCCACTAAACATTGATTCTTTCTCAATCCTACTACTGTATTTTAATATTGAGTAGTTTGCAATCGAGTAATTATGCTTGTTTTCATGAATCTCACTACTCATTTAAAGCTTGAGAACATACTCACCTCCTTTACGATCTCCAAAAGGTTTTAACTTATGACCACTTATGACCACTTTGATTTTCAATTATGGTCACAAAGTTTTTGATAGAATCAGATACTTTTCCCTTTCCCCCTTAACAAAATAGAATTAAATACATTCCCCTTTCCCTTAATAGGGTATGCTCATGTATAACTAAAGAAGCTATCAATAAAGGAGGAAGTATTTTACACAATAAAATACTTCCCCCTTACCCTTCTTGTATATGCTAATATAAAACTTAAGAAGCCATCAATACTTACTGAACTATTTTTTTGGAATAGCCATCTAATGTCTTATCCCAAAAATGCAACCGTGTCAATGTAATGAATTAAGATTCTTAAAAATATGAAGATTATCCACCATATTGAGCTTTAAATTTTGAGAAGCATAAGGATTAAAAAGGTCACATGACAAAATGTAGAATGCCAAAGTGTGATTGATTATGTCAAAAACATTGAACACTTATTGAGATCTAAACCTGTTTAATACTACCTCCAAAGTTACTATGGCTAGCACGTCACCATGAGAGGAATCTTATGTTTTGCATTTATTATTGCCAAAACAACAATAAGACCTCGATAATACAATGTAGACATAAATTAAGTTCTTTATTGAAACCAAAAACATACCCAATACTCCCATTTCAAAACTTTTAAAGAAAAAAGACACTTACCTTGCATAGCATAGGTTGCGTTATTTGTACATTGTACTTTAATTCCATTTGGTACATTGGTTGTAGAATGCAAAACTAGCCTCCATAATATTTCTATAAAATTAGATTTTTTTGCTTGCTATTCATATAGAAAATTTTTACAAGAATTTTATAGCCATTATTTTGGGCAAGGGTTCTAATGCTTTTGAGGAGTAAGTATAGGATTTTTCTCCAAATACCTTCTTTGAGGCTAGTAAGTATCACTTAAGGTTTATGATCTTTAACTAATCTATAACATTGTAGTGTTTCCTTAGAGCTACCTAGGCTTCTATAGCCATTGAGATGAGCTCAATTGGAGTCATAATAAAATACAATAGATTTTCATCTCTTTTAAGCAACATCCAAATATACCATCTACCTTACATTTTTATTTCTATTTGGTAATGTTGTTTACATCCTCTCAATTCCAATGGAGTGGCCTATAGATCATGAAATGCAAATGTAAATTTATCCAAAACTCTTAAAAGAAGTGAAGTTAGTGCAAAATGAGCTTTCACTATTTTGCAAATACTAGATGTGGTGAAACCCTTAAGGTTGTATTAGCATCGAGTTGTACCATTTCTTCTAATTTGTAACTGCCAAAGACCCTAGATTAGAATCTTATCTTGGATACCTATAAACAACATGACCTCTCTAGTAAGTATTGCTTCAATCTAAAACGTGTTGTCTAAACCCTTTTCTTTAAGCATACAATGACTAATGTCCACTAGTGATCTCCACTAAAAATCTATTCTTTCTCTACTCTACTACTCTATTTTAATATTGAGTAGCTTGCAATCAAGTATTCATGCTTGTTTCCATGAATCCCGCTACTCATTTAAAGCTTTAGAACATACTCACCTCCTTTATGATCTCCAAAAGGGTTTAACTTATGATGACCACCTTCAATTATGGTCACAAAGTTTTTGATAGAATCAGATACTTTTTCCTTCCCCCCTTAACACGATAGAATTAAATACATTTCCCTTTCCCTTAATAGGGTATGCTCATCTAAAACTAAAGAAGCTATCAATAAAGCAGGAAGTATTTGACAACATAAAATACTTTCCCCTTACCCTTCTTGGATATGCTAATATAAAACTTAAGAAGCCATCAATACTTACTGAATTATTTTTTTGGAATAGCCATCTAATGTCTTACCCCAAAATTTTAACCCTCACAATGTAATGAATTAAGATTCTTAAAAATATGAAGATTATCCACAATATTGAGCTTTAAATTTTGAGAAGCATAAGGATTAAAAAGGTCACATGACAAAACGTAGAATGCCAAAGTGTGATTGATTATGTCAAAAACATTGAACACTTATTGAGATTTAAACCTATTTAATACTACCTCCAAAGTTACTATGGCTAGCACGTCACCATGAGAGGAATCTTATGTTTTGCATATATTATTGCCAAAACAACAATAAGACCTCGATAATACAATGTAGACACATAAATTAAGTTCTTTATTGAAACCAAAAACATACCCAATACTTCCATTTCAAAACTTTTAAAGGAAAAAGACACTTACCTTGCATAGCATAGGTTGCGTTATTTGTACATTGTACTTTAATTCCAAATTTTTGTACATTGGTTGTAGAATGCAAAGCTAGCCACCATAATATTTCTATAAAATTAGATTTATTTGCTTGCTATTCATATAGAAAATTTTTACAAGAATTTTATAGCCATTATTTTGGGCAAGGGTTCTAATGCTTTTGAGGAGTAAGTATAGGATTTTTCTCCAAATACCTTCTTTGAGGCTAGTAAGTATCACTTAAGGTTTATGATCTTTAACTAATCTATAACATTGTAGTGTTTCCTTAGAGCTACCTAGGCTTCTATAGCCATTGAGATGAGCTCAATTGGAGTCATAATAAAATACAATAGATTTTCATCTCTTTTAAGCAACATCCAAATATACCATCTACCTTACATTTTTATTTCTATTTGGTAATGTTGTTTACATCCTCTCAATTCCAATGGAGTGGCCTATAGATCATGAAATGCAAATGTAAATTTATCCAAAACTCTTAAAAGAAGTGAAGTTAGTGCAAAATGAGCTTTTACTATTTTGCAAATACTAGATGTGGTGAAACCCTTAAGGTTGTATTAGCATCGAGTTGTACCATTTCTTTTAATTTGTAACTGCCAAAGACCCTAGATTAGAATCTTATCTTGGATACCTATAAACAACATGACCTCTCTAGTAAGTATTGCTTCAATCTAAAACGTGTTGTCTAAACCCTTTTCTTTAAGCATACAATGACTAATGTCCACTAGTGTCCACTAATGTCCACTAGTGATCTCCACTAAGAATCTATTCCTTCTCTACTCTACTACTCTATTTTAATATTGAGTAGTTTGCAATCAAATTTTCATGCTTGTTTCCATGAATCTCGCTACTCATTTAAAGCTTTAGAACATACTCACCTCCTTTATGATCTCCAAAAGGGTTTAACTTATGATGACCACCTTGATTTTCAATTATGGTCACAAAGTTTTTGATAGAATCAAATACTTTTCCCTTCCCCCCTTAACACGATAGAATTAAATACATTCCCCTTTCCCTTAATAGCGTATGCTCATGTATAACTAAAGAAGCTATCAATAAAGCAGGAAGTATTTGACAACATAAAATACTTCCCCCTTACCCTTCTTGGATATGCTAATATAAAACTTAAGAAGCCATCAATACTTACTGAATTATTTTTTTGGAATAGCCATCCAATGTCTTATCCCAAAATTTTAACCCTCACAATGTAATGAATTAAGATTCTTAAAAATATGAAGATTATCCACGATATTGAGCTTTAAATTTTGAGAAGCATAAGGATTAAAAAGTTGACATGACAAAACATAGAATGCCAAAGTGTGATTGATTATGTCAAAGACATTGAACACTTATTGAGATTTAAACCTGTTTAACACTACCTCCAAAGTTACTATGGCACGTCACCATGAGAGGGATCCTATGTATTGCATTTATTTTTGCCAAAACAACAATAAGACCTCGATAACCTCGATAATACAATGTAGACACATAAATTATCTTCTTTATTAAAATCGTAAACATACCAAATACTCCCATTTCAAAACTTTTAAAGAAAAAAGACACTTACCTTGCATAGCATAGGTTGCGTTATTTGTACATTGTACTTCAATTCCATTTGGTACATTGGTTGTAGAATGCAAAACTAGCCACCATAATATTTCTATAAAATTGGATTTTTTTTCTTGCTATTCATAAAGAAAATTTTTACATGAAAATTACAGCCATTATTTTGGGCAAGGGTTCTAATGCTTTTGAGGAGTTAGTATAGGATTTCTCTCCAAATACCTTCTTTGAGGCTAGTAAGTATCACTTACGGTTTATGATCTTTAACTAATCTACAACATTGTAGTGTTTCCTTAGAGCTACCTAGGCTTCTAGAGCCATTGAGATGAGCTTAATTTGAGTCATAATAAAATACAATAGATTTTCATCTCTTTTAAGCAACATCCAAACATACCATCTGGCTTACATTTTCATTTCTTTATGTTGTTTACATCCTCTCAATTCCAATGAAGTGGCCTATAGATCATGAAATGCAAACGTTAAATTTATCCAAAACTCTTAAGAAGTGAAGTTGGTGCCAAATGAGCTTTCACTATTTCTCAAATACTGGATGTGGTGAAACCCTTAAGGTTGTATTAGCATCGAGTTGTACCATTTCTTCTAATGTGTAACTAGCCAAAAAACCTACATTAGAATCTTTTTTTGGATACCAATTATCAACATGACCTCTCTAGTAAGTATTGCTTCAATCTAAAACGTGTTGTCTAAACCCTTTTCTTTAAACCTACAATGACTAATGTCCACTAGTGATCTCCACTAAAGATCTATTCTTTCCCCATTCTACTACTCTATTTTAATATTGAGTAGCTTGCAATCAAGTAATTATTCTTGTTTCTATGAGTCCCGCTACTCATTTAAAGCTTGAGAAAATATGAACCTCCTTTATGATCTCCAAAAGATTTTAACTTATGATTGACCACTTTGATTTTCAATTATGATCACAAAGTTTTTGATAGAATCAGTTACTTTTCCCTTTCCACCTTAACACGATAGAATTAAATACATTCCCCTTTCCCTTAATAGGGTATGCTCATGTATAACTAAAGAAGCTATCAATAAAGGAGGAAGTATTTGACAAAATAAAATACTTTCCCCTTACCCTTCTTGGATATGCTAATATAAAACTTAAGAAGCCATCAAAACTTACTGAACTATTTTTTTGAAATAGCCATCTAATGTCTTACCCCAAAAATGTAACCCTCACAATGTAATGAATCAAGATTCTTAAAAATATGAAGATTATCCATGATATTGAGCTTTAAATTTTGAGAAGCATAAGGATTGAAAAGTTGACATGACAAAACGTAGAATGCCAAAGTGTGATTGATTATGTCAAAAACATTGAACACTTATTGAGATTTAAACCTATTTAATACTACCTCCAAAGTTACTATGGGTAGCACGTCACCATGAGAGGGATCCTATGTTTTGCATTTATTATTGCCAAAACAACAATAAGACCTCGATACTACAATGTAGACACATAAATTGTCTTCTTTATTGAAATTGAAGACATACAAAATACTCCCATTTCAAAACTTTTAAAGAGAAAACAGACACTTACCTTGCATAGCATAGGTTGCGTTATTTGTACATTGTACTTTAATTCCATTTGGTACATTGGTTGTAGAATGCAAAGCTAGCCACCATAATATTTCTATAAAATTGGATTTTTTTGCTTGCTATTCATATGAAAAGTTTTTACAAGAATTTTATGGCCATTATTTTTAGCAAGGGTTCTAATGCTTTTGAGCAGTAAGTATAGGATTTCTCTCCAAATACCTTATTTGAGGCTAGTAAGTATCACTTAAGGTTTATGATCTTTAACTAATCTATAACTTTGTAGTGTTTCCTTAGAGCTACCTAGGCTTCTAGAGCCATTGAGATGAGATTAATTTGAGTCATAATAAAATACAATAGATTTTCATCACTTTTAAGCAACATCCAAATATACCATCTGGCTTACATTTTCATCTCTATTTGGTAATGTTGTTTACATCCTCTCAATTCCAATGGAATCATGAAATGCATTTGTTAAATTTATCCAAAACTCTTAAGAAGTGAAGTTGGTGCCAAATGAGCTTTCACTATTTGGATGTGGTGAAACCCTTAAGGTTGCATTAGCATCGAGTTGTACCATTTCTTCTAATTTGTAAGTAGCCAAAAACCCTAGATTAGAATCTTATCTTGGATACCTATTAACAACATGACCTCTCTATAGTAAGTATTACATCATGTCCACTCGTGATCTCCACTAAAGATCTATTCTTTCTCCATATCCAAAAGGTTTTAACTTATGACCACTTTGATTTTCAATTATGGTCACAAAGTTTTTGATAGAATCAAATACTTTTCCCTTGCCCCTTTAACACGATAGAGTTTAATACATCCCCCTTGCTCTTAATAGGGTATGCTCATGTATAACTAAAGAAGCTATCAATAAAGGAGGAAGTATTTGACAAAATAAAATACCTCCCCCTTACCCTTCTTGGATATGGAAATATAAAACTTAAGAAGCCATCAATACTTACTGAACTACTTTTTTGGAATAGCCATCTAATGTCTTGTCCCAAAAATGTAACCCTCACAATGTAATGAAATAAGGTTCTTAAAAATATGAAGATTATCGACGATATTGAGCTTTAAATTTTGCGAAGCATAAGGATTGGAAAGTTGACATGACAAAACATACAATGCAAAGTGTGATTGATTATGTCAAAAACTTGAACTCTTATTGAGATTTAAACCTGTTTAACACTACAAGAGACTCATTGCTTTTCCATGCCTAGTTTCAATGCCTCGTCGCCTCGTCGATATGTGTGTCGAAATAGGAATCGAAATAAGAATGGCTATATGCGTCAAAATAAGCGTGGAAAAAGACGTCGAAATAACAATCAAAATTTTTCTTTAAAAAAAAAGAATTTATATATAATATTTGCTAGTTCCCATCTTGGGGTGTATTTTAGCCTTCTCTTTCTACCTTTTTGCAAGCATATGTGTCTATGAGAGAGAGAGAGAGAGAGAGAGAGAGAGAGAGAGAGAGAGGATGATTAGAGAGAAAGAGAGAAAGAAAAAGAGAGAGATGTTTAGAGAGAAAGAGATAGAAAGAGAGAGAGAGAGAGAGAGGGGGGGGGAGAGCTGAGGGAGGGAGGAGGGTATAACTTCCATCACGCTCTTTGAAGGAGAAAAAATGCTAGCTCCTCCTCCTCATCACTAAGGTGCAATTAAGAAAGTGCTGCAATGAAATTAAAGTTCATCATCAATTTGCTTGTCCTTAGCGAGATCCATGGCTGCAAATAAATCTATTTCTAGAAATACTCCATCATTGTTGTCAATTGGTGGAACCAGTTGTCTTGTAGTAGTAGTAGGTAATTCATCCATGTGGTCATTCTCTTCTAGCTCTAACATGAGAGCTGTCGATGCATCATGATCACACTTAGCTTAAATCTCTTCTTCTTCTAGATTATCTCTAGTGTGTCTGTTTCTCGTTCTAGATGTATTTGCTCATCGAGTACACCTTTATTTGATCCTAATCCCGTGTGAGCCTCACCCACTTCCTCAACTAGTATCTCTTCTTCTGGTTCTTCTTATTGTTCAATAGGTGCTAGTGGTGTATGTTCAACCATCACATGATCTAGGGGGAGTTCCTTAGCATCTGGCAAACAATCAAATGCTATTTTCACCTCTTCAAATATTTGTTTTCCACGTGGATTTATTTGGATCACAAACAACCATTTATGATCTGTCGGGTCTTCCACAAAGATGACTTGCCCACAGTGCTCTGGTAGCACAAATGTATCCCTTTGGTCGGTCCATATCTTTGTGCGGTCTACTTGAAGAAATCCACACTTGTCTTTATGTATAGTTACTTTGCGCCCCTTGAGTTACCAACTTGAACCATTTCATATCAAAAATGAACATATCAAACTTTCTGAATCCAACCTTGATAATATCTTGGATTGTTCCACAATAATCTAGCATGCCTACTTCAGTATTGCCATCACTTGCACTTGAACGACTTTCTTGCATGAAATTAGCCTTCACACCACAATCAAATGTTGTTCTCTTTTTATCTATTCCTTCTACTCGAAAGTGACGTCTGCGTGACCGAATTGCCCCAAACTTATGATACTGCAAGCATAATAAATAAGTACTTTTATTGTATAAATTCACGAAAGCACAACATAAAAGATAATGCGTAGATATCTCTAACTCACATACATGGAAATCACAACCATATGCAATCTCCTCCTCCTCATCACTTATTGATTCACCATTGTGTTTAGCTTGTAGTATGTTTTGCTTGAGCCATTTATTAGAAGGAAAGTTTGGAAGGAAAGTCTGGAAGAAGTGCAAGTTCTGTTGGGTACGGTAGTGTGCGGATTGTTCGACTCCTAAAACTCAAAAACAAGCTTGGTCCCTTTCAGCCTTCACCAAGTTATATCTCTCGATCCATTTCTCCATAGCATGTGAGTTTAAGATGCAAAATTTATTGATCTTCTCATGCAATGCTAGATCCATTGTTCTCACAAGGCCTTTCCTTTGTGGCTCTTCCCCAATTAATCGATCATCTTCTTCTTCTGTCCATAATCTTGGCATATCGGGATCAGACGTACTCAGAAATTCAGTTATATATACAAGTGATTCTTGAACAAGCCATCCCACTACCATACTACCTTTAGGACAAGCTCTTTGACAAACAAATCCTTTAAGTGTCTTCATAAATCTCTCCAAGAAAAACATCCATCGACTGAACAACCCCAGCCACAGCAACTTCATCAACCACATGAACAAGCAAGTACAATTGAATGGTTAAAATACTTGTTGGAAAGTATTTCTCAACCATTGTAATAGTCTCGATGGAGTTTAATCATGCTTCTTCCAATGTGTCTCTACTAATCTCTTTCCTTGATATCCAACGTACCACTGCACCAATTTTATAAATTGTTGCTCTAATGTCATCGTTGAGGCAATCCTGGATGGCTATAGGAAGCATGAATTGCAAGAGTTTGTGCCAATCATGACTCTTCAAGCCACGAAGCTCATCGTCCTTTGTAAATGCTCCCTTCAAGCAATGCATGCATCCTGTATTTAGAATTTAGAATGTATTCACCTTTTAGCATAATGCTTTATCCATTCTTTATTTCCTTCCTTTTCTTTGTGGCACATTCATGATTAGTTGATCATCCTCCTCATTGCTTCACAATCGTGGCATGGAAGGATCTATTTGGGAGAGATGTTTTGAGATATACACAAAAGATTCTTGCATATCAACCACCCCTCTGCCATGCTTGTTTTGGGCCTTGCTTTTGTCTCACAATGTCCTTTAAGGATTTCATTAACCTTTCAAGGAAAAATATCCATTAAACCTGAACAACACCACAAAGTGCCACTTCATCAACCAAATGCACCACAAGATGAAATTAAAGATAATTGTTCTAGGAAAGTTTTTCTCGATCATACACACTGCCTCAATAGCGTTGAGATGAGCCATCTCAATGGATGTAGGATATATCTCCTTTAAGGATATTTACCTACGTAAATGTAAATTATGTGTACTATTTAGTATACATGACTTGTGATTGCATGAGAATAGCAAATATGAGAATACCAAATTGTGTACTATTTAGTATACATGACTTGTGATTGCATGAGAATACCAAATATGAAATATAATGTAGATAGTGAATTCAAGAGGAGATTCATACCTCACCAAGCTTCTCATTTTGTAAATAGCCTCTCTCACCTTCTTGTCTCCACAACCAATTATACCTATTGGAAGAATAAACTATGCAAAAGAAAAAATGAAAATTAGTATATGAGCCTATAAATTATGTACCATAAAGAGAAAATGAATAAAAGAATATTTGAATACTTGTAATATCTTGTTCCAACCATGTGTGTTGAGGTCATATAATTGTTCATCTCCTTTCTTTTTGGTCTTTATGAAGGAACCCTTCAATGAACACATTACTCCTATTGGTGTATGAAAAGAGGCAATCACAATTTTCACCTTATCGTCATCCTTCTTGGTTAATACCCAGGGTGCCTTTGGTAGGACCATGTTACCACTCTCATCTACAATTGGCCATGCAATTTGAAGGCATCCAATATTTTGTAATTCATCTCTTACACCCTTGTTATCTCTTTTACCAATTAAATGGTGCCAAATATTTGTTATCACATTCTTAAAGATATGCATGGGGTCTAAGAGATTATTGATCTTAAATTCACACCAATATGGAAGTCAAAAGAAGATTGAGTGTCTTGACATCCATCGGGTGGTGGATTTGGGGTGCTTCTTCACCATGCCTCAAGCCAATATCGACCTCTCAACACAAGAGGTGAGACATCATGTGCCACATACTTCAGATGTGAAGGGGGGAAAAATTGATTTCAGTGATGTTTGACATACACCACCTTCTTTAGTGTAGATGTTCTTTTCGAAACAAGTGATGGTCCACAAATTCAACATGCATGATGTCGAGAGGTTGCCAAACCTATTATAAAATTGAGATGATTGAGAGATAGAGTAAGACATGTTTAAAGTTATAAAGCTCAAGTATGTACCTAAGCAATCTAAGAGCTCAACATAGTCATGCATTGTACAAAGCAAAACTCCTTTCACCTCCATGTCATGCATATTTATTTGCCTTGAGACATTATGCACTTTGATACCTTGTCATAGTACACCTCAAGTTCCTAAATCAAAGGCTTGAGGTATACATCCATGTTTGCCACCTTATGCTTGCCTCATACAAGGAGAACAAGCATATGAACTTTCTTAATTTTCACCCATGGAGGGAGGTTGTAATTCATCATTACAATAGGCCAAGTAGACCATGATATAGAGTTGAATCTAAATGGGTTAACTCACACTAGTCTGCGCCCTGTTTCCTACTGGTGTTGACATCTAATTTTGGCTCCCCTCCTCACAGTCCAGAGCAGATTATCCTTTTTGTCCCTTAGGATACCTAGATACAAAACACAATACATATCCCAAACACTTAGAGTTATCCTTTTGAGGTACTTGATCCAAATAATTACTCTTCACTAGCCTCCCATTCCTTGTAATTACATTCCCTCTTCCAACTTCAAAAGATCCAAACTAATTGTTCATATCTAGACATATTTTGATCCTATATCTCCCCACCACTCAAGCCTAAATATGTCATGTTTTACAAAATTTATGATACCAAATCACTTGGCTTATAGCCTAGAGAAGTCTACCCTTCTCTAGTGTTTACGCTACCTGAATCCAAGGCACAAACAGAATTGTTTTCTCTTATGTTTCCCAAGGTATTATATCAAATTCAAATCTTAAACCATACATATAGGAATCACCTACTCAATTGGTGATCTCTTTTCAGATTATTTGTACAAACAATAGATCAACTCACACCAGCTTCAATCATCAAAGTATATTGGGAAGAATGAAGCTCTAACACATTAAGTCATGTAGGTGTGCTCAGGTCCTTCAATTCATCTCAGCCCTTCACTTGAACAATCATCTATTCTCTTGCTTTGAATTCCCCATGTTGAAGATGTCCAAGTCCTCCTATAGATTCTTCCACAGCTTCTGGCACTGGTACTTCTTCTCCAATTCATCTTTGTTCTAGCCTCTCTCTGATCATTATCATTTTCTCCTTCCTTCCTGCATGCAAACCCAAATTAGGAACTAACCCCCCGACCATTCTCTACTCATACCCCTTTTGGACTCTCCCTGACTAGTGGTACCTTCCCTCAATGCCAAGTGGACTAACCCCTATACATGGAAACTAGATGCACATAGTAATTCATCATCACCATGTATATGGTCAATGGGACTACCTCTCACATACATTCTCATATCCCCCAATATCTTCACATCATGAAAAGCCTATGATCCTTCATAGCCATCATATCTTAGAATGATATCCCTAATAGACCTATGTTGCCCATGTGAGCATGTTTCCATATGGGTGTTGAATGTACATGATCATGTATCATCACCATGGAAATCATCAACCATAGCTCATTTTCATCACTCTTTACAGGCACTCAATCAACTATTGTCAAACCCCATACTATCAACATCCAAGGACTACCTAGAACTACTTCTTTTCATATTCATACCTACCATGAATTTTCGATGGGGGTCTGATCCCTCATGCAAGATTCACCAAAATTCTCCTCACAACGTGAACGCTCACTCATAGTGTTTGTAAGGGGTTTTCCCGAAGGGGTGAAATCATTATGTTACATTACTCCTGATATCTCAAGAAGTTTTCAAGTGTATTTATTTCCTCTTAATAATTGGTTAAAGTTTATGTTCACGACAATCTTAAACCCTTTTGTCAAGAGTTCTCTTAAACTTTAGTGTCTATTTTTTTATATTTTGTTGCAGTGGATCATAAGTCGGAGTGCATTCTACTCTAAGGAGGTTTGAATAGAAGAATAAAGTCTCTTAAAGAATGTATTAAAGTTTATGTTCTTAACAACCTTAAATATTTATGGTAAGATTTGTCTTAAACTATATTGTACTTTTTGTGGTATTTTGAAGGAGTGGATCTTAAGTCGAATTCCATCCTACTCTAAGGGGAATCATTTGGATTTAAATAAAAGAATATTCTAAAAGTCTCTTAAAGAGTTTATTAAAGTAAGTTATGTTCACCAACAACCTTAAAACTTTGTGGCAAAAGTTTTCTTAAACTTTAGTATAAATTTTTGGGTATTTTATTAGAAAGTTAATATTAGATAATTTGGAAAAAATCTTATATTTTGGGAATCAATGACTGCATTTAATTTTGGATATATTTTAAACATGCTAAATCCAAATTTGTTAGAGATTGTAGATCTAGATTCTACTTTTCAAGGCCTTTCCAATGATATGTCACATGAGGGGGTTTTGACAAAATTTTGGACAAGTTCACCATGATCCCACTTTTAAAATGGGAATGGGATTTTCCCAAATTATCTAATATGGTGTTTGGACTAAAACCTAAGTCGGTGTGCATTTTAGTCTAAAGGGATTCCTTTCATTTCAATATAAGAGATGTTGCCAAAACGATCAATGTAAATACAAGAAAACCATGTAGCTTATTATATAGATTCATATAACACCATTTTGAGTATCGTTCATGATGGAGACACAAAGTATGTAATGGATGTTTACTTGTCAGGAAACACAAAGATGCTTCATGAAGATTTGTACATATAAATAAGGACTATACATGTGTCATGATTCTCTATAATTCTGTGCTCATTTGAGGCCATGTACAACTTGTTGAGAAATATGGTGCCATGGAGCACAAGAAAAGTATGGAGTGAGTGTGAGAAGGCACATCACCAAATAAGAATTATCCCACATACAAGAGAAAACCTTAGTTGTACTCTCCTCATATAAAAGGAGGACATTTCAAGAAATGGAATACAAACACAACATCTCAAGTTTTTTTACGAGTACAAGTTTCCATCTTGTGGCCTAACTGAACTTGAGTCTAAACTTAATTAGCACACACTCATCATAATGAGTCTTCTTCATTTCTATCCACCTTAGAATAGCCATGCCATTAGATTAGATTAGTGATTGATTAGGATGTGTAGTTAGGAGAGCTCGATCCATGGTTAGTCCATATCTTTGTGCGATCTACTTGAAGAAATCCACACTTATGTTTGTGTACAGTTACTTGCGCCCCTTGAGTTACCAACTTGAACCATTTCACATAAAAAATGAACATATCAAACTTTTTGAATCCAACCTTGATAATATCTTCGATTGTTCCGCAATAATCTAGCATGTGTACTTCAGTATTACCATCACTTGCACTTGAACGACTTTCTTGCATGAAATTTTGTTCTCTTTTTATCTATTCCTTCTACTCGAAAGTGACATCCATGTGACCAAATTGCCCCAAACTTACGATACTGCAAGCACAATAAATCAGTACTTTTATTGTATAAATTCACAAAAGTACAACATAAAAGACAATGTGTAGATATCTCTAACTCACATACATGGAAATCACAACCATATGCACGCTCCTCCTCCTCATCACTTATTGATTCGCCATTGCATTTAGCTTGTAGTATGGTTTGCTCGCGCCATTTATTAGAAGGAAAGTCTGTAAGAAGTGCAAGTTCTGTCGGGCACTGTAGTGTGCAGGTTGTTCGACTCCTTATAAAACTCAAACGAGTTTGGTCCCTTTTAGCCTTCACCAAGTTATATCTCTCGATCCATTTCTCCATAGCATGTGAGTTTAAGATGCAAAATTTATTGATTTTCTCACGCAATGCTACATTCTTGATGGCTATAGGAAGCACAAATTGCAAGAATTTGTGCCAATCATGACTCTTCAAGCCATTAAGCTCATTGTCCTTTTTAAATGCTCCCTTCAAGCAATCCTATAGGAATATGAAACTCACTAATGCACTTCTTTACACGCCATTGCTCCTCCTTTGTCATGACCCAAGGCGCTTTTGGTAGCTTCACCTTTCCATCTACTCTATTTTGGGCCTATAAGTGGTACATACGTTGAACCTCTTGTAAATCATCTCATTGTGCCTTGCTCTCCTTTGCTCCTGTGATGGTTTTCCAAAGCACCTTGGCTATATTCTTGAAAATGTGCATTGGGTCAAGAAGATGGTTCACTAGAAGGTCATTCCCAAATGGAAGTTGATGGAAAATGGATAGACGCTTCATTCTTGGAGAGGTGTACAGGTTGGATCCTGCTTCCATAAGGTCGTCCAATCACTACTCTTCCATATGCACAGAGACCTCCCTAGAAATCCCTCACGACGCAAAGGATGGTCCACTGGGATACTTCTTGTGGCCCCCTCGTATACTATCTTCTTCATAGACTTTGAGTATCGAGCCTCAAGTTGCGGCCCACATAATGAACATCCATTATACCTTGACATTGAAAGCCCTGTAGAACATTAAAAAAGATTTTAGCGGGTAAGTTTGGATGACAATCATGACTTAATATAATATGTTAACAAGCTACAATATTACCTAAGCACTCTCCATAGCCAGGCCAATCATGTATAGTCCACATAAGTATTCCTCTCAGTGTTAGCGCACGTTGTCCAAACCTCTTGGAAATATCATGAACTTCAATGCCCTCCCATAGAACACGAAGCTCCTTAACTAAAGGGGCTAAATACACATCCATGTTCTTCACCTTGTACTTTCCAAGAACTATCAAAGATAATAAAAGATGCCCTTTTTTTATCGCTGGCCATGGTGGAAGATTATAGTTAACTAGACAAACAGGCCATGTACTCCATGATAAACTTCATAGACCAAATGGATTCACTCCAACCATCGCTAGTTCGAGTCAAATATGGCGAGCCTCCTCCTGAAAGGCTAACCACTTCTCTTCAATGTGCTTCCATTCAGGGGAATCTGCGGGCGGGCACACGCATAACACCATCCGTGGACATAATGTTACGGTGCCAAGTCATCAATCCTACAATGGATTTTCACTTGAACATTGTTTTAATCTGAGGGATGATGAGAAAGTGTCGTAAAATTTTTGCTGGTACCCTTTCTCCTTGCACATCTTGTCTATATCTTGATGTACCACAATGCGGACATTGTACTGTATTGTTATATTCTTCTCGATAAAGACTACAATCATTTAGACAAGCTTGGTGTGTGTTGTAGTCCATGCCAATCGAGTGCAACATTGCTTTTTCTTGACTATAGTCCACTGGCATCTCATTATCTTCTGGCAATATTTGATGTTTCAATAAGATGTTACACAAAATAGTCAGGCTAAGAAAATGCATATAAAGGTACATAACTCACTAATTGCATATGATATCATCACTTACACAAAAAGTTTTGATAAGCTCGTATCAAACCATCCAAAAATCAATTGCAAGTTTAACATGGATAGGCAAGCGCATAAAACAAACACATGTGCTCCATGATATAGTGGAAGACAAGCAAGCTTGCGTAGATGTTTCTCTTCTTGGGAAGCGTATTCCACGCGTCGTGTGTTTTCTTCTACCCCTTCGTGTTCCAAACCTCGATCTTCTGTTCCATTGTGTAAGGCATTTATCATGTCATCCATGTCATATTCTAGTATTTGCTCTAAATCCGCCTCAAGTTCCTCGGGTTATTGGATCACCTTGTTTGTGGCTGCTCTTGTTGGTCTCCATCATTCAGGCCAGATATCCACTGGTTTGTCATTGTTGTAGCGCGCATTGCCACTAATTAGATATTCCAATTGCTCCACCCGAAAATATTCTCCATTTTTTTGTATGATCATTGCAAATTTGTCAACGACCTCGAGCTACTTGGTATTTGTAGTGAGTACATAGACAAAGTGTCTTCTCCTCTAAATCAACAAAATTTGAAGGTGTGGCGTCGTCCACAATTTCCATATTGATTTGCAAAATGGGAACGAATGCTTATTTTTGGAGGGGAATCCTCCCTTAAGTATTTGTGGAGGGTGGTAGTCGGTGATAGGTAATTTGAAATGTCGAGGGGCGCGCAAGATCTAGAAAGATTTTGAATTTGAATGAAAAGTAGCGACCGTCGAAATAAGGGTCGAAAAGGTTGTCGAAATATACGTCGAAAAGAGCGTGGAAATTTTATTTTTTTTGACTCTTATTTCCATGATATCTCCCACGTATTTTTTGATGCTTTTTTCCACTCTGATTTTGACACTTTTTTCCACTCTGATTTTGACGCTTTTTTCCACTCTGATTTCGATGCTTTTTTTCACTCTGATTTTGACGCTTTTTTCCATGCTTATTTCCACGCATATATTGACGATGCAAGTTTTTACAGTAAGATAGAACCTCTCTTTTTTTTGTGTTTTTTTTCGTGCGCGTGTGTTTTGCTTGCTTCCTCACCAGGTATGCCTCCTTTTTCCTCACTCCCATCTCCTCTCGGTTACATGTACATGTGATGTAAAATGTCTGTGTGTGTAATTATGAGTAATTTTCTTGTTTTTTTACTTTTTGATTTATTTTGCAGGTTCTTTCTCTCTCCCAAGCTCTTCTCCACCTCCTTCTTTTCCCTCCCTCCCCTCCCCTCCCCTCCGCTCTCCTCTCCCCTTCTCTTGGTTGTTAAATTGGTGTGTGTGTTGAAGGATAAACCTCCTTGTGTATCCATGCTATTCACACTTTTAGGGTTTTGTATTACTAATTCTTTTCTCAACTTTTTGTTTTTTTCTATAGGTCTTCTAATCCTCTCTTTCAACTTGACCAAAAAGAGGTAAATTCTTTTCTCTCTTTCCTCTCTTTTTGATTTTGTATGTATGCATTAGGTTCTTATGGCTTTTGTATGTATGCTTTACTAATCATTTCCTCAGCCTCATGCATGCTTTATGCATAAGCTTTGGCATAGCTTGCATAAGGCTTGCATAGCGGCATAGTTTTGTATAAGTCTTGCATAAGCTTTTGCATGGCTTGCATAAGCTTTTGTATGTATGCATTACTAATCCTTTCCTCACCATTTTGTTGGTTTTGTAGGTCCTCTAATCCTCTCTTTCAACATCACAAAAAAGAGATAAGTGCTTTTCTATCTTTCCTCTCTTTCCTTTATTATTATTGCACCCTTGGGTGCTGGGGATTTTTTTTGTAGATTTGCCCATAATGCTCATTCATGCTTTATGCATAAGCCTCCTGCATAGATTTATCCATAAGGCCTTATGCTTAAGGCCTTATGCATAGTGCTTTATGCATAAGCCTCATGCATAGCTTTATGCATAAGGCCTCATGTATAAATGAATGAATGTTGTGGGATAATTCATGTGTATGCTCTTATTAAAGTGTCCATGTGGGATTTGTTATTTGTGTGTAGAAACATGTCTCGCACTCCAGATGAGACACCGGCTTACTCTCCATCCTTCTCTCCATATGCCATGTCGCCTGACTAGTTTATGGGTTTTTTAGCACAAGCCACACCCGAGCAAAGAGCGATGGCACAATAATATTTTGGGAGAGGGACGGGCACTTCGGCCACACCATTGGGCACCACCACCGCTAACCCTAGTTCACCTGTACAAGCCCCACAAACAGCCGCTAGAACCCCTCCCTCAGGTCACTCGTCCACTCGCAGAGAGGACAACGCTCGAGCAGTGGAGGTGGAGACGGTTGTTGTCCAAGTGGGGGCATGGATGGGTCTATGCTCCCACGTGAGTATCCTTCCCTATAATATTCCTCCCCCAGCCCCTCAAGATGTCTAGTTTATCCCCTTGTAATCAATCCCCTTTTCAAAATAATAACACATCTTGTTTCTATCTGTTTTGGCCTAGAGAGAGAAAATGTTCTAGCAAGAGATAATTTAGTTTCTAGATATCTTTGGATGGAAAAATATCCCTTCTTATTAAAATGATTTCCCTTGAAACTGAAATTCAAAAAGAACTTTCCAGTGTGCAATTGAAATAAATTGAAAATAGGTAAAAAGGACCTTAGCTTGAGGGTCCAGATTTTTTGAAAATTTTGGATTAAGGTTCCTATGGACCAATAAGAGTAATTCAAATGTAGGGAGGATAAAAATTGAAGAATAAAAGAAAATCCCCCAAAAATGAGTAAATACTCACATAAAATGAAAATTGACTAAGGACAAGATTTATTAGTTAAAAAAGAAGAGATATTTAGAGGAAATGATGCATTGACACCTCAGTATGGAAAATTTCCCTCACAAAGGAAGTTCCTATTTCACATGTGTGGATGAGTTTTAAACTCACAAATGAGATATTTTAATCTCTCCTCTCTTCTGTTTCAACTAGATCCAAAAAGTAAGCTAAACTGACCTAAAAATGGTCAAAAAGTGACCAAAGTGATCTAGAAAATTCTAGAATCAGTTTGCTTGGTTAGAGGCTAAATTTTTTCTATAAATAGAAGCCTCCCCCTTTGCAAAAGCTTAATAATGTTTATGCAATGTTACTCTACTCCTCCATAGAGTCAAATACAATGAATTCACTTGATCATTCAATTGTTTTTGACTAAATCCTCTCCAAAAGAACTGGTGGCCACTCTTGCTAGCAAACAAGAGTAGAACCCTCAATCCCTCAAGCCAAAGGAAAGCTTACAAATCCATGTAAGCTTAATTCTTACTTATTGTGAATTTTAAATCTATGGTTTTCTTAAATTTTATGATTTAAAAATGTTTGAATTAAAATCTGATGCTATGCCTTGATGGAAAGGCTACCCCCTTCTCTTGTATACTATTCAGCCCTTTTTAATCCTAAAAAGTTTAATTAAATGATTGATTAAACTCTTTTCATTGTTTACTCTCTTAATTTTTAGAAAATGGAGTAGATTAGAGATATTAGAATTCATATTAGACTAATTCAAGTCATAAATTGAATGTTGAAATTGAGAAATTGTCAGCCATACAAAGGAGATTATGGCAAAATTTTCTTAAATTTTGTGAAACTAAAGTTTATCATTGGGTTATTCTAAAAGATTAATTCTTTCCATTTCTGCATTCTAAAAGATTTATTTAATTTCAAAAGTGTCATTCTCACTAAAATAGAATTTATGCATATAAAGATGCATAAAGGATTTTATTTTTATTTCAAAAGAGTTATTCTCATTAATTTTGATTTTATCATAAAAAGATGCATAAAGAAATTTATTATTATTTCAAAAGAGTTATTCTCATTAATTTTGATTTTATGCATACAAAGATGCATAAAGATTTTTTTTTCAAAAAGAGTTATTCTCATTATTTTGATTTTATGCATAGAAAGATGCATAAAGCAATTTATTTTAATTTCAAAAGAGTTATTCTCATTAATTTTGATTTTATGCATAGAAAGAGACTTAAAGGAATTTATTTTTATTTCAAAAGAGTTATTCTCATTAATTTTGATTTTGTGCATAGAAAGATGCATAAAGGAATTTATTTTTATTTCAAAAGAGTTATTCTCATTAATTTTGATTTTATGCATAGAAAGATGCATAAAGGAATTTATTTTTATTTCAAAAAAGTTATTCTCATTAGTTTTGATTTCATGCATAGAAAGATGCATAAAAGAATTTATTTCTATTTCAAAAGTGTTATTCTCATTAAAATTGAATTTATATATAGAAAGATGCATAAAGGATTTAATTTTATTTCAAAAGTGGTATTTTCTTAAAATTTGAATTATACATAAATAGCTGCGTAAAGAATCTTTTTTAAAAAAATTAGGATCCTCTTAAATTCTATGTTTAAATTCTGTGAATAGAGGTGATGAGATGTAAGGTGAATAGCTGCGTAAAGAATCTTTTTAAAAAAAAATTAGGTTCCTCTTAAATTCTATGTTTCAATTTTGTGAATAGATGTGATGAGATAAGATGTGAATTAGATAGATGATTGGATAGATGTGATGTGAATAGAACTGATGAGAATATGAGATGAATAGATGTGATGAGATGTGATGCGAATCAGATAGATGATTCGATAGATGAGATGTGAATAGAAGTGAGATGTGATGCGAATCAGATAGATGATTGGATAGATGTGATGAGATAAGATGTGAATTAGATAGATGATTGGATAGATGTGATGTGAATAGAACTGATGAGAATATGAGATGAATAGATGTGATTAGATGTGATGCGAATCAGATAGATGATTGGATAGATGAGATGTGAATAGAAGTGATGAGATGTGATGCAAATCAGATAGATGATTGGATAGATGTGATGTGAATAGAAGTGATGAGAATATGAGATGAATAGATGTGATGGGATGTGATGCGAATCAAATAAATGTGAATGAATGGATGAGATGTGATGTCATGTGAATCAGAATGGAAATGAATGATATGAGATGTGAGTGAATGTATGTGATGATAAAGGATGTGAATGTGTATGTGAGGAATGGATGTGAATGTGTATGCCAAGAATGGATGTGAATGAATATGTGAAACAATGGATGTGGATGTATGTGAAAGAATGGATATAGATGTGTATGATGTGAAAGAATGTGATGCGATGTAAAGAGATAAGATGTGACATGAATATACGTGGATGTGAAGGGATAGATATAAATGTATGGATAGATGCGAGTTGTCTTACATGTGAACGATTGGATGGATGTGGATCCATGAGATGAGATGTGTATGAATAAGAGAAGATGTGGATAGAAGTGATGTGATTTGATGGTGATGAGAATGAATGTGATGGATATGAGAATGAATGTGATGTGATGAGATGAGGATATGGGTAGATGCAAGTGGATGAGATCTGAGGAAAGATGTGATGAGATGAAAAATGATGTGATTGAATGAGAATAGGAATTCTTATGAAATGATTGCAGAATTAAATAATGTGGGTTGATGTGGAGTAGTGTGGAAAGACGAGAGTTTGTTATAGAAATTGTATTTTTGAACTGTTTTTAAATGACTATTTTATGTCAAGAATGCTAGAGAAGCATTTTGATCGTCTTGTGAATGTCGTGGAGACCTAATGTGATAGTTGCAACAGCTGACGGAGAGTTAATGGAGGACGTCTCGCATAGCAAGGTCGACCAAGGCCTTGACCAGCCTCGGTTCGATTAAAATGGTGAGCTTTCGGTACGGTGGATGAGGGACCAAGGAAGCAGCCTACGAGTGAAGCACTAGGTCACCTGCAAAGGATCCTAGAGGGTACTGACCATACGGTGCTCGGGCTCTGGGTCGCCGACAATACCCATGCGTGCATCGTGGAAGATATTGGAACAAGGAGTAAGAGTTATTTTCTGAATTCGAGCATGGATCTAGTTGATTGACCTTGCTGGTCCTCAACAACGGATGAGTCCATGGCTCTTTTATATGGATCCATTAGTTGATCTTGCTGATCTTCAACAACGGATATTCCATTAGTTGATGTGTGAATATATTGTCGGTTACTATGAACTAGGAACTATCGAAAAGGCCCCTGATGAGTGGACAGGTGGTGAGCATTCTAGGGTTACCAATGATGCCATAGGTACATCGATGAAGGAATGATTGGAAATAGGGATTTAACCAAAGATTTTAAGGATTATGATCAGTGACACAATGGTTTCACTAAATGATTATTTTCAAAGATAGCTCATTCGATGAAAAAGGCAATTTCATATTGGGTGTGTAAGTGGTGTGCCTAGTTTTTAGTTTGCATGAATATCCGGCTAGGGGGCCTGGGAACTCTTTTCCCTAGTACCCAAGACAAAACCTAACCAGATTCCTAACTGGATCCCATCACTACAGTGGTTGGGTGGTTTGGCTAACCCATGGGACTAGCTGGGGCTAGGCTGGAATGATGGATCCCTAAAATGAGACTCAATTCTATTATGGTATGATAGATGAAGTAAATCCCAAATAAAAATTGTTCTATGGAAAAGAATCAACAACACCATATTCGTGAGTTTGGGAATCTCCCAAGTCCCATTTTTGTAATACTAAAAAGGTGGGACCCAATTAACATGTCTATAAGTTTCTCAAAACCCTATCATGTGACCTATCATTGGAAGGCACTTGAAAAGAGGGATCTATTAAGCTTTCAAGCGCACAATTTGGAGTAATGGTGTTCAAGTTATGGCAAATCCAAAGTTTTGACCACGTGTCCCAAACTTATGGGAAATTCCCATATTCCCCAATATGGTGTTCAACGGCTGTGCCTCTCTATGAGGAAAAAAGAGTTGGTCTCTAAGTTTTTTCGGTTTTGATTTTGCAAGAACCGATGGATTAGTCTCTTATTCGGATATCCATGGGCGAGGCCCCGAGTGTGGGACCCTACTCTGCACAAGAAGTGCTACTTTCATTGCTAGCACCCTGAATTCGTTGCGCGGTGGGGACAAGGATCATACAGCTGGTATTAGAGCAATTTGACTAAAGTGGATATACCGAGAAGCCAAGAATGTCATAAATGTAAGAAGTAGCAGTAAAGGTTGAAATTGTGTGATGAAACTCATATAAATTGATATTCAAAATGAAATTCCTAAATTGATAATTGGGTCCTCAGATGGAAGTACTGTAATTATATGGAATCCCTGACTTGCTTCAAGCCTAGACATGATGGTATTTACCTTATAGTTCCAAGGACCGTGTGACTACCCGTATATATCGAGGGTATAACTGCAACTCTTTACTGTCACTATATACGAGTAAATCTAAGATCTTGAAATTATAAGCTAAAATTCTATCCAGATGATGAATTTGAATGTGGTTGATATGATTTTAAAATTCTGAGAACTGATGAGTTGAATTGGATTCTGATTGAAAAAATGATGATTCCTTAGATTTTGGTTGAAAAGCAATAAATTGAGCAAAACCACAATGTGGGACGAGTCCCTGTGTTGATATTCGTAACTGGAATGATGATAATGACTTCAACAAATCACTATGAGATTAGTGGATTGTGCTTACAGATTGCTACTATGATTAACTCTTGCTACTACTATGAGATTAGTGGATTGTGCTGACAGATTGCTACTACTATTAACTCTTGACCCAGTGGATCAAGTTAAGGGATGACAAATTAAAAATCTAGAAAATTTGAAATCCCCCATGGAGTACTGTTCAGATGAAAATTTCAGTCTAATAGACCATTATTGTGTTAAAGATATGAATGATGTGTTCTGAATGAATTGTTATCTGATATGCGAGTATCTTTATCCCATGATTCTATGGGGAACCGACCTATCTAAAGAACCCGAGAATCAAAAATCAGATTTGAATCATAAATAAAGAGACTTAACAAGATTTTTCATATTGATAGGGACATGGATCGAGGTCGTCGACTTGGATGTTCGTAAAACTCTTCATAGTTCGTAGCCTGGGCCTTTCAAGGGTGAAGAGAAAAACTTGGGTGAGGGTGTGGAGAAGTGGATCGAAGCAATGGAAGAGTACTTTGATGTCACCAGCTACAACCAGAAGAGAAAAATATAGCTCTTGCAAGGCTTATGATAGTAGAAATAGCCAGAGTGGCCTGGAGAAACCACTGCGAGACAAATCGTCTGGATCGGAATACCCAGACATGGAATGATCTTAAAATTTACCTAAGGACAAGGTTCTGTCCTCTCGACTTTTTGGAAATAAAGATGAACGAATTCTTAGAGCTGCTATTGAAGTATATCACCAAGCGTTCGCTCTCCTTCTCAAATACTCGCCACCGCTGAATGGAGAACAGCTGATGGCCAGGTTCATTCGGGGAGTGAACAAACCTTTGAATATTTTGGTGAAGAACGCCAAGCCAATTTCCATGGCCGGTGCGGATGGCGAAGGATTTCTCCAAGGCCTTTGATGTCAAGGTCCCACCAAAGCCACTACTATCACCTTTCAAAAGCTTTTTAGTTCCAGAAGGTGAGAATATGGAAAGTTCTAGAATGGAAGAAATGTCCTTTTCCTGAAACTCAATCCCTTGGAATTCAACTTCAGAAGTTTCACCCTTGAACAAGGGAGTGAAATGCTATAACTGTCAAGGATTTGACATCGTAGTATGGATTGTCCAACTCCTTTTGGATCAAGGTTTTCAGGGCAGGGAAATCAAGGATCAAGATTCCAGACTCCAGCTCCTTCCTTCCAGAGTAATCAGGTTTATATCCGCCAAAATCAGGAAAATCCCAGAGGTAGACCCTCTAACCAACCGCAGTTTCAAACCAAAGTAATGCAAGACCTCTGCCTCAGAATACGGGAAGTCAAAGAGAGTTGTTTCCAAATCAGCCATCCACTTCCAAGGCAGTAAAGCTGGAAGCAAGGATTTAATATTCACGTGATCATAAGATTTTTTGTGATAATAACACATGTGAACAAGTTATTCACATGTTCTCATGTTACCGTTCACAAAATAACAGGTCACCTGCCATTTGGGAACCCCTTAAAAGCTTGGCTACACATGGGAATAAGCTATTCACATGTTCTCATGTTACCATCTTCACATAATAGCAGGTCAATGGCCACCTAAGAATATTTTTTATGCACGACAAAGATAAATTTTTTAGGCCCTTTGTGAATATAACATGTGATCACAAGATTTTTTGTGTTATTAACATGTTAAGTCAATATTAGATAAAATGGAAAAAATTCCTCAAAATGGGAATGTATTTAAAAAATTTATTTTGGCCATAACTTGAACATGCAAACTCCAAATTTGTCGGACAAAGTAGATCTAGATTCTACTTTTCAAGCTCTTTCCAATGATATGTCACATGAATATGTTTTGACAAACTTTTGGATGAGTTTACCATACCCCCACTTTTTTCATGGGAATGGGATTTTTTTCACTTTATCCAATATTAACTTTGTTCACATGTTCTCGTTTACGTCAGTGAAATCCCTGGCTGGAAGTGATTGAAGAAGAAGAAGATGATGAAAGAGATCATACTCCACCTACGGGATGAGAACATCTCATGTTTTTTAAGTGGGGTAGGATGTAAGAATTCTGACCAATTTCTCCCCCTATAATCAATCCCCTTTTCAAAATAATAACAGATCTTGTTTCTATCTGTTTTGGCATAGAGAGAGAAAATTTTCTAGAGAGAGATAATTCAGTTTCTAGATATCTTTGGATGAAAAAATATCCCTTCTTATTAAAATGATTTCCCCTGTAATCAATCCCCTTTTCAAAATAATAACAGATCTTGTTTCTATCTGTTTTGGCATAGAGAGAGAAAATTTTCTAGAGAGAGATAATTCAGTTTCTAGATATCTTTGGATGAAAAAATATCCCTTCTTATTAAAATGATTTCCCCTGAAACAAAAATTCAAAAAGAACTTTTCAATGTACAATTGGAATAAATTGAAAATAGGTAAAAAGGACCTTAGCCTGAGGGCCCAGATTTTTTTAAAATTTTGGATTAAGGTTCCTATGGACAATAAGATTAATCCAACTTTAGGGAGCAGATAAATTTAGGAATAAAAGAAAATCCCCCAAAAATGAGTAAATACTCACATAATATGAAGAGTTGACTAAGGACAAGGTTTATTAGTTAAAAAAAGAGATATTTAGAGGAAATGATACATTTTTGACACCTCAGTATGGGAAATTCCCTCATGAAGGCGGCACCTAGTTCGCATGTGTGGAGGAGTTTTAAACTCAAAATAATGAGATATTTTCATCTCTCCTCTCTCCTGTTTCAGCTAGATCCAAAAAGTAAGCTAAATTGACCTAAAAATGGTCAAAAAGTGACCAAACTGATCTGGAAAATTCTAGAATCAGTTTGCTTAGTTAGAGGCTCACTTTTTCCTATAAATAGAAACCTCCCCCTTTGTAAAAGATTAATAGTATTTATGCACTGTTACTCTACTCCTCCACACACAGTCAACAAATACATTGAATTCACTTGCTAATTCAATTGTTTTTTACTAAATCCTCTCCAAAAAAAGAACAGGTGGCCACTCTTGCTGCAAACAAGAGTAGAACCATCAATCCCTCAAGCCAAAGGAAAGCTTACAAACTCCATGTAAGCTTAATTCTTACTTATTGTGAATTAATCTATGGTTTTCTTAAATTTTATGATTTGAAAATGTTTGAATTTAAAATCTGATGCTATGTCTTAATGGAAAGGCCACCCCTTCTCTTCTTTACAATTCATCCCTTTTTAATCCTAGAAAGTTAAATTAAATGATTGATTAAACTCTTTTCATTGTTTACTCCCTTAATTTTTAGAAAATGGCATAGATTAGAGATATTAGAATTCAAATTAGATTAATTCAAGTCATAAATTGAATGTTAAAAGTGAGAAATGGTCAGCCATACAAAGGAGGTTATGGCAAAATTTTCTTAAATTTTGTGGAACTAAAGTTTATCATTAGGTTATTCTAAAAGAGTAATTCCTTCCATTTGTGCATTCTAAAAGATTTATTTTATTTCAAAAGTGTCATTCTCATTAAAAGGAATTTATTTTTATTTCAAAAGAGTTATTCTCATTAACTTTGATTTTATGCATAGAAAGATGCATAAAGGAATTTATTTTTATTTCAAAAGATTTATTCTCATTAATTTTGATTTTATGCATAGAAAGATGCATAAAGGAATTTACTTTTATTTCAAAAGAGTTATTCTCATTAATTTTGATTTTATGCATAGATAGATGCATAAAGGAATTTACTTTTATTTCAAAAGAGTTATTCTCATTAATTTCGATTTTATGCATAGAAAGATGCATAAAGGACTTTATTTTATTTCAAAAGTGTTATTCTCATTAAAATCGAATTTATATATAGAAAGATGCATAAATTCTAGGATCCTCTTAGATTCTAGGATCCTCTTAAATTCTATATTGAGAATATGAGATAAATAGATGTGATGAGATAAATAGATGTGAATAGAAGTGATGAGAATATGAGATAAATAGATGTGATGTGAATCAGATAGATGATTGGATAGATGTTATATGAATAGAAGTGATGAGATTATAAGATGAATAGATGTGATAGGATGTGATGCAAATCAGATAAATGTGAATGAATGGATGAGATGTGATGTCATGTGAATCAGAATGGAAATGAATGATATGAGATGTGAGTGAATGTATGTGATGATAAAGGATGTGAATGTGTGTGAGGAATGGATGTGAATGTGTATGCAAAGAATGGATGTGAATGAATATGTGAAACAATGGATGTGGATGTATGTGAAAGAATGGATATAGATGTGTATGTGAAACAATGGATGTGGATGTATGTGAAAGAATGGATATAGATGTGTATGTGAAAGAATGTGATGTGATGTACAGAGATGAGATGTGACATGAATATATGTGGATGTGAAGTGATAGATATGAATGTATGGATAGATGCGAGTAGTCGTACATGTGAACGATTGGATGGATGTGGATGGATGAGATGAGATGTGTATGAATAAGATATGATGTGGATAGAAGTGATGCGATTTAATGGTGATTAGAATGAATGTGATGGATATGAATGAATGTGATGTGATGAGATGAGGATATGGGTAGATGCGAGTGGATGAGATGAGGATATGGGTAGATGCGAGTGGATGAGATCTGATGAGGATAAATTGAGGAAAGATGTGATGAGATGAAAAATGATGTGATTGAAAGGGAATAGGAATCCTTATGAAATGGTTGTGGAATTAAATAATGTGGGTTGATGTGGAGTAGTGTGGAAACACGAGAGTTCGTTATAGAAACTATATTTTTGAACTGTTTTTAAATGACTGTTTTATGTCAAGAATGCTAGAGAAGCATTTTGACCGTCTTGTGAGAATGAGGTCGTGGAGATCTAATGTGATAGTTGCAATAGCTGAAGTAGAGTCAATGGAGAACATCTCGTGTAGCAAGGTTGACCGAGGTCTTGACCAGCCTCGGTTCGATTAAAATGGTGAGCTTCCGGTACGGTGGATGAGGAACCAAGGAAGTGGCCTATGAGTGAAGCACTAGGTCACCTGCGAAGGATCCAAGAGAGTGCTGACCATACGGTGCTCGGGCTTTGGGTCGCCGATGATACCTATGCATGCGTCGTGGAAGATATTGGAACAAGGAGTAAGAGTTTTTTTCTAAATTCGAGCATGGATCTGGTTGATTGACCTTGCTGGTCCTAAACGGATGAGTCTATGGCTCTTTTATATGGATCCGTTGGTTGACCTTGCTGATCTCCAACGGAGATTCCGTTTTGATGTGTGAATATATTACCGGTTACTATGAGCTAGGAACTATCAAAAAGGCCCCTGAGTGGACAGGTGGTGAGCGTTCTGGTTACCAATGATGCCATAGGTACATCGATGAAGGAATGATTGGAAATAAGGATTTAACTGAAGATTTCGAGGATTATGATCAGTGACACAATGGTTTCATTAAATGATTATTTTTAAAGATAGCTGATTCGGTGAAAAAGGCAATTTCATATTGGGTGTGAGTGGTGTGACTAGTTTTAAGTTTACATGAATATTCGGCTAGGGGGCCTCGGAACTCTTTTCCCTGGTACCCGGGATAAAACCTAACCAAATTCCTAATTGGATCCCATCACTACAGTGGTTGGGAAGTTTGGCTAACCCATGGGACTGGATGGGGTTAGGGTGGAGTGATGGATCCCTAAAATGAGACTCAATTCTGTTATGGTACAATAGATGAAGTAAATCCCAGATAAAAATTGTTCTATGGAAAAGAATCAATTGCTGTGCCTCTCTATGAGGAAAAAATTGTTGGTCTCTATGATCTAGGTGCAATCTTTTCCTTGATCTGACTTTGATACTATGGGTTCGTTCAGATCAGTTCAGTTAGTTAAGGCTTTTGACTACGTTAGAGAAAAATTATCCTGGAGGAATCGCCCGTGCTTTCGGGGCAAGGGAAGTTTCTCCAATCTCGATTTCAGAAGAACCGATGGATTAGTCTCTTATCTGGATATCCGTGTGGGCGAGGCCCCGAGTGTGGGACCCTACACCTTCGCAGAAGAAGTGCTACTTCCACTGCTAGCACCCTAAATTCCTTGCGCAGTGGGTACAGGGATCATACAGCTGGTATCAAAGCAATTTGACTAAAGTGGATCAACCGAGAAGCCAAGAATGTCATAAATTTAAGAAGTAGCAGTAAAGGTTGGAATTGTGTGATGAAACTCATACAGCTGGTATCAAAGCAATTTGACTAAAGTGGATCAACCGAGAAGCCAAGAATGTCATAAATTTAAGAAGTAGCAGTAAAGGTTGGAATTGTGTGATGAAACTCATACACGGATCATACAGCTGGTATCAAAGCAATTTGACTAAAGTGGATCAACCGAGAAGCCAAGAATGTCATAAATTTAAGAAGTAGCAGTAAAGGTTGGAATTGTGTGATGAAACTCATACAAATTGATATTCAGAATGAAATTCCTAAATTGATAATTGGGTCTTTAGATGGAAGTACTACAATTATATGGAATCCCTAACTTGCTTGAGGCCTAGACATGATGGTATTTACCTTATAGTTTCAAGGATCATGACTACCCGTATATACCAAGGGTATAACTGCAGCTCTTTACTGGGCAGTATATACGAGTAAATCTAAGATCTTTAAATTATAAGCTAAAATGCTATCCAGATGATGAATTCGAATGTGGTTGATATGATTTTAAAGTTCTGATTGAGAAGTAATGAGTTGAATTGGATTCTGATTGAAAAAATGATGATTCTTGAATTTTTGGTTAAAAAGCGATAAACTGAGCAAAACCACAATGAGGATGAATGGAATGAGTCCCTGTGTTGATATTCGTAACTGGAATGACGATAATGACTTCTGCAAATCACTATGAGATTAGTGGATTGTGCTGAGAGATTGCTACTATTAACTCTTGACCCAGTGGATCAAGTTAAGGGATGACAAATTAAAAATCTAAAAAATTTGAAATCCCCCATGGAGTACTGTTCAGATGAAAAATTCGATCTAATAGACCATTATTGTGTTAAAGATATGAATGATGTGTTCTGAATGAATTGTTATCTGATAATACGAGTATCTTTATCCCTCGATTCTGTGGGGAATCGACCTATCTAAAGAATCCCAAAATTAGATGAATCAAAAATCAAATTTGAATCATAAATATAGAGACTTAACAAGATTTTTCATATTAATAGGAACATGGATCGAGGTCGTTGTGGTAGAAATGATAACCCCCAACTCGATGAGGAAGAGCTCAACTTGGATGTTCGTAAAACTCTTCATAGTTCGTAGCCTTGGCGTTTCAAGGGTGAAGGGGAAAACTTGGGTGAGGCTATGGAGAAGTGGATCGAAGCAATGGAAGAGTACTTTGATGTCACCAGCTACAACCAAAAGAGTAAAGAGGCTCTTGCAAGGCTGAAGATAGTAGAAACAACCAAAGTGGCATGGAGAAACCACTGCGAGACAAACGGTCTGAATCTGAATATCCAGACATGGAATGATCTCAAAATTTACCTAAGCACGAGGTTCTGTCCTCCCGGCTTTTTGGAAACAAAGATAAACAAATTCTTATAGCTAACCTAGGGGAGCAGAACTATTGAAGTTTATCACCAAGAGTTCGCTCTCCCTCTCAAATACTCGCCACTGTTGAATGAAGATTAGCTGATGGCCAGGTTCATTCGGGGACTGAATGAACCTTTGAATATTTTGGTGAAGAACGCCAAGCCAGTTTCCATGGTTGAAGTAGTGCGGATGGCGAAGGATTTCTCCAAGGCCTTTGATGTCAAGGTCCCACCAAAGCGAGCACCATCACCTTTCAAAAGGTTTTTAGTTCCAAAAGGTGATTCCAACCTTCCACCGCCTATCTAAGAGATATTAAGCCTAGGATATAGGAAGTTCCAGAATGGAAGAAATGTCTTTTTCCCAAAACTCAATCCCCTAGAATTCAACTTCAGAAGTTCCACCCTTGAACAAGGGAGTGAAATGCTATAACTGTCAAGGATTTGGACATCGCAGTATGGATTGTCCACCAACTCCTTTTGGATCAAGGTTTTCAGGGTCGAAAAATCAAGGATCAAGATTCCATACTCAATCTCCTTCCTTCTAGAGTAATCACGTTTGGATTGTCCACCAACTCCTTTTTGATCCAACTCCTTTTGGATCAAGGTTTTCAGGGCCGAAAAATCAAGGATCAAGATTCCATACTCAATCTCCTTCCTTCTAGAGTAATCACGTTTCTATCCCCACCAAAATCAGGGAAATTCCAGAGGTAGACTCTCTAACCAACCCGTAATTTCAAACCAAAGTAATGCAAGACCTCTGCCTCAGAATAGGAAAAGTCAAAGAGAATTGTTTCCAAATCGGCCGTCCACTTCCAAGGCAGTAACGCTGGAAGTGATTGAAGAAGAAGTGATTGAAGTGATTGTGACGAAGAAGGTGAAGATGAAAGAATTCATACTCCACCGAGACGAGGATATCTCGCATTTTTTAAGTGGGATAGGATGTAATATTCCTCCCCGAGCCCCTCAAGATGTCTAGTTTCTTCCCCTGCTGTAATCAATCCCCTTTTTCAGAATAATAACAGATCTTGTTTCTATCTGCTTTGGCCTAGAGAGAGAAATTATTCTAGAGAGAGATAATTCAGTTTCTAGATATCTTTAGATGGAAAAATATCCCTTCTTATTAAAATTATTTTCCCTGAAACATAAATTCAAAAAGAACTTTCCTATGTGCAATTGGAATAAATTGAAAATAGGTAAAAAGGACCTTAGCCTGAGGGTCCAGATTTTCTAAAAATTTTGGATTAAGGTTCCTATGGACGAATAAGATTAATCGAAATGTAGGGAGGAGATAAATTAAAGAATAAAAGAAAATCTCCCAAAAATGAGTAAATAGTCACATAAGATGAAGAGTTGACTAAGAACAAGGTTTATTAGTTAGAAAAGGAAAAGATATTTAGAGGAAATGATGCATTTTTGACACCTCAGTATGGGGAATTCCCCTCATGAAGGAGGCACCTATTTCACATGTGTGGATGAGTTTTAAACTCGCAAATAATGAGATATTCTCATCTCTCCTCTCTCCTGTTTGAACTAGATCCAAAAAGTAAGCTAAACTAACCTAAAAATGGTCAAAAAGTGACCAAACTGATCTGGAAAATTCTAGAATCAGTTTGCTTGGTTAGAGGCTCACTTTTTCCTATAAGTAGAAGCCTCCCCCTTTGTAAAAGATTAAGAGTGTTTATGCACTGTTACTCTACTCCTCCACCACAGAGTCAAATACATTGAATTCACTTGATAATTCAATTGTTTTTGACTAAATCCTCTCCAAAAAAAGAATTGGTGGCCACTCTTGCTCCAAACAAGAGTAGAACCCTCAATCCCTCAAGCCAAAGGAAAGCTTACAAACTCCATGTAAGCTTAATTCTTACTTATTGTAAATTTTAAATCTATGGTTTTCTTAAATTTTATGATTTGAAAATGTTTGAATTAAAAACTGATGCTATGTCTTGATGGAAAGGCCATCCCTTCTCTTCTTTGCAATCCATCCCTTCTTAATCCTAGAAAGTTTAATTAAATGATTGATTAAACTCTTTTCATTGTTTACTCTCTTAATTTTTAGAAAATGGAGTAGATTAGAAATATTAGAATTCAAATTGGATTAAGTCAAGTCATAAATTGAATGTTAAAACTGAGAAATGGTCAGCCATACAAAGGAGGTTATGGTAAAATTTTCTCAAATTTTGTGGAACTAAAGTTTATCATTTGGTTATTCTAAAGTTTATCATTAGGTTATTCTAAAAGAGTAACTACTACAGTTTGTGCATTCTAAAAGATTTATTTTATTTCAAAAGTGTCATTCTCATTAAAAGAAAATTATTTTTAATTCAAAAGAATTATTCTCATTAACTTTGATTTTATGCATAGATAGATGCATAAAGGAAATTATTTTTACTGCAAAAGAGTTATTCTCATTAATTTTGATTTTATGCATAGAAAGATGCATAAAGAAATTTATTTTAATTTCAAAAGAGTTATTCTCATTAACTTGGATTTTATGCATAGAAAGATGCATAAAGAAATTTTTTTTATTTCAAAAGAGTTATTGTCATTAATTTCGATTTTATGCATAGAAAGATGCATAAAGGAATTTTTTTTATTTCAAAAGTGTTATTCTCGTTAAAATCGAATTTATGTATAGAAAGATGCATAAAGGATTTAATTTTATTTCAAAAGTGTTATTTTTCTTAAATTTTAATTATGCATAAATAGATGCGTAAAGAATCTTTATATATATAAAAATAGGATCCTCTTAAATTCTATGTTTAAATTCTGTGAATAGAGGTGATGAGATGTGAGGTGAATAGATGTGATGAGATAAGATGTAAATCAGATAGATGATTGGATAGATGTGATGTGACTAGAAGTGATGATAATATGAGATGAATAGATGTGATGAGATGTGATGCGAATCAGATAGATGATTGGATAGATGTGATGTGAATAGAAGTGATGAGAATATGAGATGAATAGATGTGATGAGAAGTGATGAGAATATGAGATGAATACATGTGATGGGATGTGACGCGAATCAAATAAATGTGAATGAATGGATGAGATGTGATGTCATGTGAATTAGAATGGAAATAAACGATATGAGATGTGAGTGAATGTATGTGATGATAAAGGATGTGAATGTGTATGTGAGGAATGGATGTGAATGTGTATGCGAAGAATGGATGTGAATGAATATGTGAAAGAATGGATGTGGATGTATGTGAAAGAATGGATATAGATGTGTATGTGAAAGAATGGATGTGGATGTATGTGAAAGAATGGATATAGATGTGTATGTGAAAGAATGGATGTGGATGTATGTGAAAGAATGGATATAGATGTGTATGTGAAAGAATGTGATGCGATGTAACGAGATGAGATGTGACATGAATATATGTGGATTTGAAGTGATAGATAGGAATGTATGGATAAGTGCGAGTAGTCATACATGTGAACGATTGGATGGATGTGGATGAATGAGATGAGATGTGTATGAATAAGATATGATGTGGATAGAAGTGATGTGATGGATAGGTATGAATGTGATGTGATGAGATGGGGATATGGGTAGATGCGAGTGGATGAGATCTGATGAGGATAAATTGAGGAAAGATGTGATGAGATGAAAAATGATGTGATTGAATAAGAATAGGAATCCTTATGAAATGTTTGTGGAATTAAATAGGAAAGATGTGATGAGATGAAAAATGATGTGATTGAATAAGAATAGGAATCCTTATGAAATGGTTGTGGAATTAAATAATATAGGTTGATGTGGAGTAGTGTGGAAAGATGAGAGTTCCTTATAGTAGAAACTGTATTTTTGAACTATTTTTAAATGACTGTTTTATGTCAAGAATGCTGGAGAAGAATTTTGACCGTCTTGTGAATGAGGTCGTGGAGACCTAATGTGATAGTTGCAACAGCTGACGGAGAGTCAATGGAGGATGTCTCGCATAGCAAGTTCGACCGAGGACTTGACCAGCCTCGTTTGATTAAAATGGTGAGCTTCTGGTACGGTGGATGAGGGACCAAGGAAGCGGCCTATGAGTGAAGCACTAGGTCACCTGGGAAGGATCCTAGAGTGTGCTGACCATATGGTACTCGGGCTCTGGGTCACCGACGATACCCATGCGTGCGTGGAAGATATTGGAAAAAGGAGTAAGAGTTGTTTTCTGAATTCGGGAATGGATCTGGTTGATTGACCTTTGTGGTCCTCAACGGATGAGTCCATGGCTCTTTTATATGGATCTATTGGTTGATCTTGCTGATCTTCAATAGACATTCCATTTTGGTGTGTGAATATATTGCCGATTACTATGAGCTAGGAACTATCGAAAAGGCCCCTAAGTGGACATGTGGTGAGCGTTCTGGTTACCTATGATGCCATAGGTACACCGATGAAGGAATGATTGTAAATAAGGATTTAACCAGAGATTTTGAGGATAATGATCAGTAACACAATGGTTTCATTAAATGATTGTTTTTAAAGATAGCTGATTCGGTGAAAAAGGCAATTTTATATTGCGTGTATAAGTGCTATGACTAGTTTTAAGTTTACATGAATATCTGTCTAGGGGCCCTGGGAACTCTTTTCCCTAGTACCCAAGAAAAAACCTAACCAAATTCCTAATTGGATCCCATCACTACAGTGTTTGGCTAACCCATGGGACTGGATGGGGTTAGACTGGAATGATAGATCCTTAAAATGAGACTCAAAACTGTTATGGTATGATAGATGAAGTAAATCCTGGATAAAAATTGTTCTATGGAAAAGAATCAACGGATGTGCCTCTCCATGAGGAAAAAAGCGTTGGTCTCTATGATCCAAGTGCAATCTTTTCCTTGATCTGACTTTGATACTACAGGTTCAGTCAGATCAGTTCAGTTAGTTAAGGATTTTGACTACGTTAGAGAAAATTTTATCCTGGAGGAATCCCCCGTGCTTTTCGGGAAAGGAAAGTTTTTCGGTTTCGATTTTGGAAGAACCGATGGATTAGTCTCTTATTCGGATAACTGTGGGCAAGGCCTTGAGTGAGGGACCCTACCCCGCACAAGAAGTGCTACTTCCACTGTTAGCACCTTGAATTCATTGTGCGGTGGGGAAAGGGATCCTACATTCCCCATCTAGCATGCCAGAAGCACTCCACGCTCGCGATCATCGGTGACGTTTCGACGCACAGCCCACACCCACCCGATGGAGAAGAATTTTACACAATTGTCAATGGAAATGTGGTTTTGGATAATGTCAGGCAAGAGATGAAGAGCCGCATCCGCGAACTTTGTCACATTGTCTTTGCAAATGACTTTATGACTTTATGGCCAAAGTTGGATAAAGACAAGAAAGATAGAGTCATAAATCAAATCAAGGATGAGTACAAGCCGGCCGGTGCGGTAGTGATGTTGTCTCCATAACGTGGACAAAGGAGGACATGGTGGACATCATGAAACATTGGTGGGGAGATGTGACTAGGAGAGTGAAGGCAGCAGGGGATGAGAAGCCTTTAGTACATGAGCACCGAGGATTGGAATGAGGAGAAGCAAAAACATGCTTGAAATCCCCAACGTTACAAGCAATAAGAGGGTGCGTCGAATGGAGAGCGTAGGAAGTTCTCACCGTGGAAGCGGCGGTTTGGACGCGTTCCATGTCTACTTTGTAAGTATCAAAATTTATCTTGTATGTTTCATTTGATGTTATGTCTACTTTGTAAGTATCAACGCTTATCTTATTGTTTTGGTACTTTTGGAATCAAGTGGTTGGTCGGCCGGCAAAACGGGAGAAGACGAGAACATTGCTCGCTGCCATAACACATACTTTCTTTTGTAGAAGCTTGAGCGATAAGGTGCCAACCTCAATTGGGGGAGTGCATTGTAGATATGATAAGTGCAGCAAGCCTTAACCTTATGATTTGTATACTTTCTTTGCCTTGTCATGTTAGATCGTTGTTTTGGTATACCAAAAAAAGTGTCTTGTATGGTTTTTGTAGGAGGGACCAATGCTTGATCCTGAGTGAGGGCTCCACATAGAGTGGCCTTGCCCATGTCTTTGTACATACACATTTTGGTCAGGTCACATCTTTGTTTGAGCTTGAATAGATTGTATGCAGATTTTGGCTTATCTCGTCTCACAGCTTGATATGTAAATTTCAATTGTGGCTTATCTCATCACAGCTTGATATGTAAATTTCACATCTTGCAATATAATTTGTCCATTGTTTGCACTTGTGTGAATTTTGTACCTACTTTCTAATGTAAAAAACGTTATGGAACTCTCTAACTTTTTTAATAAATTTGCTTCATTCTTCACATCAGAGTACAGTTGCCTTTGCTACTCTATAAATTTGGCATAATGGTGCATCCAGTGACAAGACTATAGTTGGATCCACCATTATGCCAAAAAAAATTCAATACCTACACGCGTCAAAATAAGCGTTGAAAGTTTATTGCATCCATTGATAACAGCGTCTAAATGATAGTCGAAATACATGTCGAAATAACCGTCAAAATAATTTGGCATAATGGTGCATCCAGTGACAAGACTACAGCTAGATACACTATTATGCTAAAAAAAAATTAATACCTGCACGTGTCGAAATAAGCGTTGAAAGTTTCTTGCATCCGTTGAAAACAACGTCCAAATGATAGTCAAAATATGTATCGAAATAGCAGTCGAAATAATCGTCGAAATAGTAGTTGAAATAATTGTCACCGCTCAAAAAGGGCATCAAAAAATGTGTGGTAAAATTACCTTTTTTGACTCTTGTTTGGACGCTTATTTCGACATTTCTATTTCGACGTTTTTTTGATGGGTATTTCGACGTTTAGGGGATTTTAAGCTTAGTTCTAAAGCATGGATAATGGCCCCGCCTCTTGTAGTGTGTTAGCATGCAACTATGTGAAAGAGAGATTCAGTTGTGAGCTAGAGAGATTCACACAGACTCCCTTATTGTTCTTGGCGAGGTCCTTAGTGACTACCTTCTCCATAGTAGTTCTAGCTGCAATAGCAAGGCGAGGAGCCATGTCACTTGCAACAGCAAGGCGAGCAATCACATCGCCGAGTAGTATAGAGGGCTAGGCAGGAGGAGCCGACGCCCTTTCCGATCAACAAGGATTGCGTCTTGGGCAGATGCAGTAAAGCAGAAGCCCCATCTTCTCCACAGTGCAGAACAAGGGCTAGGCCAAAGGAGCCAAAGCCTGTTTCAGATCAACCCAGGATCAACTCGGGCAAGGCAGCAAAGAAGAGCTCGCACTCCTTTGCAGTGCCAAAGCAGGGTGAGACAGAAGGTGTCAACATCCCTTTCAGGTTTCCAAGAGCCATGCAAGCAACCTTGACAAAGACCATCAAGCTACGGTACGGTAACCAACCCAGAATATCTAATGATGGTGGCACACATCGGGCATGTGCGTGAGGGTAAGTCCAAAGAAGGCACCAACAAACCCATGACCCCCAATGGTAGCACCACAAAAATAAAGAGATAAGAGATCTCTTTTTTGTTTGGTGAAAATTGAAGGAAAAAAAAGGAAGAAGAAAAAATCCCTCCTTAGGATAGTGTTCCTATGGATCCTTATGGATTTCATTTTGACATTTCTAATTCAGTTTTTTTTTAATCAATGTCATGGGCATCATCAAGTGCAAATCCAAGTGCTATGTAAAATTTGTCATTAGCTTTTATTTATCAAGAGCAACAAAAAGATGAATTTCTAAAACAAGTTCTTCATCAAAATCAACATTTCCATCATAAAAAAAAACTTCACCAAATTTTACCAATTTTTTTGCAACCATTGTACATGCGACCAATATGAGCACGCAAGAGAAAGTCTGAAACTAAAGAGACGAGTCTTTGTAAAAACACCGCAACCAAATGAGTATGTGAGTGTGCATAAGCAAAAAACAAAAAAAACATCAAGTCAACATCAACGACGATGAGCAACAAAGAAGCTACCATCACTACCCATCTCTTAAAGAAAAATTTATTTAAAAAATAATCCTACTTCCTACAAAAGGTGTTTGTAACTACCCTCTGACATCGATAATGTAGCCAAGATAGAAGAAATAGCCAAAATTTATAACCCTACTCTTAGACGAGATATTTAGACCTTAAAGATAGGTCAAGTCTCTATCAATGGGGGACCCAACTCTTAGAGATGACCTCTAGGCCTCAAAGATAGGTCAAGTCATGATCAAGGGGGGGAAGTGTTAAAGTAGCACATGAGGCAAATTTTCTCTCAACATATAAGAGAATGTAGAAAGTAAAAAGTCAAACAATATTTTGTAAAACCTCGCATCTGACTATCTTGAGTAGTCCAAGGATTTGGCATCAAGGGGGGGTGTTGAGAAATATGGTGCCATGGAGCACAAGAAAAGTAATGAGTGAGTGTGAGAAGGCACATCACCAAATGAGAATCATCCCACACACAAAAAGAGAAAATCTAAGTTGTACTCTCCTCAGATAAAAGGAGGACATTTCAAGAAATGGAATACAATCACATCTCAAGTCTTTTTATGAGTACAAGTTTCCATCTTGTAACCTAAATGAGTAAAAGTTTTCATCTTGTAACCTAACTGAACTTGAGTCTAAATTTAATTAGCACACACTCATCACATGAGTCTCCTTCATTTCTATCCACCTTATATTAGCCATGTCATTAGATAAAATTAGTGTGTTATTAGGATGTGTAGTTAGGAGAGCTCGATCCATGCTTTTAACACAACTTTGGACACATTCTAACATTTTGGGTGAGTGATGATCATGTTCTACCTGTCTTGTTTTCTATCATTATAGAATGTCCCTAGGGACATTATAAACACCTTGTGCTTCACTAGAGCACAATTCCCATGGTAGAATGGCCCTATGGCCATTCTAGAACCCTTTGCGCTTTAGAAGAAAAACAAATACGCATGGTGGAGTGGCCCTAGGGAAATTCTATACCTTTTTACTACATTGGATATAGAATGGCCCTAGAGCCATTCCATGTCCTTTATGCTATATTCAATAAAGAGTGTGCGTGGTAGAATGTTCCTAGGGCCATTCTCAATAATCTGGCATGAATAGTAGATGTAGAATGGCTCTAGTAGGGATATTCTTAACATCCTATTATTATACTTATCTCACCTTTGATTTTTCAAGTGCTTGTTTCAAACCAAATCTTGTTGTTCTCCTTACTAGCCTAAGAGACAAGTTCTATAAAAGAATTATTGATTTTAACATTTTTTTAATTCATGATTCTATAGATTGAGCGGTCTTATTTTCACTTTCATGTTAGAAAAGAAGAAAAATCTTAATAAACTTAAAAAATGGGCCAATTTGGGAATGCTATTTTTCCCATTTTATCTAATATGGTGTTTTGAGGTAAGGGCTCACTCCTTTCTCTCTTGCTTTTAGGGATTTTAGGGTTTTATGCTTTTAGGGTTATCTCTCAATGCTTTTAGGGATTTTAGGGTTTTATGCTTTTAGGGTTTTATGCTTTTAGGGTTATCTCTCAATGCATGCATAGAGCTCTCAATGCAAGCTTTAGCATAGGCTTTATGAAAGCTTTATGCGTAGTCTTTATGCATAAAGCTTGCATAGGATTTATGCAAGAAATTTACATAGGCCTTATACATAAAGCTTGCATAGCCTTTATGTGTAGGCTTTATGCATAGAGCTCTCAATATATGTATAGATGCTTATGCTTAACTCTAATGATTAATAGAGCACATAATGAGATTCATACGAGAATCCTAAGGCATTAGTGTCCCTCCCCCATTTACTTGCACATGGTAACTATATAAATAGGGTAGACACTATCACCATCTTGATGAATGTAGTTAATTAGGATTTGACTTAGGGGACTCTTAGCCTGTGGGATTCTAGGTAGTTTAGAGTCCCTCCCTATCTCCTCTTCCTTTCCTCCTCAGGTATTTTTGTAAGGGTCAATCAAGGTTCATGGGGGTCACCCCCGCAGAGCTGTCTCGCAACACTACAGTTTGGTAGGTTAACTCTACAACTCTTAGCACTCCTCTTTCAGGCACATACTTAGAGGGTGAGATGCATTTATAATTGTGGACCTTGTCACTACACCAAACAGAATGCGAAAATAGTAGCACTTTTATAACTATAAGGGTAAAGAGACATGGGTCTATTTCGTTGCTAGAAATACTGCTATTTTCACTACAAAATGGAGTCGCATCTCAAGAGTGAAAATAGCATCAAAATTTCGTGCTGAGCAGGAAAACAATGCTATTAATAGTATTGCTGATGAGCAAAAAAATAACACTACTGAGCAGTAAAAAGAACTACTAATAATGCAATTAAGTAGTGAAATCATGCTTCTCAGCATAAAAATAATGCTTCTACGCATAAAAAATAAACCTGTAAAAAAAGGGGGCAAACTAGGAAGTTCTCACAAAACTCCCCAATCTTCATGAGCTTCATGAAGCTCTATGCAAATAGGATTCATGAAGCTCTATGCAAATAGGATTTTTGAAGCTCTATGCAAACAAGCTTCATGAAGCTCTATGCAAATAGGATTTTTGAAGCTCTATGCAAACAAGCTTCATGAAGCTCTATGCAAATAGGATTTTTGAAGCTCTATGCAAACAAGCTTCATGAAGCTCTATGCATGATGCTACAAATTAAGTAATTTTTAAAAAACTCCCAAACACTGGGGGGGTGCATCATAAGAATGAAAAACAGCAAGAGAGATGTAAGTGTTAATCTCTTTAAGTGATATCTTACATCAAGATTTTTGTTTGTGTTGACTTGAAGATGTAGAAGAAGAGCCTATAATATCAAATAAAAATAGATCAACACTTTATTAGTACTACATAACATTTATTGGATGACCACGGGAGGAAAGTGTGGGTTTACTTCATGAAGGAGAAGAGTGAAGTGTTCAGGCATTTTTAGAATTTCAGAGTTATGGGTGAAAAATAGATAGGAAAGTATGTGAAGTGCTTAAGGTCAGATGGACGGGGAGAATACTTCTCCAATGAGTTCTCTAAATGCTTTGTGAAATAATGGCATTCAGAGACAATTTACATGTAGATACACTCCACAGCAAAATGGAGTTGCTGAGCAGAAAAATAGGCACATTGTAAAGATAGCACGCGCATTGATGGTTGAGAAGAATATGCCATATAGCTATTGGACTGAGGCTGTGTCTACATCAATTTATAGTATGAACATGACTCCTACTGTAGCCATACATGATGTAACACTAGAGGAGAAGTGTACTGGCAAGAAACCTAATTTGTCTCACTTGAAAGTCGTTGGATGTATTATATATGTGCATGTGCCAGATGAGTTACATACCAAGCTAGATCCAAAAGCAAAAAAAATGTGTATTTATTGGGTATTCCCTTGAGAAAAAGGGATATAGATGTTATAATCCTGCTACACATGAATTGAGGGTAAGCAAGGATGTTGTATTTGATGAGATGAGTAGCTGGTATGCTCTACTGAAAAGGATTATGTTGGGGCTGATGATGTAAGTGGAAATGTGGTAGCACAGAATGCAAGTCAGCAAATCACAGTCATTGAGTGGACCAGGAGAGTCCTCATCCAGTAGTTCTGTTGATAGACCATGGAGTGGCAGGCTATGTCATAATACCAGTCCTCTTGAAAATGTAGTTGGCACATCACATAAAGGCAAAGAGAAAGTGGTTGAGCCCCTTGGTATGCCTTTCTCCAGGGCATTCTCTTGTTGATGTGTTAAAATGTAGAGAGAAAGAGACGAGACAAGAGAGAAAGAGACGAGACAAGAGAGAAAGAGACGAGACAAGAGACACATCATGTATGCTCCCAAAGACTGATTCATATTGAGGACAAGATACATATATATAGGTGAGACCAAGTTAGGTAGAGTGAGCCATATATAGAGCTCCAACACCCCCACTCAAACAAGGGTCTCTAGCTATGGATGAAAAAACCCTTGGGGAGTACAAGGGAAAAACCCAAGCCCCTATACAAATGTGAAAATATGAACCAGAAGTAATGATGTGAAAGTGCATTGTGCATCTATGTACAAATATACAAAAGGACCAAGAGGTCATAGTGTGCAATTGTGAAATGTGCAAAGTGCATGGTGTCTAGAAGATTACAATGATATATGTACAAAGCTACCATAAGAGTAAAAAGCCTAATCTAGAAAGAGTGAGCCCGAGGCAACTCCAAGATTTGAGCGCAAGAGAATGAAGCGTGACTCATTGAGACCTTTGGTAAGAATATCTGCATTCATCTGGTCACTTGGACAATGTTCAATCATGATAGTGCCTTTGCGTACTTCGTATCGAACATAATGGTAATGCACAGCAATATGTTTTGACTTGTTATGTTGGACATAGTCTTTTGCAAGACTAATAGCACTCTGATTATCACACCGCAAGGGTGTACTAGAAAGAGGAGAATGGCCAATATCTGTCAACACTTGTCGAAGCCAAATGAGTTCACGAGCTGCAAGTGATGCCGCAACATATTCAGATTCGGTTGTAGAAACTGCAACACAACGTTGTTTCTTGCTGGTCCAAGAAATAAGACAACCATTAATGAAGAAACAATTGCCACTAGTAGATCGCATAGATAAATGTGAGCTGGCCCAATCTGCATCTGTGTAACCCAAAAGAGAAAGAGATGGAATGGAGTCGGATATGAATTGAACCAAACCATAATCTACAGTGCCTTTCAAGTATTTTAACACGCGCTTTGCTGAAGACCAATGCTTAAGAGAAGGACATGCAAGGTGTTGCCCGAGATAATTAGCAATAAACAAAATGTCAGGACGAGTGTTCAAACCAACAACTTGAAGACATCCAACCAAATTAGCATATGGTTGATTTGTAACAAGCTAGCCACCACCATCAGAAGTGTTTTTCATGGAACTCACAAGGAATAGTTTTGAATGTGCAGATTCCAAACCAAACTTCTTAATAGTATCTTCAATAAACTTTGACTGTCGAAGTAATAAAATACCTTTGCTGCGATCCCTTTGAATCTGAATGCCAACACACGAGTGAAGCTCTCCAAGATCCACCATATCAAATGCCGAAGATAACAACTGCTTACTTTGGTGTAGAAATCCCAAATCATTGGAAACAAGGATTGTATCATCCACATAAAGGACAACGATTACAAAACTACCATTTTGGTGTTTGGTAAATAAGTTGGGATCAGAAGAGCAAGAGAGAAAGCCATGGGAGGTAAGAAAAAGATCAAACTTGATGTACCAGGCCCGTGAAACTTGTTTAAGACCATATAAAGCCCTATAAAGACAAACAACAAGATCTTCCCTACCTGCAATAACAAATCCTTCTGGCTGTTCCATGTAAATTTCTTCATTCAAATCTCCATTCAAGAAAGCTGTGCGCACATCCATCTGATGAATTTCTAAGTCAAATTGAATAGCAAATGCCAATAAAACCCGAATACTAGTAATGTGAACAACTGGTGAAAAGGTTTCATGATAATCAACACCAGCAACTTGAGAATAACCTTTGGCAACTAAACGTGCCTTGAATTTGTCAAAGGATCCATCTGCTTTAAATTTTGTCTTATATACCCACTTACACTTAATGGCAGTACGGCTAGGAGGCAGCTCAGTGAGTATCCATGTACCTTTAGAGATAAGAGAATCGTACTCTGCTTCCATAGCCTCTTGCCATTGATCCTTTTGTGGAGAACATATAGCATCACTGTACGTGGCCGGATCTTCAGAAGTAGAGAAAACATTAGCCTCAAAATCTTCATCATAAACATGACAAGAACCATGCTCAAAATCAATAGGCAGATCAATAAAAATGTCAACATCATCAATGATAGCATTCGGAATCAATGATAGCATTCGGAATCAATGGTTGTGAAGAGGAAAGTTGATCTTTAGATGGTTGTGATTGAAGAGGAAAGTTGCTCTATAGAAGAAGATTCATCATCACACAAGAATGGAAAAGCTTGAAGCAAAGATTTAGTATCATCAGAATCATCCATGGACCATGTACCGCCCATAAGCTGTTCATTGAAAATAGCATCACGATTCACAAGCACTTTCTTGGAGGACGGGTCATAGAATTTGTAGCCTTTGGAAGTGTCAGAATACCCAATAAAAATAACTTTCAGCCCAGGAGCATCAAGCTTTGCTCGTGTTTCTTTAGGAACATGAATATAAGCAATACATCCAAAGGTTCAAAAATGAGATACATAAGGAATTTCACCTGTCCATGCTGTGATGGGTATCTCACCAGAAGGAGCAGTAGTAGGAAGATGATTCTGAACAAAGACTACTGTCAAGAGAGCTTCACTCCAGAAAACACGAGATAACCCAGAATGAATCAGCATACATCGTATGGCATTGATAATAGTGCGATTCTTACGTTTAGCAACACCGTTCTATTGAGGTGAATATGGAATAGTATGTTCAGATGAATACCATGGTCCGTACAATAACTCTCAAACTCACGAGACACATATTCTCCACCATTATCGCTGCGAAGTTTCTTGAGACGAACGACAACCGGTTTGAAGTTTGGCAGCCTTGTGAAATTGCTTAAAAACAGATAATGCCTCAGATTTTTGTCGAAGCAAGAAAACAACTATATACCGTGAGTAATCATCAATAAACGTAATGAAATAACGATGTTGTGTTCTCGATGGAGGCAAAGGTCCACAAATGTCGGTATGAACAAGATCCAACAAATCATGAGAATGAACTAAATTTGAGAGAGGAAAGGGTTTACGATTGTGTTTGCCCAAGAGCACAAAACTCACAGATTCCCTTATGAGGATGAGCTTTAAGATCCATGCCGCGTACAAGACCTTGACGATGAAGATCAAGAAGCTTTGAGAAATCAGCATGAACAAAGCGATGATGCCATATCTTGCAATCATGATTTCCTGGAGCAGTGACAACATTTGCTACAGCAAATTGCCATTACGAGAAGTAGTTGCAATAATCTGTCCATCTTTCTCAATAAGCATTTGGTGTGGTCGAATCCAACAAACAAACCAAGATCAACAAGTCTTGCAACTGAAAGAAGATTACGTTGAAGTTCTGGGACATGTAAAACCCCTCATAAAACTCGAGTTGAAGAAGATAAGGTGCCAAGATATAAATCTCCAATGCCCTTGACTTGGCAAGTTGTATCATCAGCAAGATAAACAACACGCTTAACAGGCAAAGAATGATAGTTATGTAGCCACTTAGATTCATATGTCATATTTCCTGTAGCACCAGAATCAATAATGAAAAGTGAACCATCACGTACATGAAGTATTCTGTCTGGGGAAACTGAACATAAAACACTTGTTTCAGGCACAACATTATCATGATGCTCGGCTGCATATGCTCGATTTCGATCTACATCAAATCGACGCTTAAAGCACATGGAAGAGGGATGATCAGATTTTCCACAATAATCACAAGAAGAAGAATCTCTAGATAAACGTGGTTATTTTGTGGTAATGTTGTGTTCTTCATTATATTGACGTGCCCAATAGTCATCTTCAGTATGACCATTCCTATTGCAATAAGAACAATGCTTGTTAGGAAATTTGAGACGAGAGAAACTACCACCATGACGACCACCTCTACGGTTGCCTCGTTGAAAAGGACGCCTTCACACATAAAAGGCCCGTTCCAACTGTTGTGACTCAGGCTCCTCTTGTTGTGAAAACATAGCTGCATCATGACCAATGCTACGTCATTGTTGACATTGAGAATACTCAATCAAAGATATGCAAGTTTAGTCAAAATCAAGACCGTCCTTATTAGAAAGAATGGTAACAATGTTGTCATAAGACGGATCCTTTACTGTATCAAGAAGAATTGTAATAAGTTGCTTTCGTGGAATAGGATCACCCACAGCAGCAAGTTGATAAATAATAGATTTGAAAGAATCAATATGCCCCGTCATCATAGCAGTACCAACTTCATACTGTAACTTTGAAAGCAAACCTCTCAAATAAAGTGTTTCTGTAACAGACTTTTTCTAAAAATTTGCTATAAGATACTCCCATACGTCATGGGAAGTAGGAAAGTCATACACATCAAACAAGCATGAGAGAATCACTAAGAGCAGAGAATGTACCGATGCTTTATCACGCCTCTGCCAATCCATATAAGCAAGACGCCATGCATCAAAAACAAGGCCTTCCGTGATAAGAACGTTGTCAGAATCCGGAATAGTAGGCTGAGACGGACATAGAGAATCGCCAATAACAACATCTGAGAGCTCATCGCCTTCAAGAATTAACAGCATCTTTGCTTTCCAACCGGGAAACCCTTGGCCTTGAAAAGAAGGAATAGAACGTTGGCTAGAAGGAAAACCATTGACGAGAACAGTCATAGCCATATCTATCTGCGAGAAGACGTATAAGATAAAATCACAAAATCTGCACACCATAGACAAGGACGACCGCAAGAGATAAGAGACGTCAATAAGAAAAGAGTCCTCAAAATAGCGAGACGATGTGGGATGCAAGATTCATTGATAGACGCTTGATGAAAAAGCTAGATTGGTCGTTTTGCTAAAAATAGCAAAATAATAAGAGACGCTTGATGAAGAAGCTAGATTTGGCGGTTTGCTAAAAACGCTTGACAAAGAAGCTAGATTTGGCGGTTTGCTAAAGACACTTGAGAAAGACAAAACCTGTGTGCTCACAAAGATACTTGACGAAGATGAAACCTGTGTGCAAAGAACCTGTTTGCTTATTCAAAGAACCTGTTTTGCTTACAGATGCAATTTGCCTGAACTGTCATAACTTTTGACTCACAACTCCGTTTGACAAACTTTTTTGATAGGATTCACCAGCACAATACAATCTACGCACTTGCACCTGGCATGCATTAAGAGTTCCCGATGCGCATGTTGGTAGCTACAGGCATGCCTAGGTAGCACCTGATAGCCAAGGTAGCAATTAATGCATACCGATAGTTACCGACATGCATTGGAAGCGACCATACGTAGCACTTGGGTGCTTACAGTGCATACTGGTATATACCAGCATACATAGGTAGAGCCCAACATGCATTGGAAGCTCACGGTGCATGTTAGTAGCTATCAGTAAGCTTATGTAGCAACTAGTATGCATTGGGAGCTCCCTAGTTCATGTTGGTAGTTATCGAGACAGCAGTGGGAGCTCTTAGTGCATGCTTGTATAGCTAATCCCAACATGCATTGGATTTTTGGATGCATGTCGATTAGCTACTAGCATGCATAGGTATCACTTGAACATGCATTGGGAGCTCACGGTGCATGTTAGTAGCTATCAATAAGCTTATGTAGCAACTAGTATGCATTGGGAGCTCCCTAGTTCATGTTGGTAGTTACCGAGACAGCAGTGGGAGCTCTTAGTGCATGCTTGTATAGCTATCGGCATGCTCCCAACATGCATTGGATTTTTGGATGCATGTCGATAGCTACTAGCATGCATAGGTATCACCTGAACATGCATTGGGAGCTCCCATTTCATCCGCATACCTAGGTAGCACGCAACATGCATTGAAAGCTACCGGTATACATTGGGTGCTCTCAGTGCACTGGCATGCCTAGGTAGCACCCGGGTGCTCCTTGTGCATGCCGACAGCTATCAACATACTTAGGTAGCACACCCGGCATGCATTGGGAGCTCCTGATGCATGCTGGTAGCTAAGAGCATACTTAAGTAGCATCGAGCATGCATTGGGAGCTCTCGATTCATGTCAGTAGTTACCGGCATGCTTATGTTTAAAATGCAAGCAAAGTGATGAGCTATGGTGGATCAAATGCAAGAATCAACATCATTAGCAAGTGATTAGATGATGATTAAGATAAGATTAGTGAGCAATTAACTGATAGCTTAATGTAGGCATGGATACTCAAAAACCAGCAAATTATTCATTAGGTCAATGCCTCAATTTAGCAAGTGATTAGATGATGATTAAGATGAGCAATTAACTGATAGCTTAATAAAGCATGGATACTCAAAAACCAGCAAATTATTCATTAGGCCAATGCCTCAATTTATACAAGTGTGTCCATGATCTGCTCCATTGGTTTGTTCCTTGATTTGTGTTACCTCCTCTAGATCTAGGGGGACACCTCATCCTTGATTCACTCCACCTCTTTTGCGCTTGATTCTCTCCACCTCTTCACTTTTCCCATAATATCTCCACACATCCTATATCTTTTCATGCTACCCTTTATTCTCTCCCAGTAGATACCTCTCACCTTTTCACTGCTACCCACTCATTTATAGACTCTCTTTCACAGCCTCTTGCTAAGGGCTTCTTCCCGCACACACACCCATTCACTTGTATATTTCAACACCTCCCCTCAAGTGAAATCCTAGCACACTTGGACCCTATACCATGTTTCCCTCTTACTTGGTAGCTCCTTGGTAGCCTGCAACAACTAGTGCCTCAAGTCCCTAACTCATAGTCCTTGACACACTCACTCTCTATGTGTCCAAGGCTTACTACTATAAGTTCCCATGACCTTGACTAAAGGGCTCACACATACATCTACCACATAGCCTACAGCATCGCTAGCTCAGACGTGGTTTTACTCTATTAGGGTAGGTTACATTGGGTTGTTGGGTTTCTCTCTCAGAAAAGATGATCTGACTCCACTTCCTTAGGAGTCTTCTGAAGTTTTCCGATGTCAATCCTTCTTCATTGGGTGTGCTGTAGTATCAGTCTCTTACCATGTGTCTTGGCTTCCCACAGTTGTGGTGGTAAGTGAAGGTCCTTCCTCCTCCCCTTCCTCTTCTTGTCCTTATCATGAGAATCCTCCTTGGGTGTAGAATGCTTTTTCATCTCTAGTGGTTGGGTCCACCCCTTTCTTCTCTTTGACCTTGGTCTCTTGCTCTAGTAGAGCTCCTTCTATCTCATGTAGCTTCAATTTTGGTACATTCTTTAAGGTTGCCACAATATTTAAATTTCATATTCTCCTTTCTCCAGAAGCACTGCTAGTGCCTCATCATCCTCTACCTTCTTTACCAATGGCTACCAGTTGTTGCTTAATGCTTTTATATTTGTTCAAGTGTGTGGTTAGAGGTTCACTTTCCTTCATATAAAGTTTGTAGAATTGCATTAGAAGATTTATCTTTGAATTTTTTGCTTGAGTGCCAAATAATTTATTGAGTTCATTCCATGCATCTTTTGCTCGTTGTATCCCTGTGATGTGGTGAATGATTTCATCATGTAAACTGAGTGCAATGAGTCCTAATGCTTTCTCATTCCTGATCTTCCACTAATTCTCCCCAATCACCTCTTGGCATTCATCACTTCCCTCAACTAGCCCCCACCACAGATTTTTCCTCATGAGCAAATACATGGTCTTTGTTTGCCATGTATAAAACTGCTCCCCATTAAATTTTTCTATTTCTTGTGCCATGATCTCATGATGATGTGAAGGACTTCTTACCTCTTGATCCAATTCAAGATTCAAGGGTAGTGTCTACCCTTTTACAACTTAAATCTAGTGTTAAAAACCAAAAATTACATAAAGCCAAGGGTAACAAATCTGTAGTGAATGGTTGGAGTATCAAACCATCTTCGAATTGTAATATGAAGTTATAGAGATCTCTATCAAATACCCAATGGTAAATTTGAACCCTCAATTGCACCAAAATGCAATGATTAGTGCTGATTAATCACTGATTAGTAAAATAATCCCCTATTTTGTGTGCAAAAAACGGAGTGTGGGAGGAGGCAATATCTAGGGCCTTAGAGTCCAAATGAGCTCAAGTCCTTTCAAAGGCATCAATAGCAGTTATTCTAGTAGAGGATCAAGCCAGGAAACAAAATATTTGACCAAACATTGAAAGCTTAATCTATGTTTTACCAAAGTCACTTTTGCAAATTTGATGCAGAGCTTGATGCCACTTCTCCTTGATGAATTTCACAAATATGAGATCACCAGCATGTAGAGAACCCTTGAAAACCTCTAGGGCCAAGAGGAATTATACGAATTCCTTCTGTGTGAGTGTAGATCTATGTTTTCCTTCAGAAATGAAGCACCGACAAAATCGCAAATTGCAGCAGCTCCCGGTGGCGGTTTGATGATTTGAGGTGACTCGTTGAAGCGTGGGGAGTCTCCTCAAGTGTGGCTAAGAGAGTTTGGACTAATGTTATGGCTGGAGAGAGAGAGAGAGCTCCTCCACCAGCTGGGGGTACAGAAACTAGTTGAAAATAGATTAAAAATGAGATTATCTTCTAATTATAATTAATAAGGTGATTAGCAAAATAAAAAAGACCAGAAATTGGATGGATCCGAAGCTAGGCTATGATACCATGTTTAAAATGCAAGCAAAGTGATGAGCTATGGTGGATCAAATGTAAGAATCAACATCATTAGCAAGTTTTAGTTTTAAGGACGCGATCAAGAAACAACTCTAATTACAACAAGTTAAGCTATAAAATCATGTAGACAACACATAATCAAAGAACAATCTTGTAAGACATGAAATTATAATCATGAATTTAACAAGAAGACATAGATGCTTCCCTCATAGATGCTCTGATACCATGTTGAAATGTAGAGAGAAAGAGACGAGACAAGAGACACATCATGTACGCCAAAGACTGATTCATATTGAGGACAAGATACATATATATAGGTGAGACCAAGTTAGGTAGAGTGAGCCATATATAGAGCTCCAACATGATGGAGATTCTAGTGGCTTGGAGATGAGCCTTGGTGAGGATCTTGAGATTCCAGCAATGAGGATACCTGGTGTGAAGAAGGCTATGGAAGCCATGAATGCAAAGTTGCAAAGATTTGGAAGAGTCAAAAATCCTATGCAGAGGTTGACTTATGATGGTTATGTGGCACATCAGTTATGCATATATTGCAAAATTTGTGTAGGTTGTAGAACCCACATGTTTTGATGAGGCTATTGGAAATGTGTGTTCAGAGAAAGCTATGGATGAGGAGATGGATGCATTGTATGGAAACGAGACTTGGGATTTGGTGCCATTACCTGAAGGGAAGAAAGCTATTAAGTGGGTGTATAAGGTGAAACATAACAATGATGGTAGCATAAGCAGGTACAAGGCTAGATTGGTAGCCAAAGGATATTTACAGACACATGGGATTGATTATGAGGAGACATTTGCCCCAGTTGCAAAGATGGCAACTGTGAGAGGTGAGATTGCGGTGGCTATAGCTAAAGGCTGCTTTTACATCAGACGGATGTCAAAAATGCATTCTTGCATGGTGACTTGCAAGAAGAGGTGTATATGGATCAATCATCAGGTTTTGAGGATACAAGTCACCCAAAGTATGTGTGTAAGCTTTGTAAGGCCTTGTATGGGCTGAAGCAAGCTCCACGAGCATGGCATGACAAGATTGCTGAGTATCTTGTCACTATTGGTTTTCATATGGTAGATGCAGAAGATCACTCTTTGTATGTGTGCAAGAGTGATAAGGTATTGTAATCATCACCATAATGTAGATGATCTTATTGTTGGGGGTGACAACTTGGATGAGATTGATCATGTGAAAAGTCTTCTCAAACGGAAGTTTGAGAGATGAAGGATTTGGGAGATCTGTACTATTTTTTGGGAATTGAGGTCATTCACACACCTGAGGGTATTTGGCTGTTCGCAGAGATAGTATGCATTGGACATGTTGTCCAAGTATGGGATGGCTAATTGTAAGCCAATCTCGGTGCAATTAGATCAAAATGTCAAGCTTAGTGCAGATGCAGGTTATGTGTTGGAGGATCCCACTATGTATAGGAAGATTGTGGAGAGTTTGATCTAGGTCATGATCACTAGGCTAGATTTGAGCTACACTATTGGCTTAGAGAGCAAGTTTATGCAAGTTCCGCGCAAACCACATCTTGACAGTGTGGGACGCACACTTTAGTATTTGAAGGTCACTATTGATTATTCATTGTTTTATGTAGTAGGTGTACCATTGGAGCTATATGGGTACACATATGCAGATTGGGTGGCGCAGGTAGCATCTCAGATAGGAGATCTACTAGTGGATTTATGTTTTCATTGCGGAGTGCTGCTCTGACATGGAGCATCAAGAAGCAGCCCACAGTTGCCTTGTCGAGCATAGAGGCAGAGTACAGACGAGCTGTGGTGGTGGCAGCATGTGAGATAGCTTGGTTACGTAATCTACTTGTTGATTTGGGGTTGTATGTGGAGAGAAAGGTTGTCATATACTGTGATAATCTTAGCAGTATACAGTTGGCCAGGAATCCATTTTTCCATGCGCAGACATTGAAACACATTGAGGTACATTACCACTTCATGACAAGGAGAGAGTCTTGGCAGGCAACATCGACTTGGGGGGCCTATGTCAACACACAGGATCAGGTTGCTCACATCTTCACGAAGGCCTTGGGAGCTGAGAAGCTCCGCAGATTTCAAGATATGCTTGGAGTTCATGAAGTAGAGTTGAGCTTGAGGGGGAGTGTTGAGATGTCAAGCTCAACATGAGCAGACACTCAGAAGGCGCCTGCATGGCTATTTGACATTTATATCACTGGCAGGTTTGGTAGCTAGCACACCGACATATCTTCGCAAGAGCTCAAGATCTCTTCTCCTCTTCATCTTTTCAAGGTAGCACCTAGAATGCATTGGAAACTACGAGCATGCCTAGGTAGAACCCGGAATGCATTGGAAGCTACCGGCATGCCTAGGTAACACCTTGAGTGCTCTCGTCGGTGCATGCAGGTAGCTCCTATGGACATGCTTAGGTAGCACCAGTGCATTGGGAGCTCCCAGTACATATTGGTAGCACCAGGCATGCATTGGGAGCTCCCAGTACATATTGGTAGCTACTGACATGCCTAGGTAGTAGCTGACATGCCTAGGTAGTAGCTGACATGCATTGGGAGCTACCCGCATGCCTATGTCGCACACCCAACATGCATTGGAAGCTACTAGCATGCCTAAGTAGAACCCAACATGCCAAGGTATCTCCTAGTGTATGCTGGTAGTTACTGGCATGCATTGGGAGCTACCAACATGCCTTGGTAGCACCCACTATGAATTGGGTTCTCTTGTTGGTGTATGCAGGTAGCTATCGACATACTTAGGTGTGGCATGCATTAAGAGTTCCCGATGCGCATGTTGGTAGCTACAGGCATGCCTAGGTAGCACCTGATAGCCAAGGTAACTCTTAGTGCATACCGATAGTTATCGACATGCATTGGAAGCTACCATAGGTAGCACTTGTGGGTGCTTAAACAGTGCATATCGGTATATGCTACCATACATAGGTAGAACCCAACATGCATTGGAAGCTCACGGTGCATGTTAGTAGCAGCAAGCTTATGTAGCAACTAGAGCTCCCTAGTTCATGTTGGTAGTTACCGATTATGTAGCAACTAGAGCTCCCTAGTTCATGTTGGTAGTTACCGAGACAGCAGTGGGAGCTCTTAGTGCATGCTTGTATAGCTATCGGCATGCTCCCAACATGCATTGGATTTTTGGATGCATGTCGATAGTTACTAGCATGCATAGGTATCACCTGAACATGCATTGGGAGCTCCCATTTCATCGGCATACCTAGGTAGCATGCAACATGCATTGAAATCTACTGGTATACATTGGGTGCTCTCAGTGCACTGGCATGCCTAGGTAGCACCCGGCGTGCATTTGGGTGCTCCTCGTGCATGCTGACAGCTATCAACATACTTAGGTAGCACACTCGGCATGCATTGGGAGCTCCTGATGCATGCTGGTAGCTAAGAGCATACTTAAGTAGCATCGAGCATGCATTGGGAGCTCTCGATTCATGTCAGTAGTTACCGGCATGCTTATGTTTAAAATGCAAGCAAAGTGATGAGCTATGGTGGATCAAATGCAAGAATCAACATCATTAGCAAGTGATTAGATGATGATTACGATAAGATTAGTGAGCAATTAACTGATACCTTAATGTAGGCATGGATACTCAAAAACCAGCAAATTATTCATTAGGCCAATGCCTCAATTTAGCAAGTGATTAGATGATGATTAAGATGAGCAATTAACTGATAGCTTAATAAAGCATGGATACTCAAAAACCAGCAAATTATTCATTAGGCCAATGCCTCAATTTATACAAGTGTGTCCATGATTTGCTCCATTGGTTTGTTCCTTGATTTGTGTTACCTCCTCTAGATTTGGGGGGACACCTCATCCTTGATTCACTCCACCTCTTTTGCGCTTGATTCTCTCTACCTCTTCACTTTTCCCATAATATCTCCACACATCCTATATCTTTTCATGCTACCCTTTATTCTTTCCCAGTAGATACCTCTAACCTTTTCACTGCTACCCACTCATTTATAGACTCTCTTTCACAGCCTCTTGCTAAGGGCTTCTTCTTCCCGCACACACACCCATTCACTTGTATATTTCAACACCTCCCCTCAAGTGAAATCCTAGCACACTTGGACCTTATACCATGTTTCCCTCTTACTTGGTAGCCTGCAACTAGTGCCGCAAGTCCCTAACTCATAGTCCTTGACACACTCACTCTCTATGTGTCCAAGGCTTACTACTATAAGTTCCCGTGACCTTGACTAAAGGGCTCACGCATACATCTACCACATAGCCTACATCATCGCTAGCTCAGACGTGGTTTTACTCTATTGGGGTAGGTTACATTGGGTTGTGGGGTTTCTCTCTCAGAAAAGATGATCTGAATCCACTTCCTTAGGAGTCTTCTGAAGTTTGCCGATGTCAATCCTTCTTCATTGGGTGTGATGTAGTATCAGTCTCTTACCATGTGTCTTGGCTTCCCAGAGTTGCAGTGGTAAGTGAAGGTCCTTCCTCCTCCCCTGCCTCTTCTTGTCCTTATCATGAGAATCCTCCTTGGGTGTAGAATGCTTTTTCATCTCTAGTGGTTGGGTCCACCCCTTTCTTCTCTTTGACCTTGGTCTCTTGCTCTAGTAAAGCTCCTTCTATCTCATGTAGCTTCAATTTTGGTACATTCTTTAAGGTTGCCACAATGTTTAAATTTCATATTCTCCTTTCTCCAGAAGCATTGCTAGTGCCTCATCATCCTCTACCTTCTTTACCAATGGCTACCAGTTGTTGCTTAATGCTTTTATTTTTGTTCAAGTGTGTGGTTAGAGGTTCACTTTCCTTCATATAAAGTTTGTAGAATTGCATTAGAAGATTTATCTTTGAATTTTTTGCTTGAGTGCCAAATAATTTATTGAGTTCATCCCATGCATCTTTTGCCCGTTGTATCCCTGTGATGTGGTGAATGATTTCATCATTTAAACTGAGTGCAATGAGTCCTAATGCTTTCTCATTCCTGATCTTCCACTTATTCTCCCCAATCACCTCTTGGCATTCATCTCTTCCTTCAACTAGCCCCCACAGATTTTTCCTCATGAGCAAATACATGGTCTTTGTTTGCCATGTATAAAACTGCTCCCCATTAAATTTTTCTATTTCTTTTTCCATGATCTCATGATGATGTGAAGGGCTTCTTACCTCTTGATCCAATTAAAGATTCAAGGGTAGTGTCTACCCTTTTACAACTCAAATCTAGTGTTAAAAACCAAAAATTACATAAAGCCAAGGGTAACAAATCTGTAGTGAATGGTTGGAGTATCAAACCATCTTCGAATTATAATATGAAGTTATAGGGATCTTAATCAAATACCCAATGGTAAATTTGAACCCTCAATTGCACCAAAATGCAATGATTAGTGCTGATTAATCACTGATTAGTAAAATAATCCCCTAATTTGTGTGCAAAAAACGGAGTGTGGGAGGAGGCAATATCTAGGGCCTTAGAGTTCAAATGAGCTCAAGTCCTTTCAAAGGCATCAATAGCAGTTAGTCTAGTAGAGGATCAAGCCAGGAAACAAAAGATTTGACCAAACATTGAATGCTTAATCTATGTTTTACCAAAGTCACTTTTGCAACTTTGATGCAGAGCTTGATGCCACTTCTCCTTGATGAATTTCACAAATATGAGATCACCAGCATGTAGAGAACTCTTGAAAACCTCTAGGGCCGAGAGGAATTATACGAATTCCTTCTGTGTGAGTGTAGATCTACGTTTTTCTTCAAAAATGAAGCACCGACAAAATCGCAAATTTCAGCAGCTCCCAATGGCAGTTTGATGATGATTTGAGGTGACTGGTTGAAGCGTGGGGAGTCTCCTCAAGTGTGGCTAAGAGAGTTTGGGCTAATGTTATGGCTGGAGAGAGAGAGAGCTCCTCCACCAGCTGGGGGGATAGAAACTAGTTGAAAATAGACTAAAAATGAGATTATCTCCTAATTGTGATTCATAAGGTGATTAGCAAAATAAAAAAGACCAGAAATTGGATGGATCCAAAGCTAGGCTATGATACCATGTTTAAAATGCAAGCAAAGTGATGAGCTATGGTGGATCAAATGTAAGAATCAACATCATTAGCAAGTGATTAGATGATGATCAAGATGAGATTACTGAGCAATTAACTGATAGCTTAATGTAGGCATGGATACTCAAAAACCAACAAATTACTCATTAGTCGAATGCCTCAATTTATACAAGTTTGTCCATGATTTGCTCCATTGATTTGTTCCATTGATTTGTGCCACCTCCCCTACATCTAGGGGGACACCTCATCCTTGATTCACTCCACCTCTTTTGCTTGATTCTCTCCACCTCTTCACTTTTCCCATAATATCTCCCCTACATCTAGGGGGACACCTCATCCTTGATTCACTCCACCTCTTTTGCTTGATTCGCTCCACCTCTTCACTTTTCCCATAATATCTCCACACATCCTACATCTTTTCATGCTACCCTTTATTCTCTCCTAGTAGATACCTCTCACATTTTCACTGCTAGTAGCCACTCATTTACAGACTCCCTTAAGCATGCATGCAACAAGAAGAAGATATAGCATACAAGCAACTTCAATCATAAAAGTAAGAAACTCAAACTGAATTATGAGAATGGGATTATGTGTTTTCTTATTCGTCAAATTGTTTTATTTACAAGACTTATATGCACTATGCTTGCTTCCCGAGTAATGTCCAAGGACCCAATAAGCTAGTCTAGGCCAATTCCCTAGTGTAAGTATAACTAGCATTACATAAACCATAAGCTCAATTTTGACTATCTTCTAGCATTACATAAGTTGTAGGTTTAGTTTTGACTATCTTCTGGCATTACATAAACCATAAGCTCAATTTTGACTATCTTCTAGCATTACATAAGTTGTAGGTTTAGTTTTGACTATCTTCTGGCATTACATAATATGTAAGCCCAGAGATTTCCCATAATCATTCTATATGAAGCGTAGTGCATAGTATAAAAAATATGTCTCAAAGGTGATGTCGCACATTCGGAGTAATGTAGTCAATGTGGTTAACAATCGTATCCCATATCATCCATCATGTTAGCTAGATTTAAGCACTTTAATATTTAGAACCAATAATTATGCAAAGGGAAATTATCCCATCCAAGTCTCAAGAAATTATCACGTTTTTCTCTACTTTGGAAATATGGATGTGAAAGAGAAATTCGTAGTCTCTATAAATGTCAAGGTTTACAGCAATAAACACATGATTGAGCATGTGTTGAAAATTCCTAGAAGCACTTCAGAAAGGTTTCAATATATTAAATAAACCATGGACAAAATAGGATCTCATGAAGCAATTTCTGGATTCACATGAAAAATAATTGGCAAATCAAGATATGCAGATTTTTTGTGCAAAACTTTAAGCTATATTAAGGAAAATAAGTCATTTTCTATGGTATTACAAGATATTGGTAAGTTTCAAGATATAATAGAGTAGATTTGAGGACCTAAGGTATCATATTAGAAATGATATCCAAGATGGTGCTAAATAATATGAAGAGTGCAAATCAAATTATCTACACAATCAATGAGAATGCTTTGCATATACCCACAAAAACAACAAAGATACTTGAATTAGGAGGGAAAATGATGGTGATAAAGAGGAAGGACAATGATACATCTAAGGTAGAGTACATAAATACCATTTTCGAGTACACACACAAGTTGCATAAACTAGGAGAGAAAATGTGTTGAAAATACAAGTGAATAGGGTGTGTGCGGGAACAAGCCCTTGGTTAGAGGCTGTAAAAGAGGATGTGTAATTGTGAAAGAACCTGTGAAAAGGTGAGAAGAATCTACTAGGAGAGAATAAAGGGTAGCATGAGAAGATTTAGGAAGTATGGAGTTATTCTGGGAGATATTCAGGGAAAAGAGAAGAGGTGGAGAGAATCAAGCAAGAGGTGGAGATATTCTGGGAGTGAATCATGGAGAAATCAGTGGGATTTGATGCTTGATGTAAACTCTATAAATTGAGGCATCGCCCTAATGAGAATCTGCTGGTTTTTGAGTATCCATGCCTACATTAATCTTTTTGCTAATTACTAATTATGTCTTAATTATTTACTAATCACTTTGTTAATGATGTTAATTCTAGTGTTTGATCCACCATAGCTCATCACAATGCTCTAATTTCAACATGGTATCAGAGCCATGCCTAGAATCCATCAGGTTTATGAGCCCATTATTTGATTAATCAAGATTAGTAGATAATTAGAAAATAATCAAAATTTTAGTTATTTTTCACTTCACCCCTTCACCCCCAGCCAGTGGAGCAGCTCTAGCACCTTGCATACTCAATCATTGGCCAAACCCTTCTAGCCCAACGTAGCTAACCCAAAGGAGCTTCAGCCTATGCAAGAAACGCAGCAAACCGCCAGCGCATCTGGGAGAATTTACAATTTTAGTCAGCGCTATTTTTTTTGAGTAATTTACTGATCTCTTCTTCATCAAATCAAATGCTTCTAACTCCTCCTAGCCCAAGGTGTATTCAAGAATGCTCTACAAGCTGGTGAAGACAGAATTCAATTTCATCAAGTCTACAGTGAGATCCAAGCTCTTCATCAAATCTGCAGGTGACTTTGGTAAATTAGAGATTAAGCTTTCAATATTTGGTCAAATCTTGTGTTTCTTGGCTTAATCCTCTACTAGACTCATTGCTATTGATGCCTTTGAAAGCATTTGAGCTCATTTGAAGTCTAAGGCACCAGATCTCGACTCCCCGCATACTCTGTTTTTTGCACACAAAATAGAGCATTAATTTGCTAATCAGTGATTCATCAGTGCTAATCACTATATTTTGGTACAATTGAGGGTTCAAATTAACCATTAGGTATCTGATATAAATCCCTATAACTTCAGATTGCAAATCAGAGTTGGTTTGGTACTCCAACCATCTCGTACAAATTGGTTACCCTTAATTTAATGTAATTTTTGGTGATTTTATGCTGATAAAATTATTGTAATCATCTATTAAACACCAGATTGAGTTGTAAAAGAGTATACACTACCCTTGAATCTTGAAATTGGATCAAGAGGTAAGACCCCCTTCACATCACCATGAGTTCAGCACAAGAAAAAGCCAAATTTAATGGGGAGCAGTTTTATACATGGCAGACAAAAACCATGTATTTGCTCATGAAGAAAAATCTGTGGGGATTAGTTGAGGGAAGAGATGAATGCCCAGAGAGAGGAGAAAATGAGTGGAAGAGTAGGAATAAAAAAGCATTGGGACTTATTGCACTCACTTTAAATGATGAAATCATTCATCACATCACAGGGATACAATGGGCAAAAGATGCATGGGATGAACTCAATAAATTCTTTGGCACACAAGCAAAAAATTCAAAGATAAATGTGTTAATGCAATTCTACAAATTGGACATGAAGGAAAGTGAACCTTTAATCACACACTTGAACAAATATAAAAGCATTAAGCAACAACTGGCAACTATTGGCAAAAAGGTAGAAGATGATGAAGCATTAGTTGTACTTCTGAAGAGTGTGGACAAAGGTGAATATAAAAACATTGTAGCAACACTAAAGAATGTAACTGAATTGAAGCTACATGAGATAGAAGCAGCTCTACTAGAGCAAGAGAGCAGAGGCAAAGAGAAGAAATAGCTTGACTCAACAGTAGGAGAAGAAAAAGCATTCTTCACCCGAGGAGGATTCTCTTGAGGACGAGGACGAGGAAGAGGCAGAGTAGGAGGAAGGACCTTCACTTGTCACAAATGTGGAAAGCCAGGACACATGGCAAGAGACTGCTACAGCAAACCCAGTGGAGAAGGAACGACATCGGCAAACTTCATGGAGGCTCCAAAGGAAGTGGAGTCGGATCATCTTTTCTGAGAAAGAGAGAGAGAGAGAGAGAGAGAGAGAGACCCCACAACCCAATGTAACCTGCCCCAACAAAGTAAAACCACCTCTGAGCCACCGATGATGTAGGCCACGTGGTAGATGTATGTGTGAGCACTTTAGTCAAGGTCGCGGCGGGCACTTATAGTAGCCTTGGACACATAGAGAGAGAGAGTGTCAAGGACTATGGAGTTTAGGGACTTGAGGCAATGGTCACGGGCTATCAAGTAAGAGGGAAACTTGGTATAGGGTCCAGGTGTGCTAGGATTATTCACTTGAGGGGAGGTGTTGAAAATACAAGTGAATAGGGTGTGTGCGGGAACAAGCCCTTGGTTAGAGGCTGTAAAAGAGGATGTGTAATTGTGAAAGAATCTGTGAAATGGTGAGAAGAATCTACTGGGAGAGAATAAAGGGTAGCATGAGAAGATTTAGGAAGTGTGGAGTTATTCTGGGAGATATTTAGGGAAAAGAGAAGAGGTGGAGAGAATCAAGCAAGAGGTGGAGATATTATGGGAGTGAATCATAGAGAAATCAGTGGGATTTGATGCTTGATGTAAATTCTATGAATTGAGGCATTGCCCTAATGAGAATTTGCTGGTTTTTGAGTATCCATGCCTATATTAATCTATTTGCTAATTATCCACTAATTACGTCTTAATTATTTGCTAATCACTTTGCTAGTTTTTGAGTATCCATGCCTGCATTAATCTATTTACTAATTATCCACTAATTACATCTTAATCTATTTGCTAATTATCCACTAATTATATCTTAATCTATTTTCTAATTACATCTTAATTATTTGCTAATCACTTTGTTAATGATGTTGATTCTAGTGTTTGATTCACCATAGCTCATCACAATGCTCTAATTTCAACAAAATGATGGTGCTAAAGAGGAAAGCCAATCAATAACAACTAGGAGAGAAGATTATGGTGAGAGAAGATTATGGTGATAAAGAGGAAGGACACTGATACATCTAAGGTAGAGTACATCGATACCATGTTAATCTAGAGTACATAAATACATAAGGTTGAGTACATAAAAATCATGGTTGACCAAGCACATATTAATGAAGAGTACATAAATACATAAAATTAACCATGGTTTTTCTGTACTCAACCTTAGAATATGTTTGATCTACCATGATTTTTGTGTACTCTACCTTAGGTGTTGTTTCAATGACCTTATCATATGCTTGGTCTACCAAAGTTGTACTCTACCTTAACATGTGCTTTGGTAGACCAAGTATATGTTATGGTAGAGTACATACAAGCTTTTCTAGATAAAGCACATGTTAGGGTAGAGTACAAAGGTTAGGGTAGAGTACATACAAGCTTTGCTAGATAAAGCACATGTTAGGGTAGAGTACAAAGGTTTGGAAAACCATGCATATATTAGAGTACATAACTAGAATGCTTGGGTACCCTTATCCTCTTGATTGCTTGCACTTGTCCGTTGTCAATGTACTTTGAAAGAACATGTGTCCTTATGTTCATGTATAAACATGTGCTTGCACTTGTCCGTTGTCAATGTACTTTGAAAGAACATGTGTCCTTATGTTCATGTATAAACATCTTGAAGTGCTTGAATGAAGATGGACACAGCAACCCATACCATTTCTGCAGCACATCATCTTTGTATGCGTGCACAAGGGGTTTACCTCTAAGAAATTCTATGTATCACATGCGTTCAAGGGGTATTTTAGTTGCATGCTTTTGTGAATAAATTACCCCCTTTTTCTTCATAAACTTATGGTTTTTCTTAATTGGTGTTAAAAACCTCTCTTGTAGATGTATTTCTATAACTTTTTTGAATTAATATACCCCTCCTAATGAACTCATGTGCTACACTTATATTTTTTTTAGGTGAACCCCCCGAGTATGCATGTCTTTCTTAAGTTTATATGAATAGTTTATAAAGTATGATCATTAAGGCTATGATTACATTCGACGTAAGGAATCGATGGACATCGACAGATATCTTAGAGTCCATCGCAAGGTAGATAATTCTAAATTCATTACCACATTTGAATTTGAGCTACCTGTCATTCATCAAGTCATAGGTTAGTGGGAGTGAAGTGTGTTTTTTTTCCCTTTTCTTTTTCTTTTTGTTTCTCTACTACGCACTCTTATTTACTCTCTCCTACTGTAATCTAAGTACCCTAACTAACCTAGCGATTAACACTAACAATATAGTATCACTAACTTAGCATTAACACTAATTAATCTTGTTAATAAAATTAATAGTAATACTAATCCTAAAATTCATAGTAAAAGTGATCCTAAGTGCTAATCTTAAATACTAACACAAGTGCTAAATTTAACACTAATGTCTAAGACTAATCCTAAACATGAGAACACTAACTAATGATTAAAAAACTCAAAACCCTAAGAAACACTAATAATTAACAAAAAAAATAACACACACCAAGCATCAAACCTTATCCTACTCTTGAAAATCAACCCAAACAAATCTAATCCAACCAAAACTAAATCAAACAACTATACTAGATCTCTCACCGAGTGCTACAAAGTCCATAATCCTTAACACAAGGTCTTTCACCAAGTGGTAATAACGAAAAACAAGCCTTACATAAGAGTCTACACAACCGTTAAGGAAAAGTATTGCTTTCCCTAGTTAGTGCCGATGAAAAGCCCAAACCCACCACACTTTTATAGCTCAAGGCTAACTAAGCGAAGAGAGCTTACCTTTCACATGTCATTGGAAGCCTGGTTGCTTACTTGCCATCTCGTTTAGAAGATGAAACCACAAACCTCCCATTGTCACCACAAAAGAGTTTTCCATGTAGAGCCCTCTCTCTCTCACTCTACACAATCTCACTAGAACCCAAGCCGCTACTAAAAGGGTAAGATGAAAGGGCAGAGAGCTAGAGAACAATCTCAATTATCACTCAAGGGAATTTCTCTTTCTCATTAGAGAAATTCACTTATATATAAGGGAGTTATAAGTTTGGACATCCACACCCAATAGCTAATTGGGCACCCACTTATTGACTAACCTTATCTAGGCTAGTGGAGGCTCTTTCACTTGGTTTGGCCATCCCTTGAGTACATCCACACACAATAACTAATTGGGCACCCACTTATTAAATAAACTTATCTAAGCTAGTGGAGGCTCTTTCACTTGGCTTGGCCATCCCTTGATTACATCATTAAGCACGATTATGCAAGAAATATGATGATTGGAACAAGTTATTAATTCTCGCTTAGGCAAATAACACACAAGTGAGGGTGGTGGTGGACAAGGATCTTAGGCGATGCCCATTTTGTGTATACGTCCTTTCATGACTCTACATTGTGCTTAGGCATGCTCTAGCTCATTGTTGTAAATGGCTCATCTCCACTTGTGGTTAGTATTAACCTTGAGTTAACATACATATATCCCAAGACTTACCAACAAGGCAAGGAATCCTGAAAGGTCTATGCAAGGGGGCATCACACCACCATAGAGCCTACCACCACAGCGAAGAGATAGTAGGAGGAAGAACCTCTTAGGAGGAAGAACCTCTTAGGAGGAAATCACTTCAAGAAGAGATAGTCCCATGGAAAAGAAATAATTATCATTCTATAACCATAGGGATGAGATGCCAAATTTTGGGTTCCTTCTTCATTACACTCGATCAGGGAAGAAACGACAAGGGAAAACAATGATGTGCAAAGAGAGGTAGTACCTATCAAAAGAGAAAGGGTAGATACTCCCTTAAAGAACCTAGAGTACCAACTCCAAGAGCATGAGAAATTGAAAGACAAGATATTCACAAACGAAGAGCTACACTACCAATAGCTAGTGGGATACAAATGGTAGGATACCAATATCTAGTGGGATACCAATGGTGGGATACCCAAATGACACATATGGCAAATGTGATCCCATAACCTTTACCAAAAGCACCCATATGTTAGAGTACCAACCTATGCGTATGCAAGACTAGCCTACGTATTAGTACCCCCTAGAGATTTGAATCAAGATATGTAGCCCCAATGACTCTAGAGCCGGTCTAGGACATATACAAAATGACTGCACCACCTTTCAATGCCATCAGTAGGAGCTGCAAGGCAAGGCCGCAAAGGGAGGGAAACCCTATAGCACACAAGGGATGGTGAGAACAATGCATGAAAGGCCACCCTTGGGAGAGCATCTTGAGAAAAATTTGGATAGGAAAAACTTGGTCAAGAAAAGAGAGGATATTGGAGCAGGAAAGAAGCCGATGCCGCAAACTGCCAATTGAATCCAATTATCGCCTAGAATAGTAGAAGTGTCTCCAGAGAAAAGGAAGGAAATCTAGAAGGAATCCAAACCAGAAAAGAGACAAGGGGAAGTCACGAAAAGGGAAGGGAAGAAAAAGAGAAAGAAGGAAGGATGTACAGAAACCAAGGCATGCCAACTGATAGAAGCAAGGAATATAACCTATGGGAGGACCTCAGCAAGATGAAATTGAACATCATGATGGATCAAATGTTGAATTTGGTTCCCAATTACAAGTAAAATTTGCTTCAAGCCATAGTGCCAAATGAGAGCTTGGTGGTGTAGATTCCCTTGCAAAAATTAGAAAGCTCGGCATAGCTGAATGGAGGAATGTGGTAACAATCCAGGACTATGATACATTTGTTCTAAGAGTGACCATCAAGGTCAAAGTAGAGACAATGACAAGGGTCATTCTAGATGGAGGGTCAGGGGGGTAGATATAATATCAAATGGTCTAGCTAAAAATCTAGGAATTACTGACATGCAACGAGCTCCATTTTAGATCCGCATGGTTGACGAGAGAAGGGTACGACTTGTTGGGATAATTAGAGGAGAACAAATAGAAGTCACAGGATGCATGTTCACACTACCGTGTTCATAATTCTCAAGATTACTAAGATATCAGGTGCATATCCCATGCTCTTCCAAAGACCGTGGCTCAAGAGTGGAAGGATAAAGCACAATTGGGATATGGACAAGATAACAATCAAGAGAGCAAATAGAAAGTTTGCATTTCATTTTGTAGGAAAAGACAGGCTAAACCTGGCAAGCCAACTGATGCACGAAGAAGGCCTAAACTACATAGAAGGGGTAGAAGATGATGAAGAAGAGCAGATCATGAAGGAGAATCCAGATCCGCTACCGCTATTTGAGGTGGACATAGAGGAGATTGTACAAGGGTATGATCCATAAGTCTTTGTGGATCATCATCGTGAAGTGCTGATAAATGAAAAAGAGGGAGAGGACCCTCATGACAGTGTGGTAGAGTTGCAAGCCGAGCAGGAACAAGAATTGTTGGACCTCAAGCAAGAGTAAGCCCAACTGAGGAAAGTAGAACATTAGAGCCCAAAAAGATGAACTAGAGGAAGTAAACCTAGGGGATCAGTGCCCAACTGAATCAAGAATTTAGATGAAGGCTCCTGGAATTGTTGAAGTCCTACAAAGATGTGTTCACCTAGAATTACTCAGATATGAAAGGGATTGATACTAGCTTCTACCAACACAAGATTAACTTTAAGGAGGATGAAACCCCTTTCCACCAGCAAAGCAGATATAGAATGAACCCCAACTATAAAAAACAACTGAAGGAGGAAATTGACAAGTTGTTGAGATTTGGGTTCATCTATCTAGTGCAACAAGGTAGAATGGCTTTCACCAATAGTCATTGTCTCGAAGAAAAAAGGGAAGTTGAAGATCTACATCAACTACCACAAGTTGAACGCCTCCACCATATTGTATCTGTTATCGCTGCCATTCATAGATTCCTTGCTCAATGTGGTAGCCAAGCATGAGACATACTCATTTCTAGATGGGTTGAGTGGGTACAATCACGTACGGATGGCCCTAGAAGATACATATAAAATAGCCTTTATAACAAAATGGGTGGAGTTTTCCTCCAATGTAATAATGACGTTCGGGCTGAAAAATGCTCTTGCTACATTTCAAAGGATGGTTTGGGAAATATTCTATAAATATTTGACCACATTAATGAGGGTGTTTGTGGATAAATTTAGCGCGTTTGAAAAGAAATAAGAACACATTACACACCTCACAATATTTCTAGAGAAGTGTAGGAAGGCTAGATTGAGCCTGAATCCCCAGTGAAGTGTGCTATAACGAGTGAATCCCTCTTAGGGCATATAGTGTCTGCAAAGGGCTATGTGTTGATTTGGCAAAGTTGGTGATCATTGTGAAGTTGCAGAGCTACCCAAGAATGCCAAAAAACTTTCAAGATTCTTAGGGTTAATCAAGTGGCATAGCATATTCATGAGGTTCCTGGCAAATGGCAGTGTACCTATATAGTCTAACAGTGAAAGATGCACAATATGTGTGGTCCAAATCCTATCAAGAGGCATTCTGGAATCTTAAGAGTATCTTTTGGATCCCATTCTCCAAGAGCCAAAATATGACCTAGTATTCCATGTGTTTGCCAATGCCTTTGATGTTGCCATTGGTAGTGCTCTAATCCAAGAAGCATAAGAGGGTTAGTATAAACCAATCTACTATGCAAGTACAAGGCTATCTAGGCCAAATAAGATAGAAAAGGAGTCACTTACAATGATCTAATCCATCAAAAACTTCAAGCACTACCTGTTGGGAAAAATGTTTGAAATTCATGTGAATCACAAGGCTCTCTTGTACCTAATAAACAAACTAGATCTGGCAAGAAAATTGGCTAGATGGATGCTTTTCTTTTATAGGAGTTCAATTTCAACATAAGGCACACCCACGGGAACAAGCACGCTATGAGAGGTGCCCAAGGATCAAAACAAATATGGAAGGAGCCAATAAATAATAAAGATATGTTCATGTGTAAAGGTTTCAAGGTGGCAAGGACATTGTGGCAGTGGGGAGGATAAGAGAAGGTGATGGAAAACCAAAATAGAGGATGTATGGTCGAAGGGGAGAGATGTCACAAAGGTTCCAGAAGACTGCAAGGCGACAACAGAAAAAAGGGGATTTTTTGGGACAATCGAAAAAACAAATAGCAAGAAAAAGAGTCAGAGGAGTTATGATAAGTGAAGCAATGAGTGAAGTAGGAGAAGTATCTACAGAGTGATGTAATCTATCTGCATAGAAGAGTTCATCTAGTTTTGAAAGGGAGAAGACAATATGTTTAGTGAAATTGAGGTGGATCTGAAAAAATCATAGCAGAGAAGGTGCTAGGATCCAGAGAATCATTCAAGACTATTGTACCCAATGATTTCTATCAGGCTTCTTTGTTAGAGACGTGGCTTGATCAAGAAACATGTTCAATTGCTATTGTCATAAGTCAGTGGGGTGATAAATTGGGTTTGTCTAGGAAAAGCATGCAGTCTCTAATAGCGAGTTAACGGTAGCTAGAATAGAAGCTTGAGTTTATAGGTGAAGAAATTGTAAGTTTTCAGTGCGTTCGCATGATTGTTTTTAACCCATTGTCTCAAGACTGTTGAGATAGTATTTCTTTGCTTTGAGGAGAAAACAATGAATTTGGAGTTTGTATCTGTGTCTTGGTCAATGAGAAATTGTGTTTTGGAGTTTGGTTTGAGTTGTTCTGTTTGAATAAGATGAGATAGAACACATGTGGAGAAGTGTCTAATGATTTAGGAGGCTTGAGCTGCTTTATATTTGAAACTTTCTACTCATGTTGAGAATATCCGATCAAAATGGAACAAAAGAGTGTTAGCTACAAACAACCATGTGTCTAGGGGGTCAGAAAATGAAGTAAAAGGGCATTTTAATCATTTTGAACATAAGGAAAGCTATTTTGAGTCTAACCTAGTGGAAGAGACAAAGTTGTGGGAAAATTATTCATTCTGGAGTAGCAGTCTCTAGATAGTGATAAGTTGGATGTCTAAAGGGTCATATTTTACTTTGGTTTGAGTGTTTAGAGGGTTTATAAATCTTAGAGGACACATAGATGAGAGAGTCTATCCCGATTGAGTCATCTATCAGCGAGATCAACAATCAAGCATCAGATCAAACCATAGAAGTCAATTGTTGACAACAATGTCTTTGGATCCATAACTTCATGAGATTAGGGTAGCCTACAGGCTAGGAGGATATAGTGGACATAAAAGTGAGAGTTGCTGATCCAAATAGAGATTTGGAGTCAGGTGGTTCTGCCTCTAAAAGCAAAATTGGTAACAAGAAAGACCAGTTGGATCAATGTAGTTGGAGGTCAGTAGATCATGGGGGGATATCTATCATGGTTCTCTGGATGAAAGATTAATACTAGATGATCAGGGAGGGTGATAAAAAAAACCAAGAGGATGATTATTGGGGCTAATTTTGTGTTAGGTATCCGAACCAATTTAAAGGTTTATAGGGCATAATAGAGTTAACACAAGACGTCAGCAAAAGGGAGCTGACAGATTTTAAATAGAGTGGGATCAAGTGTTTGTGGTTAGCTACCACTAGAGGACACTCTAGAGGATAGGTTGACATGATTTTGGTTGTAAACACGTGTATTAAACTTTTGTCAGAATTTGTTCATTTTGTTCATTTCTGCGTTAGTCATCTAAGGCAAATTTCTGTTAGTTTTTTTATCAGCACGGGAGCAGAAGGTGGTCGCAGAGCGGCCAAGGGATGGGTAAGGTTTTGGGATAGTGACTACCATGTTTGGTGACAATAGAGGATCCAAAAAGACTCATTCTAGACTTGAAACTTAAAGGAGGATTTCAGAGGGAGTTTTTTGTCATTTCTACGTCAATCAAAATAAACATTGGTCAGCTATAGGATGCTAATGGGTGCTATGGAGTTTTGATGTTGGTAGATGTTTTTTGGTTTGGGGTCATCAGCTCTTGTGTCTATTTTGGGTAACAATTAATATATGATGGTGGAGGACGGTTAGAGGTACTGGTCAGGTTGGAGAGAAAGGTGTAGAGGTGCCCATTTCAACCATAGGTTAGGGGATTGAGCCTGAGCTAATAGCTATTATTTGAGCTGGGATCCTAAAGTCTCCAGGTTATGATCCATACAAATTTTCTTCTTGTATGTCTACTAGTGGTGTTATAGAGACCATCAACCAGCCACCACACAATGCAGTAGAGTAGACTTCCTCTCAAGACTAGAAACGAGAGAACAGCCAGAGGGGGTGGAAGATGATTTCTCCGATGCGGAGCTCTTCCTCACGGAAAGAGAGAAGCCCAGCTGGTATGAAAAAATTCTTCAATTCTTGTCTAACTTGTCCTTTCCAAAGTACATGTCTAGAGATCAGAGAAAGAAACTAACTCTTCAGAGAAAGTCATTCATTGTGGTAGTTGGGTAGCTCTACAAGATAGGCATCGATCAGGTATTAAGAAGATGCATCGCTGAACATGAGAAATAGGCTGTGCTAGTAGAAGCGTACCAAGGCATAATTGATGGGCCTTTTTTTGGAGAAGTTATGGGCAGAAGGTGTTCCAAGAAGGTCTGTGTGGTGGTGGGACTGACTACGTTAATAAAAGATATGCACATGTTTGCAATGTGTGGTGGTGGGACTGACTACGTTAATAAAAGATATGCACATGTTTGCAAAGGAATGTGATATGTCGAGAGGATGGGGAAATCAAATGATGTGGATAGAATGCTGCACAACCCAATGTTACCCCTAGAGTCAATCTAGAAATGGGGTCTGGATTTTGTGGGCTCATTCAAGCCAACATCTCAAAGAACACAAAACAAATACATCTTGGTGGCCATGGATTATTGGGTAGAGGCCAAGGCCCTAAAAGAGTGTAAGGCATCATCAGTAGTAGAGCGAAGTTTCTCTATGAAGCCACTTGGCCATAGATTACTGCACCAAATGGGTAGAGGCCAAGGCCTTGAAAGATTGCAAGGCATCATTAGTAGAATGAAGTTTCTCTATGAAACCATAATGACAAGATTTCGATGCCCAACTCAAATATTCAGTGACTAAGGGACCCATTTCCTTAATGAAGTGATCAAGAAACTGACCAACACATGATAATACACAAAAAGTCAGCAATCTACTATCCACAAGCAAATGTGTAGGAAAAATCCACAAATAAAATCATGAGGGGAATACTGATCAAGTCAGTGAATGTGACACAAAGCCACACTCAGCACTGTGGGCATTCTAGAGAGTGTATAAGAATATTAATGCAACGAGACTTACACCTTTTAGCATGGTGTATGGATTGGAGGAAGTTGTTCCCATGGAGTTCCTAACATAGAGCCTTAGGATAGCTGTTCTCATAAAGAATGAGATGCCACCCATAGGAAAATTTAAAATGAGATGGACTGGCCCATTTAGAATTGTCAAGAAAACGGGAGCAGGAACATTTAAGCTGGCAATTCTGGATGGACAAAGCTTAAGGAAACTGGTGAATGGGTACAAGCTAAAGCCTTATTATGGAGAAATGCCAAAACTAGCAAGACAAGCATGTCCTGAAGGAAAAGAAGGTATAGATTCGGATCCAAATCTAGAGAACATAAGGGACATGTGTCCAAATCCAAGTCTAGAGAATCTAAGAAGTATGTTCATACAAAGATCCAAATCTGGAGATTGTCGTGCAATCAGGATCTAGAAGGTGCCCAAGATGAAGAGTCCAAGTTCTCTCAGGATTGGGAATCAAGATAGGGTTCTAGAGTAAATAGAAGTAAAAGAAAACAAAATCCAAAATTAGTATGTACATTTGTAAATAGGATTTTAGTATACATAGAAATAGAGGATCCAACTAGCAATAGCGTGGAGGTGGTAAGAAAATTGCTGAAAAAGGGTGCATGAATGGAAAGGAACATGGGTCACCATTGCCTGTGTTCTCAAATAAGCCCATTAATGACCTTGAAAAATACGCCATAGGCACTCATGGCCAAATTGTTTAAGTAATTTTGGAAAATCCTGGAGATGTCAAGAGTAGTTTATGGCCATACCCAAGGAAAGCGTGCACCATGACAACGGCCAATTGTCTCTCTGTTGAAAGCCCAATTCAAAAAGTAATATGCAAAAAGTTCTTCATCTTTGCTCTCTGAACTACGCTGCTTCTGTGCTCTGTTTCCACCCTCACCTTCTCTCTTAAACCTAGTGCAACCAAAGCAGACAAAGTGGTGGAGTACGACTACTTCTCATCCACCTTGTACAAGGAGGTAGACAAGCATGCTCAGTGGTAGGAGAAAATGGGGTTGTAGATGCCCTCGAAGGATCTCTACAAAACTTCAAGGCCACTGAGCAGCTATAACAGTTGTAAAAAGCCAACATCATAACAATCCCATTAGTTGTGAAGAGAACATTCAACCCCCTCTATGTAGTTGAATTGATCAAATTACCGGTTGAAGGGGAGGCTAAAGTCAAATCCATCAAAGGATGACAATCTAATCAAGGATTTTGGCCTGCTAGATGGAAAGGCCAAGGAATCTAGAATAACAGGCACTTCAAATGAGGAGCGAAAGAAGAAAATGTGATTCATGGTGGAGATGATAAATCCCACCCACAAGCCATACTACATGTCAGGAAAATCCTACGGAATGGTGAAGGCAACAAAGGCAAGAACCAAAGTGGCATGGGCTAAAGTGCTATACAATAATTTGAAGAGTCACATTGGCAACCACTTGAACACCAAAACATAGATTGGCCCTTACTTTGACAGCTCTGTTCAAGGGGGAATCAGGAGCCGGAAGGAGGAGGACCAAAAAGAAGTGGCAAAATAAAAAGAAGAGACAAAGCTGAGAAACCCCGGGGAAAAGCTTTCAGATGTGGAAAAGAGAATCTTGGAGTTTGACAAGACGTCAAGCAAAAAGGGAAAGACGGCCAAGAAGGGGAGCAATGTGGGGGCTGAAGCAAAGAGCGGCAAGCATCTCAAGGAGGACTTGGCTGGCATTGGAAAGTCCATCTTGGCACACCAACTAGAGTAGAAGTAGTAGGAAGCACTAACAAGCACAAGCATGCAGCTGGAGCAACAAGTGCAATTGGACATCCCTACAACCAATGTTGTGAGCTTTCCGAAAAACAAAAACACAGACTAGGTGTAAGGATCCCTCAACTATATGCAGAGATGCATCACTAATGGCCTCAAAGAGATGACAAAACTACATGGTACTATGAGGAAAAGGATGCCATCATCCCGATGGTGAAAAGTCAATAGGAACCCATGCACGAAGAGCTGCATAGGAGGAGAATGGAGGCGGATCACCTAGGAGAGATGCAACTCTAGAAGGCCAACAAGGAGTTTTGTAAGATCCGAGACCCCAGTGCGCAACGAATTTGGGGGTGCTAGTAGCGAAAGTAGCACTTCTTATGTGCGGTAGGGTCCCACACTCCGGGCCTCACCCACCACGGATATCCAGATAAGAGACTAATCCATTGGTTCTTCCAAAACCAAACTCATAAAAACTTCCCTTGCCCAGAAAGCACGGGCGATTCCACCAGAATAACTTTTCTCTAACGTAGTCAAAAGCCTTAACTAACTGAACTCATCTGACCAAACCCGTAAGTCCCATAGTTAGATCAGGGAAAAAGACTATACTTGGATGATGGAGACCAACGCTTTTTTCCTCATTGAGAGGCACAGCCGTTGATTCTTTTCCATAGAACAATTTTTATCCAGGATTTACCTCATCTATCATACTATACAACAAAAATTGAGTCTCCATTTTACGGATCCATCAGTCCAGCCTAACCCCATCCAGTCCCATGGGTTAGCCAACCGCAACCACGGTAGTGATGGGATTCAATTAGGAGTTTGCTTAATTTTTTCCCGGGTACCAGGGAAAAAAGTTCCCACGCCCCCTAGCCGGATACTCATGCAAACATAAAACTAGTCACACCACTTACACACCCAATATGAACTTGCCTTTTTCACAGATTCAACAATCTTTAAAACAATCATTTAATGAAACCATAGTGTTATTGATCATAATCCTCTAATTATCCAATTGGATCCTAATTTCTAATTCCTTCCTTCATCGGTGTACCTATGGCATCATTGGCAACCAGAATGCTCACCACCTGTTCACTTGGGGGCCTTTTCTATAGTTCCTAGCTCATAATACCTGGCAATAAAATCACATAAAAATATCCAGATGGAATCTTCCCGTTGAAGATCAGCAAGATCAACCATCAGATCCATATAAAAGAGCCATGGACTCATCCATTGAGGACCAGCAAGGTCAATAAACTAGATCCATGCCTGAATTCAGAAAACGACTTTTACTCCTTATTCCAATATCTTCCCCGACGTACTCGTGGGTATCTTCGGCGACCCAGAGCTCGAGCATCGTATGGTCAGCACCCTCTAGGATCCTTTGCAAGTCACCTAGCACTTCACTCATAGGCTGCTTCCTTGGTCCCTCATCCACTATACCGGAAGCTCACCATTTAATCAAACCGAGGCTGGTCAAGACCTCGGCCAACCTTGCTACGCGAGACGTCCTCCGATGACTCTCCGTCCACAGGAATTGCAACTTTAACAGATAGGTCTCCACCACCTCATTCACAAGACGGTCAAAATGCTTTCCCACCATTCTTGACATAAAACAATCATTTAAAAACAGATTTTACAAACAAATACAGTTCCAACAATATTTCCATCTCTTCTCATTACTCCCATCCTTTCACATTAGACCCCATCTTTTTTTCATCTTTTCTCATTACTCCCATCCTTTCACATTAGACCCCATCTTTTTTCATCTTACCAAAATTTTATTTTCATCATCGATCCCTATCACATCACATCATTCCTACATCAAATCACATCCAATCACATCATCCACACATCAATCCACATCATCCATACATCCACCCACATCAATCCACACCATTCAAACATCCATGCTCGTCAATCCACATTATCCACACATCAATCCACCTCATCCATACAATCATCCACATCATCCACATCACTCATCATACACACACCAATCCACATCATCCACATCAATCCACATTATCCACACATCCATCCATATCTTCTATACATCTAACCACATCAATCCACATGTCAATCCACATCAATCCACATGTCAATCCACATCATCCAAACATCCATGAATATCAATCCACATTATCCACACATCAATCCACCTCATTTCATAAGCATTCCCATTCTCAACTAATCACATCTTTTTCTATCTCATCACTGATTTCCTCATTTATCCTCATAAGATCTCACCCACTTGCATCTACCCATATATCTCATCACTTCACATACATTAACATCTATCCAGTTTACATCGCATCTTATCACATTTATTTCGCATCACATCTCATTCATTCACATCCTGATTCACATGCTAACACATTCATTCATGTCCCTTATCGTTCATTCACATCACATCATATCCATTCACATCCCTTATCATTCATTAACATCTCGATTCACATCACATCACATCCATTCACATCCCTTATCATTCATTCACATCCTATATCATTCATTCACATCCTAATTCACATCACATCACATCCATTCACATCCCTTATCATTCATTCATATCCCGATTCACATCACATCACATCCCTTATCATTCATTCACATCCTATATCATTCATTCACATCCCTTATCATTCATATCTTTCCAATTTACATCACATCTCATCGCTTCAATTCTCATTCATATCCATCACATTTACATCCACATATATTCTCCCACATACATCCACATCCATACTTATCACATACACATCCACATCTATCCTTTCACATACATCCACATCCATACTTATCACATACACATCCACATCTATCCTTTCACATACACACATCCGCATCCATACTTATCACATACACATCCACATCTATCCTTTCAAATACATCCACATCCATACTTATCACATACACATCCATATCTATTCCTTACCATACATCCACTTCTATTCTTCACATACATCCACATCCATCCATCCATTCATTCCCATCTATCAGATTCACATTACTTCTCATCACATCTATTCACCTCACATTCTCATCACTCCTATTCTCATCACATCCATCCATCCATTCATTCCCATCTATCTGATTCACATCCCATCTCATCACATCTATTTACCTCTCATTCTCATCACATCTAATCTCATCACATCTATCCATCCATTCATTCTCATCTATTTGATTCGCATCCCATCTCATCACATCTATGTACCTCTCATTCTCATCACATCTATTCTCATCACATCTATCCATCCATTCGTTCTCATCTATTTGGTTTATATCACATATCATCACATCTATCTACCTGTCATTCTCATTACTTCAATTTTCGTCACATCTATTCTCTATTCATTCTCATCTATCTGATTCACATCCATTCTTAGAATGCAAGAGAATCCTTATTTTTTATGTAAAGATTCTTTACACATCTATTTATGCATAATTTTAATTTTAAGGAGAATAACACTTTCGAAATAAAAATAAATCTTTTATGCATCTTTCTATACATAAATTCAATTTTAACAAGAATAACTCTTTTGAAATAAAAATAAATTTCTTTATGCATCATTCTATGCATAAAATCAAAATTGATGAGAATAACTCTTTTGGAATTAAAAAAAAAATCTTTATGCACCTATTTATGCATAAAATCAAAATTGATGAGAATAACTCTTTTGAAATAAAAATAAATTCTTTATGCATCTATTTATGCATAAAATCAAAATTGATGAGAATAACTCTTTTGAAATAAAAATAAATTTCTTTATGCACCTTTCTATGCTTAAAATCAAAATTAATGAGAATAACTCTTTTGAAATAAAAATAAATTCTTTATCCACCTATTTATGCATAAAATCAAAATTGATGAGAATAACTCTTTTGAAATAAAAATAAATTTCTTTATGCACCTTTCTATGCATAAAGTTAAAATAACACTTTTAGGATACACAAATGGTGGGGATTACTCTTTTTGAATAATGTAAGATAAAACTTACTTCACCAATTTTTAGAAAATTTTGCCATAACCTCCTTTGTATGGCTGACCATTTCTCAAATTTTCCTATCTTAAAATTACTTAAAATTATCCCCAAATGCTTTTAAGCACTCTAAACTTATCAAATTTCACTTTTAAAAGAGAAACAATATGAAAAGTTTAATTCCAACAATCAGATTACTTATCTAGGATAAAGAAGGGCTGAATTTAAGAATGAGAGATGGGGAAAGCCTTTCCAGCAAGGCATAGCATCAGATTATCATTTTAAAGATAACAAAAATCAGAAAACCATTAAAAGAATAAAGAAAAAGTAAGATTTCTAACTTACATAAATTTCTGAGAGCTTTCCTTTGGCTTGATGGTTTGAGGGATCTACTCTTGTTTGCAACAAGAGTGGCCACCAATTCTTTAGAAGAGGGAAATGTCAAAAACTAATGAATTATTAAGAAATTCATAGTTCTTGGCTCTGGGGTGGAGCAAAGTAACAGTGCATAAAACACTATTAAGCTTTAACAAAGGGGGAGGATTCTATTTATAGAAAAAAGTGAGCCTTTAACCAAGCAAACTGATTCTAGAATTTTTCCAGATCAGTTTGGTCAATTTTTGACCATTTTTAGGTCAGTTTAGCTTACTTTTTGGATCTAGTTGAAGCACGAGCGAGGAGAGATGAAAATATCTCATTATTTGTGAGTTTAAAACTCCACTACACAAGTGAAATAGGCACCTTCTTCATGAGAGAAATTCCCCCACACTGAGGTGTCAAAATGCATCATTTCACTAAATATCTCTTCTTTTTTAACTAATATCCTTGTCCTTAGTCAACTCTTCATCTTATGTGAGTATTTACTCATTTTTAGGGGGATTTTTTTTATCTCTTCATTTATCTCCTCCATACATTTGAAAGAATCTGATTGACCCCTCAAAACCTTAATTTAAAATTTTTCAAAAATCTGGATCCCCAAGATAAGGCATTTTGAACAGATTATAATTGATTTCTAATGCACCTTCTGAAAATATTTTTGAACTTCTGTTTCGGGTGAATTTATTTTAATAAGAAGAGATATTTTTCCATCCAAAAATATCCAAAATCTGAATAATCTCTCACTAGAATATTTTCTCTCTCTAAGCCAGAACAGGTAGAAACAAGATCTTTTATATTTCTGAAGAGGGATTTGATTATAGGGGAAGATATTGGACATCCTGAGAGACTCGGGAGGAATCTTACAATTTTAAGGAGGATATGGAAAGGATGAAAGAGACAATGGAAAGGAGGGAGTAGGAGGTTATGCAGCTACAAGAGGGGATATGGATAGGGCCTGGGAGAGGCAAGCATGCCAGGTTACCTTAATAAGAGAAGCGCATGTCAGAATTATCAAAGAAGTGTAGGCCAAGGGGCCAATAGAGACAAAATAGATCTAGTCAAGATGGAGGCAAGGTTGGCTGTCTTGGACGCTAATGAATTTCTAGAAAAGATGGAGCAGTGGCAAGGGCATACCATTGAAGATCTAAAGGAGGTGTGGGGGGATGATCCCCTACCACTCACAAGACACAAATCCAAAAGGAGGATCTAGAAAACCAAACCAAGCCGAGCTAGTAGGCCTAGAACCAACAAGAGCCTTAGAAGCAGCAGCACCCAGCCAAGAAGGCAAGGAGTTCAAGGCTACTGGGGTAAATGCCGTGCAAAGAAACGCAACTCTGCAGAAGGAGATTGAGTAGCTAAGAAATGAGGTGGAAGTCTGGAATCATAGGTTCAAAATATCTCTCTAGAATATTTTCTCTCTCTAAGCCAGAACAGGTAGAAACAAGATCTTTTATACTTCTAAAGAGGGATTTGATTTACAGGGAAAGATACTGGACATCCTAAGAGGCTGGGGAGGAATCTTACAAGTTTAAGGAGGATATGGAAAGGATGAAAGAGACAATGGAAAGGAGGGAGTAGGAGGTTATGCGGCTACAAGAGGGGATATGGATAGGGCGTGGGAGAGGCAAGCCGCCAACAGAAGTCCAGGTTACCTTAATAAGAGAAGCGCATGTCAGAATCATCAAAGAAGTGCAGGCCAAGGCCAATAGAGACAAAAGAGATCTAGTCAAGACGGAGGCAAGGTTGTCTGTCTTGGACGCTGATGAGTTTCTAGAAAAGATGGAGTAGTGGCAAGGGCAGACCACTGAAGATCTAAAGGAGGTGTGGGGGGATGATCCCCTACCACTCACAAGACAGAAATCCAAAAGGAGGATCTAGAAAACCAAACCAAGCCAAGCTAGTAGGCCTAGAACCAACAAGAGCCTTAGAAGCAGCAGCACCCAGCCAAGAAGGGAAGGAGTTCAAGGCTACTGGGATAAATGCCATGCAAAGAAATGCAACTCTACAGAAGGAGATTGAGTAGCTAAGAAATGAGGTGGAAGTTTGGAATCATAGGTTCAAATTCGTAAAAGGATATGGGGAGAAGGTAGCTATGCCAAAAGACAATAAGGAGAGGGATCTTTCAATATACAATGGACATAGCTACAAAAGGAAATATTGTAGCCAAGAAATGAGCTGGAAGTCTGGAAGCATAGGTTCACATTCCTGAAAGGATATGGGGAGAAGGTAGCCACGCGCCAAAAGATGGGAAGGGGAGGGAGCTTGTAATGTACAATGGGTCATCAATGGACCTAATCCCCAAAAATGAGCTAAATAAGCATGCATGGGATGTGACAAAGGAGCTAGAGGAGTAGAAGAATCACGAGGGTGCACTTTAAGCACAGATTGGAGAACTGGAAGCCTTCGTGGAGGAGTTTAAAGAATAGTAGAGGCAGGATGGGTTGACCATAAAGACCCTCAAGGAGGAGGCAGAATCTACAACCCTTGTCGAGAATACAAGAGAAAAAGGAGGAAAAATCAATGTACAACAAGCTGAACATTGTGTACGACAGACAACACATGCTAACCTCCAAAAAAGACAAGATCACCTAAATGCCATGAGGAAGGGGCATGCCAAGAAGGTGATAGAAGCCTTTCAAGGCTGGGCCAAAAGGCAGAAGAGGGATAAGGAAGAGCTATAAAAAAGGCTCCACAAAGAGCTAGGACAATAGAGCATGGCCATCTAGAAGGGCATTGCCCTAAATTGTATGCAGACTTTAATCCAAATAGCCCAACAAGCAAGATCCTTGATGCCTTCCAATTGGGAGGAGATTGTGAAATTCATGAACTAGTTGGAAGGGTGGAAGACCGACAAGGCAGGGGCAGGACACCTCACATGTGGGTGCATCAAGAGGACAAGGAAGAAGCGGAAACAACAGTATCTTATGAATTGCGGATCCGAGTGAGGCAGTAATAGCTCATCCAAAGAGCAACCTTGCTAAACCCCTCACCAATGGAGTCAGCCAAAAAACATGCAAAAGGAGAAGCCAAAGCCCTGAACCTATAGGAACACCACCTTATGGGTAGAAATGAGATTGGGGTGGGAAGACAAGGCCCAAGGAACCAGAACAGACAATGTTCGAATAAGACCTCGTCACACCTAAGAAGACAAAGCCTCATGCCTTTGAGCTACTATAGGAATGGCAGTGGAAGTAATGCACTGGGAAAGGGTGAGGCATCCGGATGCAAGACCCATCGAAGTGTAATTTCAGAAAGCTCATGAAAGAAATAGCATTTGGTACACCTGGGTAAGCAATAGGAAGAGAGCCTATGAGTTGCACTATTCTCCCAATCGCCCTATCAAGTTAATCTCACGGGGCATTGCCATGGAGGAGTTACGAGAAGAAGGTGGTTAGAATAGGCCGCAAGGAATCCAGACGGGAGGATCTATACCAAGTTGCAATTCAAGAATAAAGACGGGAGGATCTATACCAAGTTGCAATTCAAGAATAAATATTTTTAAACCGCAACTATGGGCATCATTGGCATACCATCCACTTGATCACCATGTGTTGGCAGCCAACCAGCCCATTTGGCAACCGCCCAGATTGATGTTGGACTGACCACTATGCAACAAACTGAATCTTCTTATTTTGTAACAAACTTGTAACAACTTCTTGATGAATGGGTAGTACTTGTGGTTGTAATGGAAAGAGGGGGATTAGTTGGATAAGAGGATAGAGGAGTGAGAGTGAGTCGAGTCTACCCAGTTGAGGCTCTAAGGAGATACATGTCAAGTCTACTCAGGCTCTAAGGAGAGGAACAACACCAAATAGGGCTCGAGGGGGGGTCTCACTCATAAATATGTAAGCGTAGCATGTGGGTTAAATAGAAGGGGGGTTTTTATCTCCTTTTTACACATATTTTACATACATAAGGGTACCATTTAAAGGGGGTACTTACAGATTGAATAGAAAAAGGGTGTGTTTTATTCATGAAAAATTTATAGATAAGGGGTTTTAAATTAGGCCTTGAACACACGTGATATAGAGAGTTTACATATAGTGAACCCCCCGAGAATAGGGACAGAGGAGAATGAAGAGGAAAGATCATTGGTAGAGTTCTTCTAAGGCATTGTAATGTAATATTCATGAATGGATTTTGTCTCATCTCACTATTTCTTTCTATCTATTCATCTCTATCTATGTTGTATTTAATCTTGTGTTAAGTTACTATTGTCTTGATGTAATAGGTTGTCTGGAATTCGGATAGCCATAGGAACTAACCTACTTGCATTCATGCTTAAACTCCCAGCAGTTAGATAGATGGTATCTCAACATTTGCGCATTGGATTATTGCATTGGGCACAACTATATTAGTTCTGTCTCCTCCAGAGTCGACTAGGTGGTCTAGGACCATGTAAGTGCCAAGTCGTTTCCAGACATCGATAAATCCTACATGGGTATGGTTGAAGAGTCAATAATAGTTGCAACTAATGTGCCATCTCTAAGGCCATGCACTAAAAGGAGAAACAAGAGCATTGAGAGAAATCCTCTCAACCCTAGATACTATAATCATGATTTAATACTTGGCATTTGAGCTAGAAGCTTGGGATAAAGTCCATCAATGGCTAAAAGAAAAGCTTAAACCTATGAGTTGGATTCTTGGGATGAAGTCCATCCATGGACGAAAGAAAAAATTAAATCTATTTGAGAAATTTAGGAGACCAACCAAGATGTGGAAGAGAACCCATGATGGACAATCAAGGATGTACCAATCATTGTACTTGGGAAAGGCACTATGAAGAAGACTATTTGAATGCTCTACAAAGGAGACTGTATGAATGCGGATAGGTACATTTTATGAACTCATAGAAACATTCGAGCAATTTTTTTGGAGTGGACATTTTTGAGGAGTTCAACAAGGCATATTTCTTAAAGAAATATAATAATATATATTAAAGTAGCAACTACTATGTAAGTACTAGATGTAAATTTATTCAGAAGGCTTCTGCTATTGGATTGATAAGATTTTATGATATTGAGTTTTATTTGTTTTAATTTTAATGATTTTGTATAGATAGAATAACTATTGGTATATTTCTGATGTCCTAGGAGTCAGAGCTAACTCATAGCTAAATCAGTCACCTTCAGTTGAGAGGATTGAGAGTCATATAGGGTCAAATTAACATCAAAAACTATCAAGAGATGAGTGTGAAGAAGACTAGATCTTAAGTTGAAGGGAAGTGTTTTAGTGTTTGGTTGGACAACGAGAGGACCGTCAGTTGTGTTTTAGACTGACTGTGGGTTGAAAGGTGATTCAGGTATCAAGTTTGAGTCAGCTGAAGTTAGTAAAGAGTCTACAATGTTATACCTTTATGAAATTTGAGTTTGTCAAACAAGTGTTAGCAGCAGCAGAAGGTCAATAACGTGTTTAGTAAGATCTTGGGGTTAGAGGTTTAAGGTTAGCTGATTCTAGAGGATAATTAGAGAGCTTGGATCTCAATCAGCTTCCATTCAGTAGTGTGTCAACTGGGAAGGATTCAAGTAAGCTGATTTGTCAAAGGATGTTAGTTGTGTCATATAGGTTAAAGATCAGAGGTGTTGGGAGGTCAGATCTGACATGGGAGGATAGCTCCAGGAATCAACTAAGTCAGATTGAAGTGGGTTAAGGTGTCATATTGTGTTAGTAGAGGAACTAAGGATAGGTGCAAAGTTAATTAGTGCCCTTGGAGCTAGGATTTTAGTGTCCTATAGTTGTAATCCCTTTACATTTTCTTCTTGTGTGGCAACCGGTGGTGTTATAGAGGCCATCGCCTAGCATCCTCACAACATTAAAAACCACTAATAACTTGCAACACACCCATGCAAATAATTAATGAGTTCAATCATTTTAGTGACAATAAATTTCTCATGCAGCTCTCTTAGCATGGTCTGGATCCCCTCTTTAATCCTTTTGCTTTGCTACAAGAGGTTGTTGCTCCTCCACTAGCTTCTTACTTTGTTGCTCATCCACATCACCAGAGGGTCCAGAATCATATTTGCACTCCCTCCTCAAGTGCCTCTCATAGGTCTCCCTCTATTCTCCAAGGCATGTACTAGTTTTCATTTCTACCCACCAAGGACAATGCTTTCACTCCCATTCAGAGAGGATAATCCAACCATATGGATTTTGTTTCCTCTCTAAATATGAATGAGGTTACCTACAAAATGTAGTTGGCTAAAGCACACTCCATGCCCTATATATAGTAGGCACTCTTTGTAGTAGCTTTTGTGAAACCAAGTAGTGAAGATACCTATTTGTGGATCACAACTTCTTACATTTCCAATACATCAAAATAAACTATATTACATAAGAGAGCATAAATAAAAAGAGAGAAATATACTCTCACCTATATACAAGTCGTTGGCTCTAGCATTGGTGAGATCAACTTGTTTAGATGGCAAAGCAGCAATAGTCATACTTGAAATTAGTGACTCAAACAAGTACTCTCTATGTCTCCCCACAATGTCATTGAAATACTCATCTAGTGCAAGATGGTCTGTGTACCGGCCCTTCATTGGTAGAGGCTTTGATAACCTAGTCAAGAAGTCTCCCTACATCTGTCACAACACATGATCCATCCACACTTCTTTTGCAAGCCATGCAATAAAAGGATGGTCAGATACCTTCATGCCATAGCTCTGTTTCAAATTCTCATTTGCCCATGAAAAGTGAAAGGGTAGATTCTTGCTTTTCCTTGGAGCATGTTGCTATAGAGATTTGATACAGCTTATCTAAGGTAATATTTGTAGCAGCATCTTTATACGGTGGTAGACTCCATAAGATGTTGAGCAAATATTTTCCATGAGAGGGATTCACAATGAATAACATCTACACATCATAAGTATCACATATACACTTTAATTATATTAGCTTTTCAATGCAAATTTTGAAAGGGTATTATACTCACCCGATGTATCTTCCTACAATACATAGCATTGATTGCCTTTTTGATTGCCTCCACTTTAGAATCATGTTCATCCTTTGGTGTTATGGAGGGAATCTTTTTGCATGCAACATCAAAGTCTGCCTTCCACTTTACCTATATTTTAATCACACAATGAAAGAAAAACATACTATAAATGAAAATTAAGCAGTATTACATAATCTTGATATGCTATGATTCTATAAAAAAACACTCACCGAGAATACCATTCGACCAAGAATGGCTTGTGTGAGTGGGTACCATACTCTCTATCCATTCGCCACTTCCTTTTGTCTTGCTTTCTCAATTGCTTTCTTCTCTTCTTCACTAAAACCCTCTATAAAGTGACTAGCACCACAAGTGACAAGTGTGCTAGTATGGCAAAGATAGTCTTTAAGATTGGTGACCACAATGGCATCCTCATTTAGCCTATTAATTGAAAAGAGTTTAAATATCACGAAAGATGTATCCCACAACAAACATATTCATGATACCAAATAAATAGAGAGAATTTGTAAAACAATTCCTCGAGGGGTTCACTATATGTAAACCCTCTATATTAAGTACGTTTAAGGCCTATTTTAAAAACTCCTTGTCTATGAATTTCTCATAAATAAAACACACCCTTTTCCTATTGAACCTATGAATAGTGAATATCCCTTTAAATGGTACCCTTCTTTATGCAAAAGATGTGTTAAAAAAGGATTATAAAAATCCATTCTGTTGAACCCACGTGCTACACTTACATATTTATGAGTCACCCCCCTGAGAATAGTTCAAACATTGATGTTTAGGGAAAGAAACAATGCATTACTTATTATAAGTTAAATCTCTGCAATGCAGCAATGAGGTGAATTGCATCCTTAGCTTGTGGAGAGATAACTTTAGCTTGCACCCTAATATGTAGATACTTTATTTTACTATAATTGGCATCTAAGAAGCAGTCCAATGATCCCCTTACCATTAAAAAAACATCTAGTTGGAAAGAAAGTTCCATGCTACATTATTTGCAATTTCAACCTCAAACTCATCATTAACCATAACCCAATATTAATCCCATGTAGCCCTTATGTTATTGTCCACAACCTTTAAGGTTTCATGTGGCATTGTGATTGAAAGGATGAAAGGGCCCTTTGTGCTAATATACCCCTCTGCTTTGAAAGCCCTCTTTAGAGTGGTAAAATCACTTCTTAATTTCCTCACAATTGGATTAACAAGACATCTACACAAGGGAATATGAGGCTGTATAATCCCTTTATTAATAGTAATGTCCTTTAGGATATCCCCACCTTCAGGCTTTTCAATGCTAGCTAGAATAAGATCCTCCACATCATCTTTCTTCTTCTCTTATTTACCTACTCCATTATTGTTCCCTTGATCATCTTTCTTCTCTCCTTAGCCTGCGTGGGCGGTAGGGCATCATCAAGAGATTGGGATTCCATGTCCTGAATATCACTCCCTTGCTGAGAATCCTCATGCTCTTGGCTAGCCTCCTTCTCTTCTTTCTTCTTCTTCTTGCCACATCCTCTGGATTTGCTACCAGAAGCTCTCTTCCCTCTCTAAAGAGATCAAAGACACAAGGTAGATGAAAATCAATATACACAATCCTAAACTAAAATATTTGTGAAAGTTGATTTATAGAGACCTACCTTAAGAGGCTTTGTTGCAAGTGCTATATCTACAAAATGAACAATAAGCATCAAAATAAAAAGTGTAAATAAGTCACATATGAAAATCACTCCCTTTTAAAAAAATTTGTTACCAAAACACATATGGAGGGAGTTTTATTTAACTGTTCACATACATGTAAGCCACCATTAGTATAATTGGTCAAGGGAATTGGTTGTGTGAGCATGGGAATCAAAAAGGGGGAGACCACGATTATATTTCATTGGCGAAATACAAATTGGAGGTATGCGTTGTCCTCTCATCACCATCAGTAAATCCCTTGTCCCAATTTTAAATCATGGACAATCAATGCATCTCCAAACACACACTCTCTCTCTCTCTCTCTCTCTCGTCCATTTATCTTGACCTACCTTTCTCTTAATCTTTGAATCAGGACCATAGCATGATTGTATTTCACTGACATAAAAGCGATGGGTGCATATAGGCTCTGGGTGCGAGACCCACAGGCAGCCAACACGCCACCAGAAGTAGCCCCGACGAGACCAAAAAACCAACCTACATTCAGGTGCGTGAAGGGCAGCAACCTCCCCAGCTAAACCCGGCTAGCCAGAAAGCACAAGGCGCCTTTACAAATTTCGCTAGTGAAATTAAGTTTTGGGCCTATAAAAAGGCCAATCTGGCTATCTCGGTGTGCTTGCAAGCAGCCCTGAAGCAGGCGCCCACATTAAAGAATTCTCGAGCCCACATTAAAGCATGTGAGAGCCTTAGGCTTCATGCTGTTTGCCAGTGCACGAAGGCAGCTAGGTTGGCCCAAAGAATGAATTTTGACAGTGAAACTTGTACACGAGATCCTCCAATGCTTAGAAAAATCATGCAGAACCAAAAAACAAAGAATTTCGTTAGTAAAATTTTAATAGCATATGCTCCAGTACTAGCCAGAAGGCCAACAGAAGCATGCTAGGTCACCATATTTTTCCAGCAAAATGCTCAGAAGAAAAGGAGGAAAATTTAAGAGAAGGGAAAGCTTACCTTCTTGAGCCTTCTCCTTGTAACGAGAAGCTCCTCCTCCTCCTGAGCTCCTCCTCTCATGTTTGGAATGAGTAGATAATCCTGGGTAGGTGTAACCCTTCACTTTCTATCTTCTTTTAAGGCTTATAATAATATTTTCCAAGTCTAAAACACATTTTAGTTTTATTTTAACATTGGGCAAGTGACAATAGGGAAAATAATACGTGTGCGTTATTTAGGTAAATATTTATAATCTAGAAAAGTGTCCATATCATGAGAAATTTATTATCATTTAATATTTTGTATGATTGAACTCATTAGTTATTTGCATGTGTGTGTTAGAAGTTGTTAGTAATAAAAAAGTTGTTAGGATGTTCGAGGATGGCCTCTATAACACCACCAACTAAACAAGAAGAAAATGTAAAGGGATCAGAACTACGAGACACTAAAATCTCAGCAGGGACACCAATCCACTCTGCACCTATATTCAATCCTTCAAATAACATAATCTTAAACCTCAACCCACTTCAATCTGACTCATCTGACTCCTCCAACTATCCTCCCATGTTAGATCTGGCCTCCAACACCTCTGATCTTCAACCTATATGCCACAATTGACCTCCTCTGATATCAGCTAACCTGAATCCTTCCCAGTTGAAAAACAGCTGACTACAAGCTAATTCAGAAGACTGATGCTGACCCTAATCTGTCTCATTAGTCCTTCGGGCTCTCTAATTATCCTCCAATAGCAGCTAACCTTAAACCTCTAACCCTATGATCTTACTGAACATGTTGCTGACCTTCTGCTGACACATGTCTAATGGGATCTAACTGAAACAGACCCAGTTGATTCAGCTGCCTCAGTAGAATCATCTGGCACTCCCTGACTCTTATATCTTCACTTATGTGTCCTTTGGCACTCCCTAACTCTTAGACAACTCAAATTTCATAAAGATATAACATTGTAGACTCTGTGTTGAACCTAATACCTGAATTACCTTTCAACACACAATCAGTCTGAAACACAACTGACAGTCCTCCTGCTGTCAAATACCTTCAACTCAAATAGATAAGATTTACTCTTCTTCACACTCAGCAGATAGTTTCTATTGTTCATTTGACCCAATCTGATCCCAAATCCACTCAATTGAAGGTGACTAATTCACCTATGAGTCATCTCGAACTCCCAAGACATCAGACAGACTCAATAGTTGTTCTATCTCTACAAACTCAATCAAAATAGCACAAATATAACTCCATATCATAAAATCTCATTAATCCAACAACAGATTCAAGCTCTAAACACTCAATCTTCTTCATATAAACAAAACGAGACCTTATATCAGCATCCATGAGTCATGGTCTCAAACATAAGGGAAGAAGAAGAAGAAAAAAAACAACCTAACGAGATCCTCCATAGATGGACCCCAACATCAACCCTTAATTGCATCATATTCATAGCCATGGCTTCAATCCTCAAAAAATCTGCAACCACAATCTACGTGTCTTCTTAAAACACACAAACCAGTCTTTATCCAACAGGCAGCAGCCATAGTTGAGCATGTATTAGGTTGAACCAAGTCTCTTTCAGAGATGTCACATAGAGATCCTAGGGCAACCACATCCTAGCTAATTTTTTGATAGAATGTTGCACATAGCCGCCGACTCCCTCGATTTTCCATGTGTTTTCTTTTTCCTTCATGCATCTGCATATCTTCTAGGCTGGCACACTTCACTTTTTCCACCAAGGGTCCACTCCACACTATCATATATACATTAAATTTACCTTTACATCATCTTTGGATGGGCTTGGGATTCCTCTCACAACATGTTAAACTTAATGCTATTAAATAATCTTGATTCAAAATCATTATAATCAATTCATGCATGTCGTGCAGTTCATAAAACCCATCCTCATTGCAAGCAAAGATTTATGTTTTTTGCTTAAATAAAGTGTAATCATTTTAAGTTATGTAAAAACATATCTCTTAATTGTCTATCATGAAAATATATGCGAGCTTATTTACAACTTAACTATTTCAATAGTCATCTAACTCTTACTTAAAAAAATTTCCATCATTCACTTCACCCATTATCATATTAACCATCACCCTTATCTCTCCACATACACAAGGAAGTAATGGAATTGGCAACCTTGACTAATGAAGATGGCAACAAGAATTTGCATCTTGTTACAAGGAATGGAGTGGCAACTCTTACTAAGGAGAAATTATGTTCTACCTTTGGTATTTCAAAAAGTTCTTTGACACTTTACCAATTACCTGTGGGCGACTTGCAATAATGTGTCTTTTGAAGTGCCTAGTGTATATACCATGGAGAGAACAATATGTTTCACTTGGATATTTAATTTGGAGACACCTTCAACATCAAGGGAGTGAGATTGATACGTGCAAGAAACACCCAAATAATAATAGATATGGAATCTACTAAGACTTCTTTAAGTGTGGTGCCTTTCTTAAGACACTTGCCATGTAAAAGCTCATCGCAAAAAGCATTTGATTTGGTCACTACAATCTAACAAGTGGATGAGCTTTCCTCTAGAGATTATGGGAATCTATTGTTTGAGCTTTCACCTAAATTGCATGGGCATAGGGGTGAAGGGATTGAAAGTAAGTATGGATGAGCTTTCCTCTAGATATGATGGGAATATATTACTTGAGGTTCCACCTAAATTGCATGGGCGTAGGGTTGAAGGGATTGAAAGTAAGTATGATAGTCATGTATGGACAGATGATGTAACAAATAATATATCTTGATTTGAAGGTGTTGTAAGAATGAGAAGATGTGGTGGTCATTTAAGATGCTCCAACAATTTTTGCCCCTTTGTTGAATAGACCTAAATTGTTAATGAAAAGCACTAACAAGGGAGACTGGTAAGAAATTATCCATCTGGTCAATGTGTTAGTGCGTTTGCCACCTCTTTGTGCCTCTGGATGTCAATGCAAATTGATTATTTATTACCCAAAATGTAAGGCTGACATGAAGGGCAATAGATGTGTAATCCATAATGGGTATCATATGCATCCTGTTGGTGAAGGGAGCTCTAGAGGTGCTATTAAAGAGGTGAAGGATAGGTTGAATGAAATTATGCAAATAGTTGGTGGTAGACCCAAGGAATTATACAAGACATTAGCAAAACAAATTATCCTTGACTTTGTTATCAAAAGGCTATGACTAATGTGGAGTTGCAGACATTATTGGAAAGTATTATACCCACCTTGGACACAAGAAGGTAAACATTGTTTTTTATCGGATTTGATGCTATCTTACAACTTAAGAGAAAGTGTACTTATGACTTCTTTCAGAGCATGGTTTTCTTGGGACAATTGACCTTCTCTCTTTTTGAACAATGTCATGTCTTCAAGATGTCAACCAAGGAGCCAGGGAGTGGAGTTGACCTAGTGAATAAGATGAGACCGAGAGGTGAGATTGGTAGCTCCTAGGTGTGTTTCGACTTTGTGAAAAGAATGCATGATTGGTCAACCATGGCATGCCATGTGTATAACCCCTATGTCCAAGAGTTGCAAATTATTGCAATTGGAGATTTTAAGGTAGAGGAAACACAGGCTTAGACATTGTTTTGGGAGTTACTTCACAAGGTCATGGTGAAAAAGGGCTACCCAAAGGCAAAGTTTAGAGGCTTCATGGCTAATGAAGCTCAAGAGAATAATTGGAAAGCTATTAGAACTGTGGTTAATGGAGACCCAAACAAAGTTTTTAAAGACAAGGAGAGATCTTGCTTGTTCCATTGGGAACAAAGACTTGATAATCACTCAAAGAAGTGCATACCTCCCTGTCACCAAGAAGAATTCAAATCCCAAGAGGCACTAGAGATAGAACTCAAGAACCTTCATGCATGGTTCATAAAGGGACATGTAAACAAAAAAGAGATCTCCATGTTGGAGACATGGATTACTTGGTGGCATGCAAGAGTCGAGGGAATACATGTAAAGGTAATCTCTATGAATATTCAACTTGTGATGTTAGCTTTCCCTCCCTTGCTTTTTCAACATGTGTTAACATCTTTATTGCGTTATTTTAGGGTATGGAAAGCAAGGATGGATATTTAATTCATAGAGCTAACCTTGCTAAATCAGTGCATGGGAGCTAGTTGGCATCAAATGACGATATTAAGCACGTGACACTTCTGAATGCGTGTACCACTGATATAACAAGTGCGTTGCTTCAAATTTCACGGTGAAACGCCGGGGAAGACCAGCCTCTATAGCCCCATCCCAACACTCCACCGTGGAAAGAACTCTTCAAACTAGCACCCAACAACCCAGGAAAAGCAAATATAAATGCACCCTTGTGCTAACCGATATGTGCATAGCATCTCATCCAGTGTTCGAAAAAAACCCGGGTATAGTGTAATTTGCACTTGCAGATTTTTAAAATTACCTTCAAATTTGAAACTTAAGGGTACAGAAACCTGCAGATTTTGAGGGGTTGTAGAACAAAAACCTTCAAAATTTGAAAATTTTCTTTATAAATAATTTCACAATTTTTAGATGAAGGTTTTGTACTTTTTGGGAAAATAGTTTTTTTCGAACACTGATCTCATCCACAACAAAGCACCTCGAGGACACTAAAGAACAAATGATCACCAACAAACCCTTTTTAGTGAAGATTGTTAAGACATGAATTCATGGATACTCATTTACGAAAGAGATACAACCCTGTATAATCAATGAGCCTTCAGTGTCATGAATGTGCTTAGTCTGTAAGAGGCCCATTCTTTTTTACATGCATGGAGAAGAAAATTGCAAGAGACTAGCCTGTTACCCCGCAAATGCTGCTGTTGACTTGTTTAGAAGACCCCCGACCTCTTACAAGATCTTTCTTTTGCCTTGCTGCTTGCCAAGCCTTTTTGCGCTACGGTTGCTACGTGCTTGTGTGCCTCCATACCAACCCTTAGTTGCTTCTGTGTTGCACACTGCCTCACGATTCTCACCAGCCATCACTTTCCTCTTGTTCTCTTCTCGTTGTGGCTGCTGGCTCACTGCTAACAGGAGGATAGCTGCTAGGGTTTTTTAGCCGCTATGCACCCAATCTTTGCTTTTGCCCAAACCATGTGCCAAGCCCCCTTGGCTTCCGTGCGCCCAACCTTTGTCTCATGTGCAGCACGCCACCCCGCCGACAGTAGCAACCTCACTTTGGCTCCAACGTTTGCTTCATTTACCCTGTTTCTCTCCACTTGTCTTCTATATCCAGCTTCAACAGCAGCTGCTTCACCGGGTCATTGCATAGGCCTCAGACTGTCGGCTTCAGAGAGAACAAAGACACCCCCTCCCTTCTCTACACTTCCTGGCCTGCAGTCCACCACATGCCAGTAACATCCTGGCTTCCCGCATGCTGAAACACATCATCTGCCAACTCCCTATAGCCGCCCACCATGCAAAGGTTCATGAAAAAGGCCTCCTGAGGTTTACACCTATGAGCTATTCCAGCCTTTGATATATTTTAGCAAAAAAACATATTTGCATTGGTCCCCCATAGGAGGTGTTCACACCGGCTATTGCGTCCCCACCCATTGGCTAGCCGAGAGAAAATGCCTTGACTATACCTTGATGCACATCCACAATAGGAGTGGCTCCAGCCCTACATCAGACAAGCCCATAAACCTCTCATACCATGCCTTATTGCCATCCAAGTCGAGCACATTGTCCACACACTGATGCCTTCTACCTCACCAAAAAAAACCTATCAACGGTATATGCAATATATGAAGGCCTTGTACTTGGGAAGTGGTCGTAGTCTTGAGGTTGGCAAGAAGATATAGTTCGACTGTAGGTTGTAGCTCTGTGTCAATGAACATTGCAGGTGTGGATGCTTGCATCATGCGAGACATGAAAACTCTAAGAAGGAAGAGACCCCACTCTTTTCAAGGAAGCATACATAACGACTCTCATCACCCAGAATACCAATATGTGAATATGCCAAGATCAACAAAGAAACAAAGCAGAGCTACGAAGAGCGAATCAAACCATGGAGAAGCAAATATCCATAAAACAGCATGGGTTATCCGAAGAACTAATGCCGATGGTGAAGTAAAGCGTCAAGGATACCTAGAGGACAAAGCTCAGGTCAAAGCCCGGGTCAAATGCAACAAGCTCATTAACATTAAGGGAAGGTCAGGAAAGCAAGGTGTTCCTGCACCTTACTTCTTTGGGAGATCAATACACCTATAGGCATACATTGACAAATGATTTAGTTTTGTGGCAATAATGTTGATCATGCATGTACTCCTTCCAATATTGTTAAGGGTACTCCTCCAAAGGTGCAACAACAGTGGCCTATTGATAAGGGGACATTTTTGAGGGATTATAAAATCACTACACTCAAGACAGGAGGGTTTGAGGTGAATAGTAAGTAATCATAAGTACTTCTAGATGTAGGGAAAGTTAGAGATGGAAGTGGAGGTGGTTTTGACGAGAGACCTCACTTGTGTGATGGAGAACGTGTGGAATGGACTATAATCTCATGTCAACTCATGCAGACGAGGATCAACTCATCCATAGGCTTAGAGTTTGATGTGCACAATGTCAATGTGGTGGTGGAGAAGGAGCATGTGGACTCTTCATCTCTCCACCATTGGGTCACATAAAAAGGGTGAAAGGTACAAGTCTGTGGTGCTTGTTTTTCCATCATGCAACTATGACAACTTTGTAAGAAGGGCACACTATGGAGGAGGATATGTGCCATGCTACCACCTTTATTACATCTACCTCACATATTTGGAACTTGATGTAGAGAAACATATGTTTGTTCACGATGCAACTTAGAGCTGTACTAGACATTTCATACCCTTTGATAACACTGACAGTAGAGCCATGCCTTGACCTATTTTGCATTTCTACTTATCCATGCTTTTTGGGCAACATTTTGGATGTATTTATTAGAAATCCCAACATTCATTTTGCTTGATATACGTATATCATTTGGATATGTAGAAGCATTTTTCTTATTTTTATCTTTGCATGTTGAAATTATAAGTATTAGAGAAATTCCAAGAATATTTTGATCAAGATAATATTCAGATATGTATCTTTGAATTCAATAATTTTAGTTATTCAATGTGCATGATTTGGATAATGAAAAATAATGGTTTATATACATGATTTTCATAATTTATATGAATAATATTATTTTATGAAGTTTGAAACTTATCTATGCCTTCACTTTGTTGCTCGGATTGCTCGTATGTTTTTGCTCAAAAAATGCTCACCCACTATGAATGCCACCATTCTAACCAAACCGAAATGAGTGAACATAACTAGGATCCTTGTTTGAAAGAGAGAATCAGTGAACATTGTGACCATAAACATGTGGCAAATATAGGGACACAATCCCCTTAATAGAACCAAAATAGTCCATAAGCTAGGAGGTTAAAAATTTAGGAATCCCTATGGGAAGGATATTGAGGTAACATCATATGGCGTGACCTAGGAATATACATTTGCCATTGTTGAATTTGGGAGGCCCACCAATTACGACATAATTCTTGGAAGACCATTCGTGCACATATTGTTGAGGATTCATGATTGGGATTATGATGACATTTACCTCCGTTAAGAGAGAAATACCATCAAGGTGAACATGAAGGGCCACACATACAAAGAAGTCATCAAAACACCTATCAATGTGACTTGGGGTCAAACGTATGACTTTCTCAAAATTAATACATACACTACAAAACAAGCCCTCCATAGCAATGCCTATTTCCATCTCGCCAGGCATCGGCGAGACGATGACTAGATATTGCTTAAGTGATGCCTATAGGCTCTAGCATGGTATAAACGATGCATGTTGCATGGGCCTCACCTAAAAACAATGCAATAAGTGAGTCTCTTATACACAATTCATAAGCATACTTAACAACTATTTCAGCCGATTAAAAAGTGGCATATTAGTGTGATGGTTCTCTCTATCTCTCTCACATATACACATTATAGTGCGACTATTATCTCTCTCTCTCTCTCTCTCTCTCTCTCTCTCTCTCTCTCTCTCTCTCTCACACACACACACACACACACACACACACACGCACGCACGCACACGCACACACACACACACACACACACACATACAATATCAAAGTATGCCTTTCTCTCTCTCTCGAAGTTTGAGCACACAAGTGAGCAAAGATCAACATGACGGATTATAACATCGGTAAGCACATAATTATGCTTCAATGCACAAAGTTGAACAAAAATAAAATGCTCATGTAGATCAGCATATAAGAGTACAAAGTACATAGAGTGATCAAATGTCCGCAAATGGTAAAATTTGATGAGTACAAATGGTAGACTATGAGCCCGGCATACTCTACCTAATCTTATACTAATGCTATGGGTAATAGTACCTATAACTATGTACAATGCCTCAAAATACAAATAATGAGACTCAAAACAAGCTAGGGATCTAGAGCTAGGAGGAGGAGTGTTGAAATATACAAGTGAATAGGGTGTGTGCAGGAACAAGCCCTTGGTTAGAGGCTGTAAAAGAGAATGTGTAAATGTGAAAGAACCTATGAAAAGGTGAGAAGAATCTATTGGGAGAGAATAAAGGGTAGCATGAGAAGATTTAGGAAGTGTGGAGATATTCTGGGAAAAGTGAAGAGGTGGAGAGAATCAAGCAAAAGAGGTGGAGTGAATCAAGGAGAAATCAGTGGGATTAGATACTTGGATGTAAACTCTATAAATTGAGGCATTGGCCTAACGAGAATTTGCTAGTTTTTTATTATCCATGCCTACATTAAGCTATTTGCTAATTACTCACTAGTTATGTCTTAATTATTTGCTAATCACTTTGTTAATGATGTTGATTCTAGTATTTGATCCACCATAGCTCATCACATTGCTGTAATTTTAACATGGTATCAGAGCCATGCCTAGAATCCATCAAGTTTATGAGCCCATTATCTAATTAATTAGGATTAGTAGTTAATTAGAAATTAATCAAAATTTTGGTTATTTTTTAACTCACCTCTGCACCCCCAGCCAGTGGAGGAGCTCCCTGATCTCCTTGCACACATCAAATTAGCCCAAACCCTTCTAGCACAACGTAGCTATCTCATTGCTCTTCAAGCTCATCAAATCAGCGCAGCAAACCGCCGACGGGTTCAGGAGAAATCGGGAATTTACCAGGCGTCTATTTCTGGGAGAAAATTTGAGATCTTCACTCTTTACTTCCACAGTTCAAATGGGTCTAATTCCTCTTAGCCCCAAGTGTTTTCAAGCATGCTCTACAAGCTGGTGAAGTCAAAATTCAATTTGATCAAGTCTACAGTGAGATCCAAGCTCTTCATCAAATTTGCAGGTGACTTTGGTAAAACAGAGATTAAGCATTCAATATTTGGTCAAATCTTGTGTTTCTTAGCTTAATCCTCTACTAGACTCATTGCTATTGATGTCTTTGAAAGCATTTGAGCTCATTTGAAGTCTAAGGCACCAGATCGGGACTCCCCGCATACTCTATTTTCTACACACAAAATAGAGGATTAATTTGCTAATCAGTGATTAATCCATGCTAATCACTATATTTTGGTGCAATTGAGGGTTCAAATTAACCATTAGGTATTTGATACAGATCCCTATAACTTCAAATTTCAATTCGGAGTTTTTTTGATACTCCAACCATTCTGTACAAATTGGTTACCCTTGATTCATTTCTGGTAAAATTGTGCTGATAAAATCATAATTTTGCATTTAACCCTTGGTTAATGCCTATAAATCTCACTCAAATTCAAGATTATTCACAGCCAAAGTTGCATTTGGGAATGTGCATAAGAATGAATGCTATATGCATTATGTATTAGGCACATTACATCAGTGTAAAAATGGGATCAGACACTGCCCTTGTCCAAAATAAGGCAAGTCTAGGTAAGACCTCCCGCATAAATTTGTGTTTACATTGCATGATGACACAAGATAAACATAAAAAACCCAAAGGTACTGTCAGCAAAACATTTGAACATGTTGCTCACATGGAGCAAAAAAGGACCTGACGGACAAGCTCATGGCCCCAGCCACCATGAAAGAAGAAGAACATCTCTTTCCAAGAAGAAGATCCACACCAAGAAGATCTAGAGGAAGCATTGAAGAAAGACATGGACACGAGAAGAGAAGGTGCACCAAGAAGACTGAAAGAAGACATGGACACATGAAGAGAAGCTGCCAAGACAAGACTGAAGACAAGAGAAGATGTGAGGCTCCAAAGAGTGAGGAGCCATGTTAAAATCTCTAAGAAAGAGAGAGAGAGAGAGAGAGACCCCATAACCCAATGTAACCTGCCCCAACAAAGTAAAACCACCTCTGAGCCACCGATGATGTAGGCCTTGTGGTAGATAGATGTATGTGTGAGCACTTTAGTCAAGGTCGCGGGCACTTGTACACATAGAGAGAGAGAGTGTCAAGGACTTTGAGTTTAGGGACTTGAGGCACTGGTTGCGGGCTATCAAGTAAAAGAGAAACTTGGTACAGGGTCCAGGTGTGCTAAGTTAATTTGAGGGGAGGTGTGGTAGACACTGGTCGGCGGACTATCAAGTAAGAGGGAAACTTGGTATAGGGTCTAGGTGTGCTAGGAGTATTCACTTGAGGAGAGGTGTTGAAATATACAAGTGAATAGGGTGTGTGCGGGAACAAGCCCTTGGTTAGAGGCTGTAAAAGATAATGTGTAAATGTGAAAGAACCTTTGAAAAGGTGAGAAGAATCTACTGGGAGAGAATAAAGGGTAGCATGAGAAGATTTAGGAAGTGTGGAGATATTCTGGGAGATATTATGGGAAAAGTGAAGAGGTGGAGAGAATCAAGCAAAAGAGGTGGAGTGAATCAAGGAGAAATCAGTGGGATTAGATGCTTGGATGTAAACTCTATAAATTGAGACATTGGCCTAATGAGAATTTGCTAGTTTCTGATTATCCATGCCTACATTAAGCTATTTGCTAATTACTCACTAATTATATCTTAATTATTTACTAATTACTCTATAAATTGAGGAATTGGCCTAATGAGAATTTGCTGGTTTTTTATTATCCATGCCTACATTAAGCTATTTGCTAATTACTCACTAATTATATCTTAATTATTTGCTAATTATATCTTAATTATTTGCTAATCACTTTATTAATGATGTTGATTCTAGTATTTGATCCACCATAGCCCATCACATTGCTGTAATTTCAACAAGGAGGTTCATCTAGTCTTCATGATTTGCACCCTTGTCCTCCTCATTATCATAGTCCCTGAGAGCACACGCTACTCCATCGACACACAATGTCACTCTGTCAATCTACCTCCATCATGTCCTCATCTGTGCAACTCCTACAGTCTAGAAAACTTAATTAGCTAATATTTGCATGCTTTAATTACAACTATAATGACATTTAATTGAGATTACTTACAAAAGTAGCTGGTGGAGGTAGCTAGGTCTTCAATTGCCTATAACCTTGATAGGTGGCCATCTCTATCTCCTAAGGAATGGGCTCGTGACCATAGGCCTAGCTGGTGGAGGTAGCTAGGTCTTCAATTGCCTATAACCTTGATAGGTGGCCATCTCTATCTCCTAAGGAATGGGCTCGTGACCATAGTCCTTTACCTATTATGTAAAAAGCACATGAGTTATCAGTTGATATAAAGAGCATATGATACACACCTACATGCACGTATAAGACCAAATGTAAACTTTCTAATAATTACTTGCAAAAGTGGCTACAAATCCCTTCTTGCCCATCCTACCAAGATGTGATGTATGTCCAGCCTGCATCCTATAGACATACGTTCGAAATCAAAAAACATGTATACATAGACCTAAGATTTAAGATAGGCACTAGTACATAGCTAGAGGGTAAATATTACATACCTTATGCTAATCCCAATGTGTCTAGAGTCGCACCCCCTGTGTCACATACATACTACGAGCAGAGAGTTCCATGTTGGTGTGTGAATTTTCAAGGCACTCATCGACGAACATGACGGCAATGCCGTATCCACGAGTTACACTTTGGAAGATGTCATGATGCACTGGTACGAGAGAGACAAGATCAACCTATTTTAAGTGATATTTCATTTTCTAGACATTCTACATTAACAGTATTCAAATTCTATATGATCTTGATATACAAAGTGATAAATGACCTGCATCTAGGTACAATCATCATGGCCAAATCTAGTTGTACATCTTTCTGATGACGACGATGGCTTTCATGGGCTTCCTTCCTTCCACGTGCCACATTCAAGATGCTCTTTAGTTACAAATGGAGGTGTATGAGCATTTACTGAGCTAAAACCTCCGAGTTAAAAATGTCAAGCTATACTTTTCCACATGTATTAATTGATATATTTATCCAAGAAATTATACAAGCATTTGTGTTCAGTAGAATTTCTTGGCATGGCATCCTTTACAAGCACACATGACCTCCATATCTTCTTGATTTACTTGAAGAAAGTACCTAGAGAAGAGTCCCGAGCATGGCTATGTCCTCCATTACATTACCATGACCTCTACTTCCCCCTTACGTAAAGTACTTAAAAAGGAGTCTCTAGGATATCAAGATCTCCTCTCCATGCACATGAACTAGGATCTTGGTGTGAAAGAAAGCAAGCCAAAGTAATTTCTCTAGAGAACGTACTTGGGATAGCTTGTGAAAGAAGGCAAGTCCAAGTACTTTCACTAGAAAAAGTACTTGGGACAACTTTTCAAAATCACCATAACTCTCACATCTAATGTCTAAATATAGTCATCCAGCCACTTGAATTGAAGAGAAAATGCCATTTGAGCAATTAAATGGGTTAAAGTTTACAAAAAACATGATTTACTATGATGTTTTTTTTAAAATAAAGATATAGATCTACAATTGGATAAGTTTAAAAGCTATTTCTTATGCTTTTTCCAATGACATTACTTAAGTCTATCCTACTATGTATATAGGGATAATCTCCTCTATAGAACCATGAACTCCTTGTTCTTATATAAGTTTAAAAGCTATTTCTTATGCTTTTTCCAATGACATTACTTAAGTCTATCCTACTATGTATATAGGGATAATCTCCTCTATAGAACCATGAACTCCTTGTTCTTCCTACTTTTGCTGATTAAGTGCATGGAGAAGAGTCTCTTATATGGTCATGATCTACTTTACATATGCCTACATTCATGTGTCTTAAATTCAACAGTCTCTTATATGGTCATAATCTACTTTACATATGCCTACATTCACGTGTCTTCAATTCAATAGTCTCTCTCCATTCCACCCTCACATGTAACTCCTAATATTTAGTTATTTCTTTTTTTGTAGCCATCATGTAATATCAATGTTTCTTTCTTGGAATGTAAACAATACATAATTTAATAACATATCCATATTTATTGGATAAACATGCTAGTGGGATTATGTTATTTTTCTCAAAAAGTTAGTAATTTCTCCTCTTTTGTGATACCTTAGCTCGGGAACTCGTGGGTTTTTGCTCAAAAAATGGTAGGTCCCCAAATGGAGGCACATGCACACCAATTGCCTCCTAGTTCTTAGTCAGAGATGTCTGACAATCATCCCTTACCTAGTCGCCTACTACCTCATATAATGGAAGACATTATGGTGACTAGTTGGGAGCATCACTTTTGGTTGATGGAGAGGTTTTCAGCCTTTAGGATCCTTTCTATGGGATCGCGCCACATCTACAATTGCTGGCGGGGGTTGAGGTCTTTTTATTGATGGGTGGTTGCAAGATCAGGGTGCCCAGTTTTGTTCACTCAGGCACCCTGTAAACAGTTAAAAAACAGGCATTTGTTTACCTTTAGTGGCTAATCTCTCCTAGTAAATGAAGGAATTTCGTTTCAAGTTCTTTTGTTGGAACATCATATTCAAAACTTGTTGAAAATATAGTTGCATAGTTTGATTAAGCATTAGATAGTCAAAAGTCCTCATTTTCAATGTATACACCCTGTCCCAAATTTGAATTGATTCCATAAAATGCTAATATCTTTTTCCCACTTTATACCTTAGATCTTCACATAATATGGAGCTTAACTTGATTTTTTGAGAAAATTTTAAGATATTTGTCTATTTTCTTTAAATATTTCAAGGTCTTTAAAGTGTTATAATATATGCCACTTTTTGTACCCACAATAGCTACCACTTAAAATCCTCAATCTTGTAGATCAAAAGAGTGGGTAGATACTAAGACATTAGTAGAATGTGGTGGTTAGTAAAAATTACAAATCCAATGGTTGGATTTTTAATGATCTCTTTTTCAAAATTCTTCCAGACTATCAGAAGGCCTGTAAATATTAATAATCTAATTAGTAAAATTACATTTTTGATGTGAATCATCTAAAACCTATAGGGACTAGTGTACTTGTACTGGTGCATCTATGGAAAAATAAATTGGATCACTCTAAGTATGGAAAGATCATTTGTTTATCATTTCATCATATTTTTGATTAATTTTGATTAATTAGACTAATTTATATTAATTTAAGTTATATTGGATTAATTTAAGGGCAAGCGTATTTTCTATTATTTGCTTGATATCATTTTAAGTACCTTGCCCCCCAAAATTTGCTCTCCAAGCATTGTCCCAGTCCAGCATAAACTGAACAAAACTGGACACCCTGATCTTGCAACAACCCTGCACATGACTTTCATGTCTGAGTTCACTCTCAGGTCACTCATATGAGATTTTATGGTGACTAGTTGTTGGGAGCACCACTTTTGGTTGATGGAGAGGTTTTCAGCCTTTAGGATCCTTGCTATGGGATCGCGCCACATCTACAATTGCTGGCGGGGGTTGAGGTCTTTTTATTGCACATGACTTTCATATCTGAGTTCACTCTCAGGTCACTCACATGAGATTTTGTGGACCTATCTATTCATGGGATCCATGGCATGAGCTTACTCAGAAGTATGACCACATATGGCCTATGGGCTAATGTTGCCTCTCTCACTAGAAGAGTCTTTACCCCCATAACAAATTAGAGAGACTGTATATCGATGGCAAACATTAAAGTCAAGGAAATATATTGGGTTTAATCAGCAATAGAGCAGAGGGAGGAATGAAAGAACGAATTATACTTTTGTGGTGTGATAATGGTCATGAGCTAGTGCACATGAGTAGAGATGTGCCTAGATACATTGTAGTCAATGCTATTACATGGTGGTGTACTGGTGAGGAGTTACTAATGAATTATGGTTGGCCCACTAACTCCACATAGATAATAGATGTATTTGTCACATTTTTAGTGCACGTCTTTTGTAATGGGATTCGATCCATGAAATTCTAGTAGTATATTTACATTTTTCACTTATTATATCGTGTGGCACTGAAGGTCCTATTAATTTGATTGAGACAACATGTGTATATAATGTCAAAGTTTGATGAGACTTTGCAATTGTGTTTACTCATGCTTTGTTGTCACTTGTCTTATTACTTTGTTGGAACTCATCTTATCATGAATTATTCTATCTTTATGATTGTCTAATTTGTATTGGATCACACGGGCCACAATAGAGGAGGAATGATTGCACAAGATCTGTGATTGCATATATAGGATCATGGAACATGAAAGGATCCAAATACCTATAGCACAAGTCGGAACATCCAAAGCAAGAATGCCCATGATGAGCAAAATGGTAACACCTCCTATGAGCCCACTGGATCCTACTTTTGTAGTATCACCCGGCTACACGATGGACCAAGCCACAATTGTTGCTATTATTCCTCTAGGTTACACAGGACTCTAAGAATCTACAAGCATAGACTTCACATTCTAAGACCGTATTAGAGAGGTACCAACCCAAGATGTTGTTAACACAATTCTAGATTATGTGGTAATGGGTTCTACACCACTCATAATGACACCATTTGTGGCCAACCATCCAAGATTTTCCATTAGTTTCATGCCCTTGGTTACAACTATGGCAGCCATGGTAGCAATCCCTATATCAATGGCTCTAGGCCTAGTTAACACATCCACCTCATCGGCTAGGGCCATAGAAGGAGGAACCTTTTAAACCCAAGATCCTTGATTCGTTGTATCTTCCTCTTCTGTGCCAATGCACCCTAGAGAAATGGGGACATCCTCACAAATGGGGACATCCTCACAAATGACTAGAGCAATGGTGCCGTTGGCTCATATGCCATTTGTACCTATGGGAATTCTTGTATGACCCCCTCCTACCGAACTCATGTTACTCCTCCGAGATTCAAGTCATTATGTCCCTACGGGTAGCACCCTTCATACAAATGTTTCCCTTGTTGTACCGATTCCTTCAATAGTAGCAGCAACCCTTCCAACTGATCCAATAGCCTTTACACAAGCATTGGGAAGAGCTATGACTAAAAGTATAAGACCAATCATGAGAGTTAACAATGCTTACACACAAGTTGAATGGAGAGGTCGACCTACAAAACACCTTGAGGTCTTCATTCAAATTTGTGGGACCTTAGGTGAGAGAAATGAGCTTGCAAATAACAACACATTTGGCCTTACACTAGATGGCAAGACTGGTGGTATGAAACTTTGAGAGTTCAAGAACATATAAACTTTTAAACTAGACTTCAAAGGTTATTCCAAAAGTAGTTTTGCATGAGGGAGCTTTGTGGAGTGTGGCTTTGTAGTTGCACAGCATTGTCGGTACTGCAACAACAAATACCAACCCTCAATCTTCTAACAACTCAAGCAATGGTTAAAAATTCCATGCAACAACTCCTATCAAAGGGCATGCACCATGCACCCACTGTGCCATTACCTCCACCAATATTGGGACCCCAACCACCTACACCAAGGATGACACCTCTTAATCCAGTAAGCTTCGAGGAGCCTATTGATTACCAAGAATATGAGGTGGATGTCAAACCCACCCCCCACATCTTTCAGGGCTCCATAGAGCTTCATCCTCCTTCATCCTGACTAATATATATGTAGTGGATGGGAGAGGGGGAGTCAAGCCAATTTACCAACTTGCTACAAGAATAGGAAGAGGCCGAGACATTAGCGCCACAAATAGAAGAATGTCTCTTCAATGTTACCACTATGAAGGTCCCTAATAAGTTTCAAAGTGCCCTCTAAAGTTTCCTCAACTCAACCAAGCAGTACCCTCAAACATGTCACTAGCTACTTGTAAACCATTGTGGCATAGATCATTGGATTAAGGACTACCCCAACAAGAATGTGGTGACAAACCCACAGACGGGACCCATCATCACACCCCTTAACTCTTAGAAAATAGATTTTGAGATTGCAATGCTAATGATGTTAATGAGCTAGATTGTGAAGCATAAACATTCCCACACATAATCATACACAATGCTAGTGAAATAAGTGAATAGGTGCACAAAGAATATGAGATACTAGAAAGTAAACATCATGAATGTAAATGAAAAAAAAAATACCAAGATTACCTTAATGCAAGAGAAATTAGAATTATTTTGCCCACAAAGAAACCACCAAGTATATTGCCAACAAATGGAATGTTGCACAAAGCACGAACAAAGTCTCCTCTCATGTACACAATGAGTGTAGCAACATCAAATATATAGATCTCTTGGAGGTAAGCACTTAGGATCCCTAAGATACCTTCAACTTGATTGTCCCACCAGACTCACATAAAGTGACTCCTCAATCAAGGGTGATACCTACCATGCCTACTCTAGTTAACCATGGTAATTGAGGACCTTATGACCTTAGACCTTCTATCCCTAAGGTTCACATAGCATTTATTACTAAGAACTAATAAAAATGGATTCTAGATCACTAGAATCTCAACACCCTCTTGATCTACATCCATTCCACATAGGGTATGTAGTAAAGAGGGTTACAATAAGTGCTCGATGGGTCACCTAAAAATATGCAAGTATAGCACGTGATTTCAAATCAAGGGATTATTTAATTCAAAAATTTAAGGTAACTTTACATAAATAAAATTAAATAAGGAGTTTTTTATCAATTTTGAAAATAAACCCATAAATCCATAAAGAAAAAGGGGTCATTTTATTCATCAAAAATTCATAGGTAAGGGGTTTTTTAAATACCCCTTGAACAAATGTGATACATAGGGTTTCTTAGTAGTCCACCCCCCATTAATGAGTGTCACATAGACTCCTAAAAATATAAGTAGCACAAAGCTTTAAGAATTGTATCAATGTCCACATTGGCCTCATGATGGATGCTCCTAGCTTGCTTGTCTTATTTCTTCTTGTTCTCCTCATCCCACTTCTTCTTAAAATAGACCTTGTCTTCATGTCCCTTTTTCTTGCAATAGTAGAAAGTCCTAATAAACTTCTTCTTCTCATCCATGATGGGAACTAAGTCCACTTGAACTTGTGAGGTGGATTCCTTGGAAGTCTTCTTGGCTTCCATCCTAGTTTCTTTAAGGGTCAAAGGTGAGGAAACTGATGCAAGGGTCATGTTAGTTTGGTTTGGGAGTGCATACACACATTTCTCATAAGCAATAGGCATACTAGCTAGTTGGTTACATTTATGGATGATTTCAGTGTCTTTAGCAAAATCGTGGAGCATCTCTTGTTTTTGACACTTTATCTTGGAAGATGATGGATTGCATGTCTCAGTCTCAATCCGGCTAAATATGCATTTGCATCTACCAGTGGAATTTTGTTGGGGCATGTAGTGTCAACAGCTGGAGTTGCAATATATTCCCAAAAAGGTGGAAGTAATTAAAGATTTATTGGCACCCCACAATATCAAAGAATTACAAATATTTTTGGGTCAGATTAAATGGCATAATAGATTTTTGCGGTACCTGGTGGATGTGGCTTATCCAATGTATCTTCTCACAAAGAAAGATGTTTGGTATGTGTGGACGGAGGCCTATTAACAATCTTTTTGATATGTACAACTGGTGTTGGCAGTCGCACCAATTGTTCAACCGTCAGATTGGTCCAGACCATTGCATGTTATTGTTGATGCCTTTTATTTAGCAATTGGAAGTGTACTTATGCAAGAATATGAAAATGGATGGTTCTGACTAGTTTATTATGCCAATCGGATGTTATCAAGAGTATAAAGGAATTATTCTACTATAGAGCAAGAAGCATTTGGCACGATTTATTCAATGAAGAAATTCTAGCATTATCTTTTGGGCAATAAATTTACTTTTCATATGGATCATCAATCTTTGGTATTCTTGGCAACAAGCCCAATTCATCAAGAAAATTAGCAAAGTGGATGATGATATTGCAAGAATTTGAATGTACTATTCATCATACACTAAAAGAATCAACATGCAATTGTAGATTTTGTGTCCTGGGGGATAGACATTAGAGAAGCTTCAGAAGGTGTATCAGATCAGTTACCGGATGCAGATTTATTCCTGATTACTGCAGATCTAGATTGGTATGACAAAATTCTTATGTTTTTAACAAGAAATTTTTTAACAAAATGGTATGAACAGAGATCTGTGGAAGATGTTAGCTCTCCAGTGTAAAACCTTTTTAGTAATTGCGGGTCAATTATATAAAATGGGCATTGATCAAATTATATGTTGGTGTGTCCAAGTACATGAGCAACAAGCAGTATTGATGGAAGCACACCAAAGTGTAAGTGGCAGCCATTTTCCTAGAGAAGTAACCAACCAAAAAATATTTCAAGCTAGATTAGGGTGGCTAACAGTGATTAAAGATGCATGGAAGTTTGCTCGAGAATGTGATGTTTGCCAGCAATTGGGACAAGTGCGTTAGACCAGATTATGGTGGCCACAACAATAATTAAAAGCTCATATAAGTTTGCTTGAGAATGTGATATTTGCTAGCGATTGGGTCAACCAGGTGCATTAGACCGGATGTTTGCTTTTGCATCGTGGATTTAGTGTCTGATATTTATAGTATCATTAAATCATAGAAGAGAGCTTCATTGTCTAACAAACTAGGGAAAGCTAGAGATCAATTGAGGATTTTTTTGGTCCTTTAGATGATGCCTATGATTATCATGAGAGGGGTAGGCATAGATCATGTTCTAGCCGCAGGAGGATAGCCCTATTGCAGTAAACCATAGAGGAATTAGAGGGGATTTATGTGATGATGATATTGACCTTTCTTGCCATGATGATGGGAGGGATATGGTAGAGGTTGGGGGTGTATGGGAGAACCAAGAGGGCCGAAAGCTCTAGGAGGATTTCTCGAATGACTCTAGCCTCTCATCAAGTGTTTCCGAAGGTTTGGTGGATGGTCATGATGCTCATGATGATGTGCACATTGTGGAGCCTCTTGTGGTGGTAGCACCACATAGTTTTTATGGTAGATCTCTTGTTGATATTCTCATGGAGAGAAGTAGGTTATGTGATTCATTTTTTGTGGTGTCTACTTCACACCACAAGATGTAGTTTCAGATATGGTTAATGACAGTCAAGCTTCTTCTCATGTTTATGATGATATTTTTACACATGATGCGATGATTCATAGTGATATGGTGGATGATCATATCATTTAGATTATTGATGATGATCTAGAGTGTTGATATGTCAAGCTCAACATGAGCTGACACTCACGAGGTGCCTGCATGAATCGACATTTATATCACTTGTGGGGTTTGGTAGTTGGCACCGACATATCTTCGCCAGAGATTCTACAACTCGACTCCACCAACTAGTCCACATCTGCCCATTCCACTTAGCATGTTCACATTATGGACTGCTTGTATATACTCTATTATGTGTGTTAGTCACTTTATCTTCTATGTAGACCTCTTTTGTTGTGTGAAGAAGGAGAAGAATTTTCAACCTCTCACCTTGTGTGTTCTCTTCTAGGGTTTGTGTGAGTGTGTATGTGCTTGCAAGAGCTCAAGCTCTCTTCTCCCCTACATCTTTTCATGGTATCAGAGCCTGGTTCATGCTAAGAGCTGCGCAACAAGCAAGGGCAAGAGCTTTATCTACTCTTTCCCCTTTTTGTGTTGGCTACTACACCCTTGTTGGGAGCTCTTCAGGAGGCAGCGACAAACAAACTCTGATTGAGAAGCTTGTTTGTGGGAGAAGAGCTGCATGGCTAGTATAATATTCATTGGCCAAATTTTTGGGCCAAAAATGTGTTTCAAGCATGTTTGGCCCTTCATTTTTCAATTCGTAGGCATTCACGGGTACTAGGTAAGTTTCAATTCTCTGTAAAACTCTGTTTTTGGAACTGCAGGAAGGGTGATTGGTTGTGTAGACACTATGTGTGCTACAAAGAGGTCTTAAAGTTACCATTGGGTGTATGTATAAAAATTGAGGTCACTATTTGTGACAGTTTGGGTGCAGTATAGTACCACTGTAGAGAGCAGTTTATGCAAGTCAAACAAGAGTGCTATTTTTTGGTAAATTTGTGTTGCAGATAAGATGTCGAATGATGGAATAAACTAGATTGTTGCAAAGAAGCTTAACAAGAACAACTTTCATGATTGGAGGTTTAGATTGACCAATTTCCTGATGGGAAAAGGTTACTATGACTACGTTGAAGGTGAACATGAGGAGGAACCAGAGATACCAGAGATTATTCCAGCTATTGCAGATGTAAAAGAATTCAAGGATTGGAATCAAGGAGTAAGAAAAGTCATGTATTGGCTTTCTATCAGCATACAGGACACTAGGATTGGGCATATATAGAATTCCAAGTCACCTAAGGAGGCATGGGACACCTTGGTGAAGCTGTATGAAACTAATACCAAGGCATGAGAGATTCAGTTAAAGATTGAGCTTCATACTATGGAGAAGAAAAATATGTATGTGAATGATTATGCTTTAAAGATAAGGGGCATTGTGGAACCCCTTGCACCAATTGATGTTTGTGTTGATGATGATGATAAGGTGGAAGTGTGTCTATGTGGTCTCAAGCCACAATACAAGGCGTTCAAGACGTCTATTCAAACTCGAGAGAACATTTCCAACTTCACAAATTTGTTGTGAATGCTTATCATTGAAGAGAATAATTTGTTGTGAATGCTTATCATTGAAGAGAATAATTTGGGTGAAGATCAAAAGTCTTCACAAAACAAAAATATTTCAGAGTAGCAGGCTTTCTACAAGTTCAGGTAGAGAAAAAGGTAGAGATCAGGTGTTGAGAAATGTGGTGCAAAAGAGCACAAGGAAACATGGAGTGAGTGTGAGAAGCCACATCACCAAGTGAGAAATGTGGTACCAAAGAGTACAAGGAAACATGGCGTAAGTGTGAGAAGCCACATCACCAAAAGCCACATCACCAAGTGAGAATTATCCCATATTCAAGAGAAAGCCCATGTTGTACTCTCCTCATATAAAAGGAGGACATTTCAAACAATGGAATACAAGAACAACATCTCAAGTCTTTTTATGAGTACAAGTTTCTATCTTGTAACCTAACTAAACTTGAGTCTAAACTTAATTAGCACACATTGATCTCAATGAGTCTCTTTCATTTTTATCCACCTTAGATTAGGAATGTCATTAGAGTAGATTAGTGTAGGATTAGCTTATCATTAGGTAGATGTTATGTCCTTAGGAGAGCTTGATCCATGATTTCAACATGGTATCATAGCTTAGGTCTAGCTCTCCTCGCTTAGTTATTTTGTATTAGCAAGAGATTAAGATTTTCATAGTCTTGTCAATTAAGGTTTTTTTTTCCCTCCTTAGCTTCTACAATTAAGAGTCTTCTCGTTTAGCTCACACGCGACTACCACTTTCTTTATCTTCCCCTACTTCCACATTTTTCTTCTTGCTGTTGCGTTTTCTCCTTGGATCCTCTCTACTGAACGTCTTTTCATTCTTGGATTGAATATGAGAGAAGGAAAGAAGCAAAAAAGAGAGAGAGAGAGAGAGAGAGAGAGAGAGAGAGGTAGGAAATGAAGGGGAGGATGATTGAGAGTACGTGGAAGAAGGTCCATCATAGATCATCAGGGAAGGAAATGAGATACTTGTTTGCAAACAAAAAGTTAAGGTATCAAAGGTTGTGCATAAGAGGGTAGTTTCTAGTGAGATGGAAGGAGAGGAAGTAGAATCTATGGTGATGACTTCAACTCTGATTAACCCTAGAGATTCTCCATAGGATGGGCCTGACAAAGATGATGCATCGGGTGGAGCCATTTGGCACACCAAGGGGGGGTGTTGACAATTGTGGTGCCAAAGAGCACAAGGAAAATATGGAGTGAGTGTGAGACGCCACATCACCAAGTGAGAATTATCCCACATGCAATAGAAAGGCCATGTTATACTCTCCTCATATAAAAGGAGTACATTTCAAACAATGGAATACAAGAACAACATCTCAAGTCTTTTTATGAGTACAAGTTTCTATCTTGTAGCCTAACTGAACTTGAGTCTAAACTTAATTAGCACACACTAATCACAATGAGTCTCTTTCAATTTTATCCACCTTATATTAGCAATTTCATTATAGTAGATTAGTGTTGTGATTAGTGTAGGATTAGTTTATCATTAGATAGATGTTATGTCTTTAGGAGAGCTTGATCCATGATTTCAACATCATGGACGTGGCCAAGGTGGTCGCCAAACAGGTAATAAGAATTATGGTCAGCAACAACAATAGCAACAATCCCAGGATTCACAACAACACATAGGTGGAGTTTAATGAAAGATCTCCGCCCCCTCCGTGCAACGAATTCGAGGGTGCTAGCAGTGGAAGTAGCACTTCTTGCGTGGGGCAGGGTCCCTCACTTGGGGCCTCGCCCCCACGGATATTATGACAAGAGACTAATCCCATGGTTCTTCCAAAACCGAACCCGAAAAAACTTCCCTCGCCTGGAAAGCACGAGCGATTCCTCCAGGATATTTTTACTCTTACGTAGTCAAGGGCCTTAACTACATCTCATCCATTCACATCCCATATCATTCATTCACATCCTGATTCGCATGACATCGCATCTCATATCATTCATTCACATCCCGATTCGCATGACATCGCATCTCATTCATTCACGTCCCGATTCACATCACATTACATCTCATCCATTCACATCCCATATCATTCATTCACGTCCATCACATTCATTTACATCACATCTATTTACATCCATCACATCACATTCATTCATATCCATCACATTCATTCTCATCACCATCCCATCGCATACATTCTATCCACATTACATCACATCCACATCATATCTCATTCATACACATCCATCCAATCATTCACATGTATGATTACCCACATCTATTCATACATTCACACTACTACATGTTAGCCTAATACCGGGGCTTGTACCGGCGCTATTTAACGGGGTGTAAAAAAGCCACGTCATCGGTATAAGCGCCGGTATATGCGCCGGAACCACACCATCGGTATAACTGTCGGGTAATACACCCGGCACCTATACCGACGTCTATACCGGTGTCTATACCGGCGCCTATACCAGCGTCTTTACCGACCTTAATACCGACGAAAATACCAATGAATATAGCGACGTCGGTACCGGGGCATATACCGACGCTGTAGCAGAAATTTTTTTTTGGGCAGAATAGTGCTGCCTGGCTGTTGCCTAGCTGCCTGCAATGAGCAGGATCAACAACAGCAACAGACAGCACCATTCTGTCTACAATAGAGCACAAAAACAACCGTGCTCGTTTGCATATTCTCCTGATCGACAAACAAGAAATTAAATTAAACATTAATACTCAAGAATGTTTTGATCATATTTCATTAGTTTGAAGGTCATCTTACATCATGGTAATGCCTCCCAATTGACGGTCTCTCCTTCTTCTTCAAGCATCTCAAACAAGGCCACAAGGCCATGTTTGTGAGCGTACTTCTCCTCTCGCCTACTTGGTGGGCGATTCATGGCCAACTCCTGCACACACGATTAACAATTATAACTTTTAGAAATCAACATTTAGTCCATAAACATACATTTAAATAAATAAAATTGCTACAAACACTTACGAATTCATGGCGCATGGTTTCGTAACCACCACTCCCGAGATGAGAAGCCCCTATTGTTTGGAGTCTTGCCCTTGCCGCCTCTCTTTGTTGTTGAAACCTGTCTGGTGTCTCGGTGAGCTCCTGAGCAATGGCTGCCCACTCCCTGTCATCTAGCCAAACAGGTTTCTCCTTCCCCTCTCTAAATGCGTCCCTCGCCTCTGACCTACGATGCCCCATCATCAAAATGCGAGCTGTATACTGTATCCACTCATTAGAGACGACATTCATAGGGTCAGATGGCTGGAACTCTTGCTTTATCTTTGTGTTTATATAATTTTTCTTCCCCTTGTCTTGCTGATCCCATTTAGTCATGACAGAGTCATGAAATTGTATAGTGCACAATTGTCGAATGCGTGTCTTCATTGCTTTCCCTGCACTATCCATTATTGGTGCCCCATCCCTAATTGTGTAAATCTTGCTGTTGTCATGGTCATGTGCACCCCAGGGAGTGGAAGGTGACCCTATGGATGTGCTATCAACAGATGAGAGCGAAGGACGACGCTCACGTGGTGGTGGTGTCACAGCATCTGTGGCACTACCACCACAACAACCTCCCCCTGAAGACCTACTACGTGAGCGCCGTCTATGTGAAGAGGTGGTAGATCGAGCTGTAAGAGGAGTGGAAGGCTGTGTGGTATGAGGTGTGGGAGCTGCTGTCGTACCCACGGGTGTGGGAACTGGCGTCGGGAAGCCAGATGGTGAGGCAGACGTCCCTGCTCCAGAACCCCAATAACTCTGAGCCATGGCTCTCTGCTCTGGAGTCATGGACGAAAGAAAACCATATAACTGTTGGGGACTCATGCCCTGCGGTGTAGGATTAAATGAGAAATCTGGACTGTAGTCGTAGGGCGGTGAGTCACCCATGGCCTGTTGGACAAAAAACCATATGACAAACTTGTACGAAATGAAAATTACACGATTAAACAATGAATGAAAGAACCATAAGATAAACATTAACAATGATAAACAACATTGGTAAAACTATATCAACTTGCTCCTACAGTAGTGATTATGATGGTAAACATTAACAATGGTAAACAATGAATGGACCTTCAATGTCATAAACCCATTACAAATATGTCATAACTATTTGCATAATCATTGAGATACATCATTTTAAAAATCGTTATCTATTCTATCATCCTCATTAAGATCAGTAGCCCCAAAGAGATCTATGTCTATGTACATTTCAGCATCCTCATCATTAAAAGTCCCTTGATGAAGGATGTCTTCATCATCTATGTCTTCTTCCTCAACTTGTTTTTCAGCTTCCTTGGTTTGCACCTCTTCATTTGGATCTTGCTCTAGTTGCTCCTCTTCCTTTGCTTGCTCCTCTTCATTGTTGATCTCGGCTTGTTCTTGCTGCTCTCCATTACCATGTGCATCCACATCACCTTGTTGTAGCTCAAATTCTTCAAAAATTTGCTTACTGCGGGGGGCGACTTGAACCACAAACAGCCAGCGTGGATCTTTTGGATCCGCTTTAAAGACAACCTGCTCACAATGCTCTGGGCGCACAAAAGTATCTTGCTGATCGGTCCATACCTTTGTGGAGTCCACTTGGATGAGGCCACTCTTGTCTCTACGTACAGTTGCATGTGGCCCATTCATGATTACCTTGAACCACTTCACATCAAAGATAAACAACTCAAAACTTCTGAAGCCAACCTTTAATATATCTTGAATGGTTCCAAAGTAATCAAGCATTCCAGTAATTGTGTTATCATCACTTGCACTTGCACGACTTTCTTGAACAAACTGTGCTGTGACACCTTTTGGAAGGCGTGCAAGTTTACGCATGGCCTCTTCCTCTGGTTCATAATTTGACCGTTGAGAATGTCGTGGTTGATGATCTTCATGTTTATGCTCCTCGAAGAGAGCTTCTTGTTGCTCGATGAAGGCATCCAACATTTCTTCCATTGGACCTTCTTCCATTTCCTGACCTTCTTCCATTCCCTCGGGTGCTGTTACTTGACCTCCATCTGTCACTCCCTCCTGCGATATCCTCATCCTTTGTTGGGGACGAGAATTCACAGGCGCAATGTTATCAAGATGCGACTGCACACTTGCTTGGTTGTACGATTGAAACCGTAAATTTTGCAAGCGCTCCATTGGAAATATGCCAGCGTCATGAACATGCTCGTTGCAAATCCTTCGTTTTCGAAAGATTTGGTACTTACATCGCATGCATGGACACGCTATTCTCTCTTCAAGATTGAGAGGCTCCATCTAGCAGGATAACATGTATATGCAGCTCATTAAACACAGATCAGCTTATCTCCTCTCCATACAAAATTAAATAGAATTTGAACAAGGATGGCAGGAGAAGCTAACTCTATTCATAAATAGCTGTTTATAAAGGCCTTATGCAATAATCTAAATGCATAGTATAAGTATAAGCTTGCATAATAAGGCTGCAAGACTTATGCATAAGCTCTATGCATAAGCCTTATGCATAAGCCATATGCATAAGCTCTATGCATAAGCCATATGCATAAGTCTTATGCACACGCTCTATGCATAAGTCTTATGCATAAGCCATATGCACACGCTCTATGCACAAGTCTTATGCATAAGCCATAAGCTCTATGCATAAACTGTAAGCTTGTTTGGCTCCCTTGTTGGAAAAATTCCGCCAGAGTCTCCTTTGTAATTAGAACCAAATCCTAAATGAAAATGCAACTTCTCAAATCACAATGCAATACTCTTTGTATCCCACAATGTCATGAAAGATCATATGCACTCTTTGTCCATCAAAGCATTTGCAATATCCACATAATATGACGGAAAAGGGGCCCCATTGCCCAAATGCATCCACAACGTCGATGGTGAGGATTGTTGAGGACGCGCGTTGAAGCTTGCCGATCTCCCGGCCAAGCTCTTCTCACCCCTTCACCGAGTTTTCCTCCAAGGTGAAGGTTGAGGCCATTTCTTCACACCGGTGTACCTAATCCCCCTTTGTACCGCTTTACCAAGCAATCACGGCACAAAGAGTTCAAGCCATTCTCCCCTTGGCCTCTCCAACCAATGCCAAGGTACCCTCACACATTGCTAGATTCTATAGAAACTTGAAGTGGTTGCAATGGTGAGTGTAGGTACAAAATGATGTGGATAATATTAAATGATAGAACAAGTTTGTTGGCTTACAAGTATTGAGCATGACTCATGCCCTTTTACAATTTAGAACTCATCAATAAAGCATGGACTCATGCCTCTATCCATCATCCAAAAGCTCCAACACAAACCAACAATTCACAATGCCCTCACCATGGCATTTGCATAAGCATTTGTTAACCACAATCAAGGCATTTGCAATTGCATTTCAACAATCCCTTTCACATAAGCCTTATGCACACGCTCTATGCATAAGCCTTATGCACACGCTCTATGCATAAGCGTTATGCATAAGCTCTATGCATAAGCCATATTCATAAGCCATTTGCATAAGCTCTATGCATAAGCCATATGCATAAGTCTTATGCATACGCTCTATGCAAGACTTATGCATAAGCTCTATGCATAAGCTCTATGCTATATGCCTTATGCACTATGCTAACCCTCAATCCCATCACCCAATGGTGTAATAAACATGATCTTGTTTTACATGGATAATAGATCTTACCTTGATAACATATATAAACTCTATGAATAAAGAGAATACCTTATGCATAGAAAAACAGAGCATAAGACTTATATGTTATATGTATAAGAGAGTAAAAACATTCAAAAAGCTTTCAACAAGAAGGCTACGCAAGCTCTATGTACAATGTCCATGCAAGCTTTCAAGAAACCTATGCATAGAGATTTTATAAGCTTGTAAGAAACCTATGCATAGAGATTTTATAAGCTTGCAAACTCTATGCATAAAGCCTATGCATAGAGCTTATGCATAAAGATTTCACAAGCTCACAAGCTCTATGAATAGAGCTTATGCATAACGCTTGCAAGAAGGCTATGCATAGAGATTGCAAGCTTATTATAGGTTTTATGCATAGATATTAAATTAATCCTATGTGTAAGCTTACAAGAACCCAAAACTAACCCTAAACCATAAAATAGGGATGCAATAATTCATAGAAAATAGCATAAACAAGAAAAATCGAAAGAGGATTTACCTCTTTTTTGCAAAGCTGAAGGAGAGGATTGGTGAAAGATTGGTGAGGTGAAAGAGCTGCAAAACAAAATATTAAACAAACTAATTAGTAAATTAAACACAAGAAAAAGAACTAATACAAAACCCTAAAATCTCTATGCATGCATTAGGAGAAATATGCATACATAGAGAGCTCTCAACATGCATAGAGAGCCAAAAAAACACAAAATCTTAAATGTCCTAATTCTTAAATTAAAAAGTAAAAGCATTTGCAAGAACATATTAGGAGAAGGAGAAGAGGAGAAAAGAAGAAAGAAGAAAGAAGGAGAAAAGAGGAGAGAGGAAAAAAGAGGAGAGAGAGAGAGAGAAAGAGAAGAGGGAGAGAAAGAGACCTTTTTGGGTTCTTCCTGCGCCGTTTCTGCGAAAAAACCAGAAAATAGGCTCTCGGCTGTGAAAAACTTACGAGCGTCGGTATAGGCCACGGAATATGCGTCGGAATATATCTCGGTATATGCTACGGAATATGCGTCGGAATATGCGTCGGTATATGCTACGGAATATGCGTCGGTATAAACGTCGGAATGAGCGTCGGTATAGGCGCCGGTATACGCGACGGGACACAAAAATTTAAAAAAACCCCGCCATGCTTGTCTCCTCCAACATTGCGAGACGGACATACCGACGTTCGACATTTGCGTCGGTATTTTAACGTCGGTATGCCCTCAAGCTCTTGTAGTGTCACATCTATCACTTCACATTCATTTATATCACATCACATCACATCTCTTTACATCATATCACATCTATCCACATTCACATCACATTCACATCCACATCCCTTTTCATCACATCACATCTCATCCACATCCACATTCACATCCATTTGCATCACATCACATCCTTTTACATTCACATCCACATTCACATCCACTTACATCACATCACATCCTTTCACATCCACATCCACATTCACATCCATTCACATCCTTTCACATCCACATCCACATTCACATCCATTTACATCACATCACCTCCTTTCACATCCACATCCACATTCACATCCATTTGCATCACATCACATCCTTTCACATCCACATCCACACCCATTTGTATCACATCACATCCTTTCACATCCACATCTACATTCATTTATATCACATTCTTTCACATACATATCCACATCCATTTACTTCCCATCATCCTCACATATCCTCTCATCTCATCATTCACATCCACATCCATTTACTTCACATCCACATCCACATCCATTTACTTCACATATCATCCTCACATATCCTCTCATCATTCACATCCACATCCATTTACTTCACATCTCATCCCCATTCTTTTTCATCACACCATATCCTATCACATCCCATTTGCATCTTATTTTTCATCTTATCACATCTATTCACATGCTATTCCCATTTAGTAGCTTTTTCTAATTTGATACCGATAATGGGACTTTTTCTAAATTTCTGCCAATTTCTTGGCCTAGATAAAGGTTCGTTTTTTCGATGACTATTTCCATATTCCTTCTCAATTCCTCAAATGAATTATATTCAATATTCCTCTTTTGAATAAAAGAATTCATGGGATTATATTTCCACTTTTGATGAATAATCATAAATTGAATTATACTAAAAATTCCTCTTCTTCCCATTTAATTTCTTGAATATCAAATACCATGGGAATTCCTCTCTTTGCATTTAATTATTTGCATTCCAATGTCATGGAAATTCCTCTTTTATCATCAAATATTTCTCATAAAATAAATTCATCTAAAATAAAATACCCATTAATTCAATATGCTAGAATTTTCTCTGTTTCCATTTAAATGATTAAATTTCAAATGTCATAGGAATTTCTCTTTTATCATTTAAATATTTCTCATAGATGAAATAAATTTATCCAAAATTTATCTTTGAATTTAAATAAAATATCCATTAATTCCAATTGCTAGGAGTTTCTCTTTTCCCATTTAAATATTTCTCATAGATAAAATAAATTTATCTAAAATTTATCTTTGAATTTAAATAAAACATCCATTAATTCCAATATGCTAGGAGTTTCTCTTTTCCCATTTAAATGATTGAATTCCAATGTCATAGGAACTCCTCTTTTATTATATAAATATTTCTCATAGATAAAAAAAATTAATCTAAAATTCATCTTTGAATTCAAATAAAATATCCATTAGCTCCAATATGCTAGGAATTGCTCTTTTTCTATTTTAATGATTGATTTCCAATGTCATAGGAATTTCTCTTTTATCATTTAAATATAATTACCATAATCTTCTCTTTTCTTAATTTTTTTAGTTACACATAAACTTAAAAAATAGTTTTCCATTGAATGTGACAAGAACCATTATTTTAGCCTAGGATATCCAATCCTAGAATATGGTAGGAAGTCTTCTTTTCATGTTATGCATAAGAATGAATTATGTATCAATTTTCTTAAAAAATTACCATCGCTCTGCTGCGCTATTACTGGCAATTTTTAATTTTTATGAAAAGATTAAGACATAGTAAAGTAATTATGATAGTGTAACTATCTTTTAGCCTTAAATCCAATTTATGGATTTACCTCATAATATTACCACATTTTTCAAGCATATAAGTATAAAAATCATTTTCATAAACCTCTAGCTTTACAAGCCTAGAGTTGATGTGATTAATCACTAAAATTCATTAGAGAGCTTCATTTGCATTGAAGAACCATTCAATTGAATACTTCTCAAGCTTGAGAGGGGTTGAGAAGTGAAAAACATTTAGAAGATTAAGGAAAAGACCATAAAATCACACTTTACCTCTTGTTTTGCTTGATTCTTTAGTCATTGGAGAGACCCCCAACCAATCAATTAGTTGGTATGTTGAGGAAGGCTCCAAAGAAGGTTGAAGAGAGAGAGAAGCTCCAATCTCTCCAAATTGTAGAGGATTTTTAGAGGATAATAGAAAATATCATTATTTTAGTATAATATTGGCATGGTATAGTTTACAGATTTTTTTACAAAGGACTAAGGACTATTTATAGGAAAGGGAGGCCTCTAGCCAAGTCCAACTAGGTTCTAGAATTTTTTAAGTTCAGTTTGGTTGAATTTGGACAAGATTTGGATCTAGTTTGGCTCCCTTTTGATTTGGTTTGATCCAGGAGAGAGGAGAGATAAAAATATCACAATATTTATAGTTAAAAACTCCACTACGTGTGAAATAGGCGCCTCCTTGAAATGCCCCCTTCTTCTTACCAAGGTGTCAAAAATGTATCATTATACCCAAAATATCTCATTTTTTTAGTAATATCTCACAGTTTTTTTACTAATAAACCTTATACTCAGTCAACTCTTCATCTTATGTGTGCATTTACTAATTTTTGGGTATTTTTCTTTTATAAACTGGATTTATCTCCTCCCCACACTTGGATTGATCCTATTGGCCCATAGGAATCTTAATTGGACCATAATCCAAAAATTTCTGAAAATCTAGACCCTTAGGCTAAGGTCCTTTATACATATTCTCAATTAATTCCAAATGCACATTGGAAAGTTCTTTTTGAATTTATGTTTCAGGGGAAACCATTTTAGACACTAGAAGGATTTTTATATCCAAAAATATCTCAATTTTGGATTACCTCCTTCTAGACATTTTCTCTCTCTAGGCCAAAGCAGGGTAAAACAGGATCTTTCTGAGAGGGGAATAATTATAAGATCAAAAGGGGAGGTTATTTCAGAGAGGAGAATAATTATTAGATCAGAAGGGGAGGTTCTTACACCTTTACACCTCAAAAGCTAGAGGGAGCAAGTTTATTACCCGTCCTTGAAATGTAGTTGATTCATCACATAAAGACAACGAGAAAACGGTTGAGCCCCTTGGTATGCCAAAAATTTTTGTAGGGCATTCTCTTGTTGATGGTGGAGAGTGTAGTGGTTCGGAGAGATGAGCCTTGATGAGAAGCTTGGGATTCCACAAATGAGGACACCTGGTGTGAAGAAGGCTATGGAAGCCATGAATGCAAAGTTAGGAAGATCTGGAAGAGTCAAAAACCCTGTGCAGAGGTTGACGTATGATGGTTATGTGGCACATCACTATGCTTATATGGGAAAAGTGCACGTTGTAGAACCCACATGTTTTGATGAGGCTATTGGAAATGTGTGTTGAGAGAAAGCTATGGATGAGGAGATGGATGCATTGTATAGAAATGAGACTTGGGATTTGGTGCCATTTCTTGAAGGCAAGAAAGATATTGCTTGTAAGTGGGTGTATAAGGTGAAACATAACAATGATGGTAGCATAAGCAGGTACAAGACTAGATTGGTAGCTAAAGGATATGCACAGACACATGGGATTGATGAGGAGACATTTCACTACTACATGTTAGCCTAATACCGGGGCTTGTACCGGCGCTATTTAACGGGGTGTAAAAAAGCCACGTCATCGGTATAAGCGCCGGTATATGCGCCGGAACCATAGCGTCGGTATAACTGTCGGGTAACACACCCGGCACCTATACCGACGTCTATACCGGTGTCTATACCGGCGCCTATACCAGCGTCTGTACCCACCTTAATACCGACAAAAATACCAATGAATATAGCGACGTCGGTACCGGGGCATATACCGACGCTGTAGCAGAAATTTTTTTTTGGGCAGAATAGTGCTGTGCCTGGCTGTTGCCTAGCTGCCTGCAATGAGCAGGATCAACAACAGTAACAGACAGCACCATTCTGTCTACAATAGAGCACAAAAACAACCGTGCTCGTTTGCATATTCTCCTGATCGACAAATAAGAAATTAAATTAAACATTAATACTCAAGAATGTTTTGATCATATTTCATTAGTTTGAAGGTCATCTTACATCATGGTAATGCCTCCCAATTGACGGTCTCTCCTTCTTCTTCAAGCATCTCAAACAAGGCCACAAGGCCATGTTTGTGAGCGTACTTCTCCTCTCGCCTACTCCCTGTCATCTAGCCACTCCCTGTCATCTAGCCAAACAGGTTTCTCCTTCCCCTCTCTAAATGCGTCCCTCGCCTCTGACCTACGATGCCCCATCAAAATGCGAGCTGTATACTGTATCCACTCATTAGAGACGACATTCATAGGGTCAGATGGCTGGAACTCTTGCTTTATCTTTGTGTTTATATAATTTTTCTTCCCCTTGTCTTGCTGATCCCATTTAGTCATGACAGAGTCATGAAATTGTATAGTGCACAATTGTCGAATGCGTGTCTTCATTGCTTTCCCTGCACTATCCATTATTGGTGCCCCATCCCTAATTGTGTAAATCTTGCTGTTGTCATGGTCATGTGCACCCCAGGGAGTGGAAGGTGACCCTATGGGTGTGCTATCAACAGATGAGAGCGAAGGACGACGCTCACGTGGTGGTGGTGTCACAGCATCTGTGGCACTACCACCACAACAACCTCCCCCTGAAGACCTACTACGTGAGCGCCGTCTATGTGAAGAGGTGGTAGATCGAGCTGTAAGAGGAGTGGAAGGCTGTGTGGTATGAGGTGTGGGAGCTGCTGTCGTACCCACGGGTGTGGGAACTGGCGTCGGGAAGCCAGATGGTGAGGCAGATGTCCCTGCTCCAGAACCCCAATAACTCTGAGCCATGGCTCTCTGCTCTGGAGTCATGGACGAAAGAAAACCATATAACTGCTGGGGACTCATGCCCTGCGGTGTAGGATTAAATGAGAAATCTGGACTGTAGTCGTAGGAAAGGGCGGTGAGTCACCCATGGCCTGTTGGACAAAAAACCATATGACAAACTTGTACGAAATGAAAATTACACGGTAAACAATGAATGAAAGAACCATAAGATAAACATTAACAATGATAAACAACATTGGTAAAACTATATCAACTTGCTCCTACAGTAGTGATTATGATGGTAAACATTAACAATGGTAAACAATGAATGGACCTTCAATGTCATAAACCCATTACAAATATGTCAAAACTATTTGCATAATCATTGAGATACATCATTTTAAAAATCGTTATCTATTCTATCATCCTCATTAAGATCAGTAGCCCCAAAGAGATCTATGTCTATGTACATTTCAGCATCCTCATCATTAAAAGTCCCTTGATGAAGGATGTCTTCATCATCTATGTCTTCTTCCTCAACTTATTTTTCAGCTTCCTTGGTTTGCACCTCTTCATTTGGATCTTGCTCTAGTTGCTCCTCTTCCTTTGCTTGCTCCTCTTCATTGTTGATCTCGGCTTGTTCTTGCTGCTCTTCATTACCATGTGCATCCACATCACCTTGTTGTAGCTCAAATTCTTCAAAAATTTGCTTACTCCGGGGGGCGACTTGAACCACAAACAGCCAGTGTGGATCTTTTGGATCCGCTTTAAAGACAACCTGCTCACAATGCTCTGGGCGCACAAAAGTATCTTGCTGATCGGTCCATACCTTTGTGGAGTCCACTTGGATGAGGCCACTCTTGTCTCTGCGTACAGTTGCATGTGGCCCATTCATGATTACCTTGAACCACTTCACATCAAAGATAAACAACTCAAAACTTCTGAAGCCAACCTTTAATATATCTTGAATGGTTCCAAAGTAATCAAGCATTCCAGTAATTGTGTTATCATCACTTGCACTTGCATGACTTTCTTGAACAAATTGTGCTGTGACACCACAATCAAAGGTTGCTCTTCTTTGGTCTATTCGTTCTACTCGAAAATGACGTCCATGTGACCAAAACGCCCCATATTTGTGATACTACAAATAGCACAAAAAGTTTGTTGATGGAGAATCAAACACAGAGACATGTAGAGAAAAAAAAGAGAGACATGAACTTAAACACTTACATGCCAATCGCATCCTTTTGTAAGCTCCTCCTCCTCCTCTGTTTATAGGTAAACCAGCACGTTTGGCTTCTAAAATTGTAGCTTCTAGCCATCTACCTGTGGGAAAGTCCGGAAGAGCTTGCATACCTTCTGGATATGGGAGATTTCTTGTAGTGCGATTCCTTCTGAAACTTAAACGATCTTGTACTCGCTGTCGCTTGAGAGCTTCATATGTCTCAATCCACTTCTCCATTACATGAGAGTTCAAGATGCAAAATTTGTTGATTTTTTCTCTCAAAGTGTTATCCATCTTTCTCTTAATGCCTTGGCCTTGAGGTTCCTCACCAATGACTTGCCTGTTGGACTCTTGAGACCATAGTCGAGGTATCTCTGGATCTGAGGAACTTAAATATTCAGTGATGTAAACAAGGGACTCTTGTATCAGCCACCCTTCTGACATATTACCCTCTGGGCGAGCCATTTGGCGAACAAATCCCTTTAATGTCTTCATAAACCTCTCCAAAAAGAACATCCATCTTGAATGGACTGTTCCAGCAACCTCATCTACAACATGAACTAGCAGATGCATCTGGATTGTTAATAAACTTGTAGGGAAAAACTTCTCTACCATGCAGACTGCCTCTATGGAGTTTAAACGCGCTGTCTCCAAAGTGTCTCTCTTTATCTCTTTTGAAGAAATCCAGCGCACCAATGTGCCAATCTTATAGATAGTAGCTCTAATGTCTTCAGTGAGGCAATCTTTTATTGCTATGGGTAGCACAAATTGTAGAAACTTGTGCCAATCATGACTCTTGAGACCACTAAGATCATCATCCTTTGTAAATGCACTTTTCAAGCAATGCATACAACCTGTAGGAGTCTAAAACTCAGAAATTGTCCTCTTGACTTGTTGTTCCTCCATCTTGCTAAAAACCCATGGGGCTCTTGGAAGTAGCAACTTTCCATTGGGTCTAGTGCGAGCCCACAACTCTTGCATACAACCAATCTCTTCCAAGTCATCCCTTTGGCCTTTAGTATCCTTTTTTCCTGTCATGGTCTTCCACAGAATGTCAGCTACATTCTTGAAAATATGCATCGGGTCAAGCAAATGGTTTATAAGGAGATCACCCCAATAGGGGAGTTGGTGAAAGATAGAGAGCCTCTTCATCCCAGGACATGCCAAGTTGCCACATTCCTCCCATTTGATCTTCCAATCGCTTGCCTTCAATGCACTTGGAGGAGGTCTTCCTAGATTACCATCCCGCAATTCATGATTTTCTGGAAGATACCTAACATGTCCTTGGTAGACATTCTTTCGTAATGCTTTTGAGTATCTTGAATCAAGTCGAGGACCACATACAGGACATGCATTGTAACCCGATATAGACAAACCTAAGCATTCTCCATAGCCAGGCCAATCATGCATTGTCCACATGAGAATACCTTGCACAGTTGTAAGTTTTTGGCCACTCTGCTGCTTTGACATGTCCTTCACTTCAATTCCGTTCCACAAGGTGCGTAACTCATCAATAAGTGGTGCCAAATATACATCCATGTTCTTCACCTTGTACTTTCCTGGAACTATTAATGAGAGCAACAGATGACCTTTCTTTATTGCTAACCATGGCGGAAGATTATAATTCACAAGGCAAACAGGCCATGTGCTCCATGAAGAGCTCCTTAAACCAAAAGGGTTTACACCATCCATTGCTAGGCCAAGACGGAGGTTTCTAGGTTCTTCCTTAAAAGTCGGCCATTTCTCTTCAATGTGTCTCCATGCGGGTGAGTCAGCAGGCACACGCATCACTTCATCTGTGGATCGAGTTGTGGCATGCCATGTCATCAAGCTTGCTATTGATTTGCACCTGAACATGCTTTTTATCCTTGGGATGATTGGAAAGTGCCTGAGAACCTTTACCGGGACAGCTTCCCCCTGAACATCTTCTCTATATCTGTTAGAGCCACAATGGGGACATTCTTGCAAATGCTCATATTCATGGCGAAAGAGGCAACAATCATTGCGACAAGCATGAATATTATTGTAATCCATGCCTATGGATTTCAATAACTTCTTCGCATCTGCACGAGATGGAGGCATCTCGTTGCCAGGGGGCAATATTTGATCTTTCAAAAGCCTGCAAGTATGGCAATATCTGATTTTCTCAAATACAAGTTGATAATTTAACATTTCAACAGTAGGTGTAATCTCCAAAAAAAGACCTTACTTGAATAGTTCAGTGACACTTGTATTAGACCATCCAAAAACTGACTGCAAATTTAGCATCGTAAGAGATGCACGCAATACAGATATGTTGGCACCATTGTATAATGGAAGGCGTGCAAGTTTACGCATGGCCTCTTCCTCTGGTTCATAATTTGACCGTTGAGAATGTCGTGGTTGATGATCTTCATGTTCATGCTCCTCGAAGAGAGCTTCTTGTTGCTCGATGAAGGCATCCAACATTTCTTCCATTGGACCTTCTTCCATTTCCTGACCTTCTTCCATTCCCTCGGGTGCTGTTAATTGAGCTCCATCTGTCACTCCCTCCTGCGATATCCTCATCCTTTGTTGGGGACGAGAATTCACAGGCGCAATGTTATCAAGATGCGGCTGCACACTTGCTTGGTTGTACGATTGAAACCGTAAATTTTGCAAGCGCTCCATTGGAAATATGCCAGCGTCATGAACATGCTCGTTGCAAATCCTTCGTTTTCGAAAGATTTGGTATTTACATCGCATGCAATCACGGCACAAAGAGTTCAAGCCATTCTCCCCTTGGCCTCTCCAACCAATGCCAAGGTACCCTCACACATTGCTAGATTCTATAGAAACTTGAAGTGGTTGCAATGGTGAGTGTAGGTACAAAATGATGTGGATAATATCAAATGATAGAACAAGTTTGTTGGCTTACAAGTATTGAGCATGACTCATGCCCTTTTACAATTTAGAACTCATCAATAAAGCATGGACTCATGCCTCAATCCATCATCCAAAAGCTCCAACACAAACCAACAATTCACAATGCCCTCACCATGGCATTTGCATAAGCATTTGTTAACCACAATCAAGGCATTTGCAATTGCATTTCAACAATCCCTTTCACATAAGCTCTATGCAATTACGCTCTATGCATAAGCCTTATGCACACGCTCTATGCATAAGCCTTATGCATAAGCTCTATGCATAAGTCATATGCATAAGTCATGCGTACGCTCTATGCATAAGCCATATGCATAAACTCTATGCATAAGTCTTATGCATAAGTCTTATGCATAAGTCTTATGCATACGCTCTATGCATAAGTCTCTTGCACACGCTCTATGCAAGACTTATGCATAAGCTCTATGCATAAGCTCTATGCTATATGCCTTATGCACTATTATGCTAACCCTTAATCCCTTTCACATAAGCCTTATGCACACGCTCTATGCAATTACGCTCTATGCATAAGCCTTATGCACACGCTCTATGCATAAGCCTTATGCATAAGCTCTATGCATAAGCCATATGCATAAGTCTTATGCGTACGCTCTATGCATAAGCCATATGCATAAACTCTATGCATAAGTCATATGCATAAGTCTTATGCATACGCTCTATGCATAAGTCTCTTGCATACGCTCTATGCAAGACCTATGCATAAGCTCTATGCATAAGCTCTATGCTATATGCCTTATGCACTATGCTAACCCTTAATCCCATCACCCAATGGTGTAATAAACATGATCTTGTTTTACGTACATGGATAATAGAGATTGCAAGCTTATTATAGGTTTTGTGCATAGATATTAAATTAATCCTATGTGTAAGCTTACAAGAACCCAAAACTAACCCTAAACCATAAAACAGGGATGCAAAAATTCATAGAAAATAGCATAAACAAGAAAAATCGAAAGAGGATCTACCTCTTTTTTGCAAAGCTGAAGGAGAGGATTGGTGAAAGATTGGTGAGGTGAAAGAGCTGCAAAACAAAATATTTAACAAACTAATTAGTAAATTAAACACAAGAAAAAGAACTAATACAAAACCCTAAAATCTCTATGCATGCATTAGGAGATCTATGCATACATAGAGAGCTCTCAATATGCATAGAGAGCCAAAAAAACACAAAACCCTAAATGTCCTAATTCTTGAATTAAAAACTAAAAGCAATTGCAATAACATGTTAGGAGAAGGAGAAGAGGAGAAAAGAAGAAAGAAGGAGAAAAGAGGAGAGAGGAAAAAAGAGGAGAGAGAGAGAAAGAGAAGAGGGAGAGAAAGCACCTTAATTCGCTTCTACTTGCGCTTCTTCTCCGAAAAAACCAGAAAATAGGCTCTCGGCTGTGAAAAACTTACGAGCGCCGGTATATGCTACGGAATATACGTCGGAATATACGTCGGTATATGCTACGGAATATGCGTCGGTATAGACGTCGGAATAAACGTCGGTATAGACGTCGGAATACGAAAATTTAAAAAAACCCCGCCATGCTTGTCTTCTCCAACATGACGACGGACATACCGACGTTCGACATTTGCGTCGGTATGTCCTCAAGCTCTTGTAGTGTTTGTCCCCAGTTGCAAAGATGGCAATTGTGAGAGTTGTGAGCGGTGGCTACAGATAAAGCCTGGTTTTTACATCAGATGGATGCAAAAAATGTGTTCTTGCATGGTGACTTAAAGAAGAGGTATGTATGGATCAGCCACCAGGTTTTGAGGATACAGGTCACCCAAAATATATATGTTAGCTTCTTAAGGTCTTGTATGGGCTGAAGCAAGCTCCATGAGCATGGATGACAAGATTGCTCATGAGTATCTTGTCAATATTGGTTTTCAGATCACTCTTTGTATGTGCGCAAGAGTGATAAAGGTATTATGATCATCATCATTTATGTAGATGATCTTATTCTTGCGGGTGAAAACTTGGAAGAGATTGAGCATGTGAAAAGTCTTCTCAAAAGGAAGTTTGAGATGAAGGATTTGGGAGATCTGCGCTACTTTTTGGGAATTGAGGTCATTGGCACACCTGATGGCATTTTGTTGGGATGACTGATTAAGTCAGGCTCCATTAGATCAAAATGTCAACCTTAGTGCGGGTGCAAGTTATGTGTTGGAGGATCCCACTATGTATAGGAAGATTGTAGGGAGTTTGATCTATGTCATGATCAGCAGGCTAGATTTGAGTTACACTATTGGCTTAGAGAGCCAGTTTATGTAGGTTCCACACAAACCACATCTTGAGAGTGTGCAACACACACGTCGATATTTGAGGGCCACTATTGATTATGCATTGTTTGCAGTTGGTGTACCATTGGAGCTATATGGGTACACAGATGCAGATTGGACAGGTAGCATCTCAGACAGGAGATCTACGAGTGGATTTATGTTCTCACTAGGGAGTGCTACTATGACATGGAGAAGCAAGAAGCAACCCGCAATTGCCTTGTCGAGCACAGAGGCAAAGTATAGAGGAGCTTTGGTGGAAGTGTGTGAGGTAGCTTGGTTACACAAGCTAATTACTGATTTGGAGGTTGCATGTGGAGAGAAAGGTTGCCATATATTTGACAATCTTAACAGTACACAATTGGCCCAAGAACCCAATTTTCCATCCATGGACAAAACACATTGAGGTACATTACCACTTCATTAGGAAGAGAGTCTTGGTAGGTGACATTGACTTGGCCTACGTTAGCACACATGATCAAGTTGCTAACATCTTCACAAAGGCCTTGGGAGTTGAGAAGCTCCACAGATTTTGAGATATGGTTAGAGTTCACAAGCTGAGTTGAGCTTGAGGGGGAGTGTTGAGATATCAAGCTCAACATGAGCTAACACTCACGAGGCACATGCATGATTATTGATGCTACTGACCATAATTCTGATTACCTATTTGGCCACAACCTTGGCCATGTCCACGACCTCTACCTCTTTCTCTACCTGAACTATTTTTGTTTTGTGAAGACTATTGATCTTCACCCAAATTATTCTCTTCAATAATCAACATTGACACCAAATCTGTGAAGTTGGGAATGTTCTCCCAAGTTTGAATAGACGTCTTAAATACCTTGTATTATGCCCCGAGACCACGTAGACACACTTCCACCTTATCATCATCATCAACAGAAACACCAATTGATTTTGCAAGGGATTCCATAATGTCCTTGATCTTCAAGGCATAATCATTCATCAAAGGCATGTTTTTCTTCTCCACGGTATGAAGCTCATTCTTCAACTGAATCTTTTGTGCCTTGGTGTTGATTTCATATAGCGGTGTCCCATGCCTCCTTAGGTAACTTGGCATCCTGTATATGCCCAATCATGGTGGCATGTATACTAATATAAATCCAATATATGAATTTCCTTTCTCCTTGATTCAAATCCTTGAATTCTTTTATATCTGTAGAAATTAGGTTAATCTCCTCCTCATGTTCACGTTCAATGTAGTCCGAGTAACCTTTTCCCATTCGAAAATTTATCAATCTAAACCTTCAAGCATGGAAGTTGTTCTTGTCAAGATTCTCTACAACAATATGGTCTATTCCATCATTTGGCATCTTGTTTGCAACACAACTTTACAAAAAATAGCACTCTTGTTTAACCTACACAAATTGATATATTCTCTGGAGCGGTACTATACTGCACCCAAGCTGTCACAACCAATGACCTCAATTTGCATACATACACCCGATGGCAATTTTAAGACCTCTTTATAGTACACACAGTGTCTGCACAACCAATTGCCCTTCCTGCAATTCCAAAATCAGAGTTCTGCCAAAGAATAGAAACTTACCCGTAGTATCCACCATGAATTATTGCGAACTGAAAAATGGAGGCCCAAACGTGCTCGAAACGTATTTTTGCCCCTACAAATTTTCCCAACGGACAGTATAGATGCCCTGTAGCTCTTCTCATCTGAAGAAATCTCCTCAATCAAAGTTCGTTTACCGGTGCCTCTTGAAGAGCTCCTGACAAGGGTGTAGTAGCCAACCCAAAGGGGGAAGAGTAGATGAAGCTCTTACCCTCGTACCGCTTCTTGTGCTTCTCTTGCTTGCTACTCACCCTTAGCATGAGAACCAGTTTCTAATACCATAAAAAGATGCAATAGAGAAGAGATCTTGAGCTCTTCCAAGCACATAAACTCACACAAACCATAGAAGAGAACACACAAGGTGAGAGGTTAAAAATTCTTCCTCTTCTTCACACAACAAAATAGTTCTACAAAAATGAGAAAGTGACTAACACACATAATAGAGTATATACAAATGGTCCATAATGTGAACATGCTAAGTGGAGTGAGTAGGTGTGGACTAGTCGTCGTCCGTGTAGTCCATCTATAGAATATCTAGTGAAGATATGTCGGTGCCAGCTACCAAACCCGCTAGTGATGTAAATGTCAAACAGTCATGCAAGCGCCTCGTGAGTGTCATCTCATGTTGAGCTTGACATCATCTCAACAGCCTTACCCTTACTTTGTGCTTAATGGCACCACAAATATCAACAACGATTACTAGGAGACCTATGTCATAAACTCTATGCATCACTAGCATGCACAGGGGTGGCAGGACTCGATGAGCCAGGAATGGGTGAGGTAATCTCCAACATAGCTATCTCATGCTACTTAAGGGAGAGAATTTTGAAGAAATTTTAGATCTCATCTTGTATGTAGTCTCGTAGGCTACCAGATATGACTGTTTTAAAACAAGACAAGATTAAGGCTCAAAACAAAACATATTCGTAGCATGTCACTTGGGTGATTCTGAATATTTGATGTGTAGGACATAAACTTAGAGATGGATGAAACTAAGTGTTAGATTCGTTGTTTATGTGTTGTTTAATAATTTTAGCATGTATTGGTAATATGTAATGTGTTTGAATGGACAACTTGTAGGTTGGTGAGATTGATGAGTTTTGTGCTCATAAGCCGATATGGCTGGGACATGATGGCGATGATTTGGCATAAGTAATTACCAAGAAGGTTTTTCTTTTAGTATTTTGGTATTGATGGGATAGCCAATGAATTTGGTATTTTGGCCGTGGTATTTACTATGAGATATTTTTGTTTTTTTTTTTGCCGCCCACTTTTGTTAAACATAGGCATGGACTTATTAATTTGGTTACATGTGAACTAGCCCTTGGAGGTTTATATGTATTTTTCCTTATTGATTTGGATAGGAAGGATTTATTTTAGCTTTTGGTAAAAGTAAGTCTTGTTTTTGTAAAGGGAAATCCCTTGCAATAGCGTGCAACTATTTTTTGTATGTGGTCTATTTTTTTTAATAAAGACATAGATGCCCAAGAAGTGGGAGTATGTCGACACTTCTTGGGGGCGGGGCGGGGGGGGGTCGATTGCACCCAATACTTGTCTTTCATATGATGAAGTATATTTTTCAAGTGTTTACGTTCATCTTCTTATGTTGATTTAATTTATTTCTATTCAGTTTATTTATTATTGTGAGAACTTGATTTAAGCTTGTACTTGGAAAAAGATTCATGTTTTAGTGGTGTCAACGTCTCTTTAAGGTTTGAAATCAAAAATATATTTTTGAAGCAATCCAAAAATTCATAGGTATGGCTAAACTCTTGTAAACTTGAATTTATTAAATTTAGAAAGTATGTAAACAATTTGCATGGGACTTATAAAAGTTTGCAAGATTTTGCATAAGGGTATATATCAATTTCCAAGCCTAAGGAGAAGGTGGAGGAACCCTATGATAAGAATAAAAAAAGCTTTTACCCAAAGGACAAGGACTAAAAGACAAAGGAGGTGATAAACCACTCTATAAAAACCACCAAACCATCCTTTATCTTGAAAAGGGATTTTCCAATTTTTTTTCTCTCCATGATCCCACCATATGGATGAATTTAGTAATTGAAGGAGTCTTGAGCCCAATTATCAGATTTCTTAACCACTATTACTAACAAAAATCCATAATGGAGGGTGAATAATTTTCCACAAATCAATTTTATGAAGAAGCGTTAATCATTATTTATAGAGTCATTTATATTTGGATTTTAAAAAAGAGAAGCTTTAACCAAAGGATGAAACTCAGGTTTGCAAGTGGAAATTGAGGCAATTGATTATTTCTCCTCCCTCTTTTCCATTCAGGGGACGACGAAAAATCCCAAGGCAGTGAATTTTTTTTTTCTCTCCTGAGTGTAATGTTGCATGCTCTTCTGCCCATGTATAAAACCACGCTTTGCTAAAAAAGCTTTAATTTATAAATATTTAAGTTTAATCTTTAGTTAAAGCTTAAAAGAGATTTAAATTATATATATATTTTTAAAAGGGTTTCATATTTTAGCTGGCTACATTTTTCTCACAGCCGACAGCCATGGAGATGCTTTGCCAAAAAGCTTTAGTTTAAAAACTCTTTATATTTTGAGCTGGCCTATTATTTTTGTTTTCTTGACTCTCCATTGTGGTGATACCACCACATTTCATTCTTGCCCAAAGTAAGAAAAAACTAGCTAGACTATATGTATTAATAGCTAGTAGCTAATAGTTTACCTATTCTTAGCTATCAAGCCTAGCTTCTAAAGATATTAAACTTAGAATTCTTGTTATTTTAACCGCTCCAAAACTTTTAATCATGCTCAAATTTAAGCTTGTGGAGCCAAAATTTAAGTGTCCAAAAACTTCAAGTAAAATTCTTATACGAGGGTGTTAAATAGCTTACGTAGGTATATACATTTATTTAACTTATGAAAGAATAAGTTAAGACCTTCTAAAACCAAAATATGGTGGAACAATATTGATAAATTTCGATTATGTGACACTAAGAGCAAACCTATCAAAGACTTCCCTTTAGATTTTTATGTTAAATGGAAAATTATGTCCATAAGGTTGTCTTCTTAAAGTTTGAGGGACACATGGCCTAGCTATATATATATATATATTGTGAAGGTACTTTTACAAGATTCAATGAAATTTATTCCATAGATTTTCTCCATTGCTAGAGAAAATAATACTTAATTTGACAGCAGTCTTGTTTTAGGCAAGTTAAAAGAAAGTGGAAAAATCCTCGTGATAACTATTAAAGGATGAACTAGTGATGTTCCAAATTTTATAACATGTATAATTTTATTTCTTTTAGCCAAGTTTGTATTAGAGATAATAGAATATTGTTAGAATTATTATCATGTCCTCTTTGTGTACATGTGTGTTTGCATGGAACTCCACTAACACAAGTGCATGATCATAACTCCTTCTTTGAATGGTTGTACAAACCCAAAGTCCTTCCTAGTTTAGAGACCTTCTTTATGGTAGGAGCCTACAAAACCAAAAAAAAAAAGCAAAACTTAAATTAATAAAAAAAAGCCAAAACTTAAATCTTGTAGTCTATCTTACAAATATTATATCCTTGAAATGGAAGATTTGTAATGGAGAGGCGAGGGAGAGATGGGCAAGAGGTCAGGAAGGCAAGAGAGAGAGAGAGAGAGAGAGAGAGAGAGAGAGAGAGAGAGAGAGAGAGAGAGAAGAAGGAGAGACCCTATTAAAACAAAAAATGAAGAGATGAACATGATAGTGCTTTGGGTTTTTTAATTTCACACCATCAATATCAATGTTAAAAAATTATTATTTATGTTTTTTTCGAGTGTCAATATGAACGTCCATATATTAATGTTTTTAAAAATGCACATATCGACGTGTATATAGACATGTACACCGACGATTGAAGTTGTGAGTTAAAAATATCTTTCTTTCTTGGAAAAAAACCATTTGTAAAGAGCCAAGCGTCTGTAATGAGTGACATACTTGTTAAAGCCCATGTATGCAAATTGTGATGTCAAAAGTATCCATACATAGGTAACAATGTGCAATATGACTTATGTGTCACATCAAGTATCACTTGACACCTCAAGTTTTTAAATTTGTGCATATTCATAAAATCGACATTTAACACCAGTTTCCTTGTAGTGAATGTAAGTTCCATGTTGTGGTTGCATTTTGGTAATGTCTTGTTACCTTCTATGCTTAGAAATTCCATTAAGTTTTATAACAAAAAAAGATTTAGTATTTAGTTAGTTTGTGGTAGATACAATTACAATAGTATAAGTATGCTATTTTTGTGTGAGTATTTAGTTAATGTGTGTGCGGTAGATACATTTACAATAGTAGTATGTTATTTGTGTTTGTGTGTGTGTGGGGTGGGGGGGGTGGGGGGGTGGGGGTGGAGAGAGTTAGGGAGAGAGAGAAAGAGAGAGAGAGAGAGAGAGAGAGGCCTGGAAGCTTGAAAAAAAGGGTTATATGCATTATTGATTGATGAAAATAACTTATCATCTTTAAGTCCTAAAGCGACATAGTGAGACATAGTGAGATGCGTTCAATGTGACAACATTAGCAATGACGAACATTTAAAAAAATTTGCAAATAGAGTTTGCATTGTAATCAAGTGCCCAAAGTGTAGTAGCCTTTTGGGTGCCCACTTGATCAAGGATGGAGATGGAATATTGGTTGCCCTAGCTAGTTGTATATCTAATGCCCCATTTTGGAGGCTAGAAGCCATACCAATTGAATCATGTGGGGATGTATACAAAGGTCATGTATTCTCTCATCTCACAATCTATTTAGTAGTCACTTATGCTCTAAAACGTTTTTATCCTCCTTAATATTCTTTTGAACTCCATTCAAGTTCTCATCTCCAAAATACAATTTGACTAAGACATGATCTTATAATAAACACTACAGAGAGTTTTTTTCTTCTATTCTTTTATATGTATTTTTCCTTAGCGATTTGGATAGGAAGGATTTATTTAACATTTTGGTAAATCAATTCCTTTTTTTTGTAATGGAAAGCCCATGCAAGAGCGTGTAACTATTTTTGGCATGTGGGCTATTTTTGTTAATAAAGACATAAATGCCCAAGAAGTGGGAGTATGTCGACACTTCTTGGGGGGAGATAGATTGCACCCAATACTTGTCTTTTGTTTGATGAAGTATATTTTTCAAGTATTTATGTTCATCTTCTTATGTTGATTTAATTTATCTCTATTTAATTAATTTATTATTGTGAGAATTTGGTTTAAGCTTGTACTTGGAAAAAGATTCTTGTTTCACTTACCTCAAGTGCTTGGGAATGTGTTGGGCCCATAAAAGATAATACCTATAAAACAAGAGCCACAAAACAAAAGCAGATACATTAGAGAGATCATCTAAACAAAATAAAAGCACATGCTCAAACCCTAAAGGAGAGTAGAGAAGCCTAGTGCTTATGATTTATCATAGAGATATAAATTAGAGTTTAGCATAGATAAGAGTTTCCACTAATTAGAGTGTAGTATAGACATAAACATAGATTAGGATTTACTATAAACTAGGATTCACTATAGATTAGGATTTACTATAGATTAGGGTTTAACATTAAGGTTTAACAATAGATAAAGGTTTTTGCTAATTAGAGTGTAGCATAGACATAAGCATAGATTAGGATTCATTATAAATAAGGAGCCTAAAAAACAAAACTCAAATTAATAAAAAAATCCAAAATTTAAATCTTACAAATATTACCTCCTTGAAATGGAAGATTTGTAATCGAGGGGCGAGGGAGGGATGCGCAAGAGGTGAGAAAGGCAAGAGAGAGAGAGAGAGAGAGAGAGAGAGAGAGAGAGAGAGAAAGGTAGGAGAGACCTTATCAAAACAAAAAATAAAGAGAGGAAAGCAATATTGCTTTAGGTTTTGTAATTTCATGCCATCAATATCAATGTCAAAAAATTATTCGATAAGTTTTTTTTCCAGTGTCGGTATGAACATCCGTATATCAATGCTTTTACCAATGCACATACCGACGTATATATCGATGTCTACACCGACGATGGGAGTTGGGAATTTAAAAAATCTATTTTCCTAGAAAAAAACCATTGGTAAAGAGCCAAGTGCCTGTAATGAGTGACATACTTGTTAAAGCCCATGCATGCAAATTGTGATGTCGAAAGTATCCATATATAGGTAACCCTGTGCAATATGCCTTATGTGTCACATAAAATATCACGACACCTAAAATTTTTAAAGTTGTGCATATTCATATAGCCTACATTTAACACCAGTTTCCTTGTAGTGAATGTAGGTTCCATGCCAGGGTTGCATTTTGGTAATGTCTAGCTACCTTCTACGCTTATAATTCCCTTTATGTTTTGCGACAAAAAAAAGATTTAGTATTTAGTTAGTTTGTGGTAGATACAATTACAATAGTATAAGTATGCTATTTGTGTGTGAGTACTTAGCTAGTTTGTGGTAGATACAATTACAATTGTAGTATGTTATTTGTGTGTGTGTGGTGGAGGGAGGAGAGAGAGAGAGAGAGAAAGAGAGGCCATGAAGCTTGAAAAAAAAAGGTTATATGCATTATTGCTTATATTATCTTTAAGTCCTGAAGCAACATAGTAAGTGCATTCAATGTGACAACATTAGTAATGATCAACATTTAAAAAAAACAAATAGAGTTTGCATTGTAATTAAGCACCCAATGTGTAGTAGTGACAAGGTCCCTTTTGGGTGCACACTTGATCTAGGATGGGGATAGAATATTGGTTGCCCTAGCCACTTGTATGTCTAATACCTCATTTTGGAGGCTAGAAGCCCTACCCGTTGAATCATGTGGGGATATATATAGAGGTCATGTGTTCTCTCATCATACAATCTATTTAGTAGTCACTTATGTTCCGTAACATTTGTAGCCTCCGTCATATTCTTTTGAACTCCATTCAAGTTCTCATCTCAAAAATATGGTTGACTAGAAGGACATGATCTTTTGTAATAAATAATAATGAGAGTTTTGTTCTTCTCCTTGCATTTTTCTTTTCCTTCTTGTCCTCCTCTTTCTTTGTTTTTCTTCTTCGTCTTTGAGATTTCTTGATTTGCTCCCTTTAATAAGAGAAGAAGAAGAATAAGTGTTTTGTTCTTCTCCTTCTTCTTGTGTATCTTATCCTCTTTCTCTCATCTTCCTTATGAAGAGGATGATGATGAGGAGATGTAGAAGAGTTATGCCACTAGCATTTGTGCTCCATGTATTGTGAGATTAAGAGTATGTTTTATCCCCACATAAGAGGTACAGTTTAGGATCAACATGAGCACAACTATCTCTCAATGTCCATGGAAGTTGGGTTATGCATTTGCTATCTCTCAATGTTGCCACAATTGTTATTCTTCTCACAAAGCTTGGTCTCAAGTAGGTAAAATGGTAGAGGTATCTCTTTTAAATAGGACTTAGATCTAGATCTCAATGAAATCAAGGAGTTTGTAAAGACAAATTTAAATGGAGGACCTAAACTTCATTTTTTCGATCTTGGTCATGGACAAGCAACGACCACACATTTTGTTTCTTTGATGTCTCGCTAAAATTTATTTGTCCCCCCAAAAACACACAAGTAAATAAGGTATACATTGTCTTGGTCCCCACCTAAGAGAAAACCCATAAGAACATGTACATATCCACCAAGCAAACAAGACATACATTGTCTACTGAAAAGTTCGATTGGAAAGATTCACTAGGAGGCTATAGGACACCAAAATGTAACAAGGTAATTAGGAGAAGATTTGCGAGCTATTGAAGAGAGATATTCTCGGCTATTGTGAATGCTGGCCAATGCTCCTTGTTGAGATACTTTAGAATCAGCAGTTTGGGAGAAGATTTGCGAGATATTGAAGATAGAGATATTCTTATGGCATCCTTGTTGAGATACTTTCTAATCTGCAGAGCACCAATATTAATTTGGTAATCTTCCAAGTCAACCGGCTACTAAGCTTGGACGCAGAGTGGCTAATTGCGTGCGGCGATTAACTTTTTGAATTCCAGGTACACATTTACGCAGGGAAGGCTGCGACCGTAGGGCCAGTGGGGGCGGCGAGAAAGTGATTATAACTAATAGCGTGCTTTGAGCACACAAATCTGTTAATGCGTTGGCCAATAAGATTATGCAACACGTCAAAGCAGGTGTTAATATGGGGCAGTACGGGGGACAAAATTTAGCGTCGCATTAAGCGTCGGGGACCGAGCCAGGCAAAAAAGATACTGGAATAATTTACTTGATTTTCAGAGAAATGTTTAATTTTAATGCGAGTCCCGAGGCGTAGGGCCAGATAGAAGGGGAAGGTCGTTCGGCTCTCAACGTCAGGTGCTCGAGTGTGAAGCTATGATGAGGATGGGTTAGAAAAAAGGGGGCGCTTTCAGGGCAGATAGAGACTGAGAGACAGAGCGAGAGAGAAAGAGACAGACAGACAGACAAAGAGTGAGAGAGAGGTTCACTGTTGTGTGCGCAAGGTTCTCATCCCATCAGCTCGCAGCCCACCCAGCAACCCACCAGTAGCTCGCTCACTGTTTAGTCGTCTTCCTCTCCTCATCATGGTCGCCGCCTAGAGCCTTCTCAATATTATATGTATCCGCTGGTCATTGGCTGTCGCCTTCCCCATCTCATGCTACAGTAGCCCTAGCAGCTCAATTTCACCGCTCTGCAGCTTCTGGTTGCATGTGCCGCATCTCGTCCTCTTCGGCTAGCAGGCGATCAAGTGCCCATCAGCAGATCAGCTTCTCTCCGCAGGTGTCTCCGGATTATTGGCTGTAGCCTCGTTTTCCAGCTCCAACTAGAGTACTACCCTAGCATTTGAAGTGCCCAGCTCCGTCAGAGATAAAAAAAACTACCCTTCTCTCAACAGGTGTCGTCTGATAATTGGATCTTGTGCATCGCTATGGCTGAGCGTGCATTCTTCCCCTCGCAGCAGCTGCATGACCATCATCTACAACAGCAGCAGTACGCAGAAGAGCACTCTTCTTTTGTGGTTCCGCCAGGGACAAATGCAGCCTCATCTTCATATGCATCATCATCATCCTCATCATCATTGCGTGACCGTCATCATCATCCTCCTGACTACCTGCACCTCATCGATGAGCTCCGCACCTCGGCCAGGCTCAAGGCGGAGATCGTTTCGCACCCCCTTTACGAGCACGTGCTGCGGGCGCACGTGCAGTGCCTCAGCGTGGGCCTCCCAGCGGATCACGTGCGAGCCCTTGAAGCGCAGCTCGCCAACAAGCACAGCGTGGCCATCAAGTACCTAATGCTAGGCAAAGATCAGTACGCCGCACGTGGTGACGATGCGGATATGAACAAGTTATGCGGCTGCAGGAAGGAGATCGACGAGTTCATGGTGAGTGCTCCATGCGTCTGTGCAACTGACTGTTAAAGACGTTGAGAATGCTATTAAAGCGTTCTTACTCTTGCGTCTGCACCTCCCAAACAAGTGCCTTCCATAGCTCCGGCCTTCATAACAGGCGGAACTATAATCACGTTGCCTCTTTGGAGTCACATAAAGATCATCACCTTGTAGCATGTACAGTGATTCGTTTTGCGCTGACAACCATTATACAGGCTTCCACTTCGAACCCTAGCCACCTGCGTGTCGCCGTGCTGCCGCATTAGCACTCGGCCTGATACAGCCCACCTTCAAACACTCACGGGCATCTAACTGCCACAGCAGAGCTCACTATTTTGAGGCAAATGCCACGTTCGAGACCTTTCCTGATTGCAACACAGTTCACAATTAGGCTTTTGACTTCTTTTTTATGCTGGCAGGGTATCTTTTCCTAACATGACATGATAATTAATTGTCAACTTTATGTTTTATAAAGAGATACTATTGCCAACTTTGCTACAGTAGTTTTTTATAATTCAATGGATGAACTAATCCAGTTTTCTGAGTGAAGTCTTAATTTGATCTGGACTTTCTAGTTTGCTTTCAAACTCAAGCCTTTGACATTTGTTCTAGAGTGAACCGAACACAAAACTTGAAATTTGTCATTTTAAACAATAAAGTGTGTCATAGCAAGTAGACTTTTGCATGGCCTGTTGTGGTACGGCATTCACTAATCATGGATGTGCTATTTATTTACAGCTCAATAGGTTTTCTAACTCCTCCTTTTTCCTCTATTTTGTTTGTGTTACATAGGAGAATTACTTACAATTATTAATATCATGGAAGAAGCACATGGAGGAGTTGGTTTTACCCCCAACAATCAAGGCTATGGATGCACTTTGTGAACTTGAACGAGCATTTTGTGAGTTAACCGGTATAGATTTGTGAACTTGATGCACCTTAGTGATGTCTATAATAATCATGGAGTTTTTAGTAATATTGATGACAATTGCATATTCAAATTATCATCATTGATCACTTTTGAACTAACATAAAAGACTCCACATAAGTATATGATTGTGTGGTGGCTTTTAGGAGCATCAACAAAGGAGATCTCAAGTGCAATAAGCTTGGAACAAGATGTAGAGGACACAAATTTTGACCTTGAGATGGATGATGTTGATTCTGGAGTAGAGTCTCAGTGTGACATAGATCGATCACTCTTGGAGCATGTTCGCATGGAGCTAAAACACAAGTTAAAAGAGGCAATTCACTAGCATTATTATCATTGCTATTTCTCTATCTTTGGTCATTCAAGCTATTGTCTGCACATGCCATGAGGCAAAAGCATGTACCACATATTGGAAAAAGTAGAGAGATTCTACTGTATTGTACCAAGCCTCTTTTATGATATTACATAAAAACTTTACAAAGAATCTAGTGCTTTGTTACACATGAGTGTTTTGATTACTTTACAATAGACTCTTGGTGAGACACTCTAAAGAATTTATATCGATGGCAGAGTTACCGGGTCAGCATAGCTGCTATAAGGGACGAAATCATAAGAAAACGCCAAGTAGGAAAACTCCCTGGAGATGTAGCAATACTAAAGAAGTGGTGGAACGCGCATTCAAAATGGCCGTACCCAACGGTTAGCCTCTTCTCTTTTCATTAAGATGTTCATAGATGTAGGATTAAATCTATTATGTTGTTACCTAGTTTATATGGCTGAGTATTTTTTTTCAAAGGTAAAGTTTCAAAAAAATTAATGTGCTTTAATATAACTAGTTTATATGGCTGAGTGTTTTAAAAAAAGTTAAAGTTTCAAAAAAATAATAATGTGGTTTAGTATATAGAATGCACATCTATGCTAATCATAAAGACTCTTACTCCAGTATTCTAGAGTCTACAACCTTTGCTCACCTAGCTATAGCCAAAAAAAAAAAAGTATTGTAGAGTCTACAACCTTTGCTCACCTAACTATAGCCAAGAAAAATGTACTTTCTTGACTTTCCAACTTCTTTGGAGATACATGAACAAAAATGTGTATATACAAATATCCTAAGTCATGAACCATAGGCAAAAAAATCTAGTAGAAACATATTACAAAGGTTCTAGTTGTAGCACATAGCAATATAATTTATACTATCTAGCGGGCAATTAAAAGTATGGAGAGTTGACTTTCCAACAAGCATGACCTTTTGCATATTCACACTATTGGGTTATATTACCTCTTTGGACAACCTCTTTCAACAACTCCATTTTTGTGAGATGTTCAAGGATACTTGAGCTATCTTTTTGAGATAATAAATTGCATATTAGATGAAAGAGCGATTAGAATTAACTATAATGGCTAGTCATATATTAAGTTCACGATGCATAGAACAATCAAATATCTAAGAGAAAATACACATCAAAATTAAATTGGTTTTAATCTTGAGGTATCAATAGACAATCTTGAGGTATCAATAGACCATTTGAAGGCCGTTGAAGAAGGGCCCAAACAAAGACATTCCTTGTAGAATATCTATGTTATATCTTATGTAGCTATTGTAACTAAGTAGAAGCACAATAGAAGAGGACCCATGAGATATGGGTACTATGTGTAAGTATAGGAACCCACAAGGACACCAAACAAAGTTGTAAAAGGAGTACGTATCCCCATGGGATGAGGTCTCAATGTAGTAAATAATTTTGGCCAATGTAGCTTATGTACAAGTAGTTCCCAACCACTCAAAGGAGACCACTTGAAGATCTAGATGTGACCAACAAATGGAGACAACAATTGGAGACTCCACCTTTCTATCCCTACCATTCCCAAAAAACTCTTGAAGATATAGACCATAGAATACCTCAATCGAAGTAGTGGTCCAACATCCTAGGAGAAGCATCTCACCTCTCTAGGAGCCTTCAAGCATGTAAACACTCGCAGTAGCAGTCCAAGAGGCTAAGAGAAACATCTCACCTCTCTAGGAGTCTTCAAAGTAAACAACCATGGTGTGAACACCCATATGCAATTTTGTTTCGTCTTCTCTCATAGTCATTAGGATTAGAAGAATGGATAAACAACAAAAAAGGTACAAATTCTACCACCCATATCTTCCTACGACATTCTCATAGCATACCCCTCATCCTCCCTACCTAGGTCATTAGCTAGCCCACACCTTAGAGGATGGATTGATAAAAAAACTTAATACAAAAAATTATCCAATCCATCAATACAAGTGCATGGTCTTAATTGACCAACCTATTTAGTCTTTTTGATTAAAAAGCAATTCATGATGATAAATGACTTTTTAGCAACCATAAGGTGATTTCTTACTACCAAAATATACATTAGCTTCCCATATGTGCTATATGTTTTGTTCAAAATACATTTGCTAATAATCAATTTATTCAATGTGTAGTGTCAAAAGTATTATTCAATGTGTAATGATCATTGGTCTATAACAATTCTCTCTAATGTAGGGATAATGGAGTAGCATTAAATATTTTTCATGTACAATAGCAATAGCACTTTGACTATCACAAAATACTCAAATTGTGTATCAACCTAAGAAGCTGAATGCATTAAGTAGTAATCATACGAACTACCTAGTATTCAACCTCACAATGGCTACTTAGCATTTAATAGTATAGTATAGTCACAATGGCTACCTAGTATTCAACTTCACTTGATGAGAGCTAGAGTAGGTTGTTTCTCACTCATCCACGATACTACACACGTAGAGTCTACTGAGAAAGGAAATCTCGTTAAAGTACTTCTAGTGTCTACATCACTTACCTATCAATCTCAATAAGAAAGAAAGTGCAAGGCATCTGATTTCTTCTACTCTAAACTATATTGTAATGAATATCTAAACACTCATTTAACTACTACTCACTATTGGAAACGTCTATTTGTTGTATTGCAAAGCCAAATTATGATATCGATAGCTTTCCTGTAAAGAGTTTCATCTACTCATTCTCCAAACTTCCCTTCATGAATATTAAGATCAATTTCCATAGATGTTGCTATTGGCTTGCTCAAGAGGTTCACTAGAAGTAAACCCTCTATATCACATGTGCTCAAGGCCTATTTTAAAAATCCCTTATTTGAGAATTTTTCATGAATAAAACATACCCTTCTTATATTAAACATGTGAATACCTCCTTTAAATGGTACCCTTCTGTATGTAAAAAATGTGTTAAAAAAGGATTTGAAAAATCCCTTCTGTTGAACCCACGTGCTACGTTTACATATTTATGAGTGACCCCCCCTTAGTTGAGTTGCAATATTGCATGTTAGATTTGAGCAACTTTTCTTTCATATACTTTGTTTGGAACATGAATATACCTTTCTTGGTATGCCCTTGTTGATATATGTTTTGGGCACATGTTAACAACATGAGCTCTCTAGTAAGTATTGTTTTAATCTAAAACATGTTTTCTACACCCTTTTGTTTGAGCATACAATGACTAATGTCCACTTGTGAGCTCCACTGAAGATCTATTCTTTCTCTATGCTACTACTCTATTTTAATATTAAGTGCTTGCAATCTTCATGCTTGATTCCATTAACCTTGCTAGTAATTTGAAGCATGAGAACATACTCACCTCCTTCATCACCTCCAAAGGTTTTTTAACTTATGACCACTTTGATTTCAAAAAATGGTCACAATTTTTTTGATAGAATCAAATACCTCCCACTTACCCTTAATAGGATAGAATCAAATACATCCCCTTACCTTAATAGGGTATGTGCATGTATAACTAAAGAAGCCCCTATTGTCTAGCCACTTTCTTGTTCCTCTCCAAAGCACTTGAGCTGTTGGGCATGCCCAAAAGATGTGAAAGTATTTACTAGCCTCTTTAGTTCTAAGCTATTGGACTCTGCTAAGTGGCTACTAATCAGTACCTAGCCTGTAGTTCACAGGCGACAACTCACTTCTTTTTGTATTTAAACCATATTAATAATAAAGTTATCCTTTCTCAAAAAAAAACCATCAATAAAGGAGGAAGTATTCAATAGAATCAAATACTTCCCCCTTAACCTTAATGGATATGCTCATGTAAAACGTACAAAGCCATCAATAAAGTTGATAAAGTATTTAGCACCACCAACAAGTGATGTAGTTTGCATTGGTCTAATAAATCATTATGCACAAGGTGTAATGGTTTTGTTGCTCTTACTAAAATAGTTTTTAGGAAAATCCATCAAATGTCTTATCCCGAAAATGCAACCATCACAATGTAATGAAGTAGCTTCTTAAGAATATAAAGATTAGCCATTATTTTGGCCATGTTTTATGATGCTTTTGGGGAGTTAATATAAGCTTTCTCTCCAAATAACTTCTTCGAAAGGCTAGTAGGTATCACTTGAGGTTTGGGATCTTTAATAATCTATAGTCTTGTTATCATGTTTCCTTAAAGCTACCTAGGCTTCTAGAGTCATTGAGATGTGCTTAGTTTGAGTCATAATAAAATATGATATATTTTCGTCCCTTTTAAACAAGAACCAAATAAACCATCTAGCTAACATTTTGTAGTCTATTTGGTATTGTTGTTTACATCCTATCAATGCATGGAGTGGCCTATATAAGCTCATGAAACGCAAACGTTACATTGAAGTTGGTGCCAAATCAGCTTTCAATATTTTGTAAATATTGGATGTGGATAAACCTTTAAGGTTACATTAGCATTCAATTGTGCCATTTGAAATCTAAATTTTTTTACAAGATAAACCTAGCACATTGTAAATGAATTAAAATAGTGAGTAAAATTAAATTATTTCTAAAAGGCAATTATGATAGATAATTGTCGCTTTGCACCTTTGTGCTCTAGTTGATTGGAAGTTCCAAATGTGTATGAAACCATAAAAATGGAGGTTGTATACTCCTCTTGAGTCGGATTCGACCCAACAAGTTATTAGCTTTAGACAAACTCATTTGCATGGCATATTTAATCATATTTGAGACTATTCACCCACACTTATATGTAAAGTATTATGTAGATTATCAAACCTACCTAAGCCAATTCAAATCATCTAGCCACTACTAGCTATTCACCCACACTTATATGTAAAGTATTATGTAGATTATCAAACCTACCTAAGCCAATTCAAATCATCCAACCACTACTAGCTATTATTGTCAAAAAAGACAATAATGGGTCATGCTAGGTGTTTAGGCAGCTCAGAAAAAGACATCTCCTTGTTAATGGGGCCTTTACTGCTACTGTATAAGATATCTCCCATCAAGAGACTTTCGAAGATATCTACATAGCTCTTGAAAATGGGTCATGCTAGGTGTTTAGGCAGCTCAGAAAAAGACATCTCGATATCTACATAGCTCTTGATTGTTAGTTACTAGATCAACTTCACATATCTATCCATGATAAAGTCATGCTTGAAAAGTTATTATATCTCAATATGATATGGGGAAGCATGTATTTATAATCATAATACACCTTTAATTATCACACTATAACTTTTTTGGCTACCTTTGCACTACCTCCATGTCCACAAAAATCCTTCTCAACCAAATTTCTTCACAAGAATCAACGTACGCTGCTTTGAGAGAGCAATGGTAGGCTAAAAAATATATGATGAGGAAGGGACCATGCTACTCATCTTTGTATCGCATCTAACGGTGTACCTAGCTTAAAGCATTTTTTATTAGCATACTTTTGAGTCTAATTCCACACCCAATTGGCCATATTATCTAGATATTTTAATATTAGACTACAAATATACCACATGTATTCACACGACTTATAATTTCATGCAAGCGTATTTGCATGCCTATTTGAGCCTTAGTAAGAAGCCAAGTCCAAAAAAAATCATCTAATAGTAGTACTATTTGGTGCTTAAATTAGGTCATGCATGCTAGGTGATTAAGCTACTCAATAAGATCTTCTTGTCATATATGGTTTCTTACAAGGTAGATCTAGATATTTTAATATGAGACTACAAATACACCACATGTATTTACACAACTTATAATTTCATGCAAACTTATTTGCATGACTATTTGAGCCTTAGTAAGAAGCCAAGTCAAAGTAAAATCATCTAACCAATAGTAGTACTATTTGGTGCTTAAATTAGGTCATGCATGCTAGGTTATCCACTCAATAAGATCTTCTTGTCATATATGGGTTCTTACAAGGTAAGATCTTCTTGTCATATATGGGTTCTTACATCTAGAATCCACCCATGTGTTATGAGAAAAGGATAGAGCATTAATTTTAACAACCCCATCATTGTCCAACCATAAGTGAAATATCTCTTTGCTCCAATCGCATTGATGCAATATATTTGATCCAATTTCAATTTAATATGCTACTCTATAATATCTTTGATGTAAAGAGCCTTTGTGAAGATATCTATATAGTTATTGCATTGTCATTTTCTAGATTATCTTAATGTATCCATCTATGATAAGATTATGCATAAATTGAACTAGACCTCAATGTTCTAATCAATGTGAAGTGCTACTAGATATCAAAATGAAGTGGAAGTAGATCTCAATGTTCTATGTGTAATCATGGAATATATTATTTATTGTAATCACCATATATACACTATTATCATGCACCACAACTATCTTGGCCATCTCTGTACTACTCCCATGTCCATTGGAATCCTTACTTCACAAGAATAAAGGCAAGGTTCTTTTATTTATCCTTTTATCTCGAGAGAACAATGTCAAGATTTAGCAAGATAGATAGATAGAAACTAAGTAGAACACAAATAGAAGGATCTTTGTGAACATCACAATTCAGTGAGATAGAGAGAACAATATCAAGATTTAGCCAAACAGATAGATAGAGAATAAGTAGAACAAAAATGGTAGGATATTCATGAACAACATAATTCAACATGATAGAGAGATATAGAATAAGCTATTTTAATTTTTTCAAACCAACATTACATTTAATTAAAACTATCTACATTTAACCTAGATGCTTTGTTAGACGGTACAAGATGCAATGTATGCATGTTGTGTATGTAGGTAGACAACACTCACAAGTAGGAAACCCTCACAAAACTTATAAGTATGCAAGAGACATATAAATATAATTTTGAACCTCCATATCCACCTCTTTTAGGTATCAAACATGAGAAAAAATAAGATGCCTCCATGATTATATAAGTGTAGGTGGGTTGGTGATAATTCCATCTATATTAATATAAAAATATATATAATGGGGCGAGTATTCTTGGAAAATGCCCTAAATTTTCCAAAATTGAGCTAATATTTTCTCAAACCCTTCAAAATGGCCAAAAATTTGGGCAAATTTTTAAAGATGTTGGGGAAATATTTTTTGGAAAAAAACTCAAGAAATAGCCAATTGGCAAACCTTAGTCCTTATTGTTTTCCTTGGTATCGAATTGTATCATAGTGGAATAACTGATGGCCTTGATTCTTGTGTCACCTCAACCAAATGATGTTGTTTTGTCTTTTTAATCATCACAAAAGGAGGAATTTTCTTAATAGCCACCTACATAAAAGGAGGAGTTTTCTTAATAGCCACCTACATACATGCTTCCAGGCACACACATACTTGACCAAAATATAAGTAAATACACTGACCATTGATAAATAATAGGTACCTACCCAAAATGACATGCTTCTCCACATGTCATACTTTAATAAAACACAAGTGAGGACTATGACCAAATAAGTGTATATTTTCAATAGCTTGTGTTCATGTATATTTAAAATAGCTTATGTTGTAAATTGACCAATTCTTCCTCATGGTTTCTTTGTCAAGGTATGGCATACATTTAATTTAGAGATTTAGAGTCCTTAATCAAAGTCAACCCCACATGATCTAATTCTCAAGTTCAAATTCTTGAAACTCCATAAAAGAGACCTATCCCTTAAATGAAAGGAAAAATATTTTTTTTTCCCATTATATCACTCAACAAAGTATTAATGATGGTGAATATCCAAAAGGAAGATAAAAGATAAATAAACAAATAAAACACATTAATAATAAATGGAACCAAAAACTCTCACAACTTACATTCTTAGTCCAAAGTTCATTACATACTTAGTTCAAAAGTCATTACATACTTAGTTCAAACTTAGTTCAAAGTTCATTACGTACTTAGTTCAAAGTTCATTACTTAATTAGTTCAAAGTTCATTACGTACTTAATTAGTTCAAAGTTCATCATGTACTTAGTTTAAAGTTCATTACATTCAAAGTTGATTATTTTAAGCATAGAAAATCATACCTTAGTCATCATTAGTTTTAAGTTCATTACATACTTAGTTCAAAGTTCATTACATACTTAGTTCAAAGTTCATTATTTTAAGCATAGAAAATCATAATTTAGTCATCATTCATCAGGGGGAATAATATGGTTTCTTCAAGTCATCAACAATGCTCTTTTCCTTGTCTATTCTTGCATTTAGATCTTTTGTTAATGCAATGCTAGCTAGCTTTGCATTAACCTTATCATCGTATACCACCTTAAGAATGATAAGAAATAATAAGCATGATATCCACCTTACATATACTAAACATGTATTGTAATTAGCAATACATCACCACCTTAAGTATATAAAGCATGAATTCCCTAAGGTAATACATTTTAATATGTGTAAACATGTAGTCCCTCTATGGATTGTAAATAATATCTAGTAGGCCAACTTTGCAAGGTCATGATCTCTTGTGAAATATATGACATCGTGGTGGACTTTGGTTCGAATTTTTTACTCAACTCCAAACTCTTTGCCTCACGTGAAGAGAGCTCTTTAAAATATTATTCTAAAGAGTCAATCTTTGTAATCTAGCAAGCAAAGGTATTTCATTTTCCCTTCTTGGATCTATCAAAGTGCACACCAGTACCCTTATGTGCACCCTAATGTGCATCTTCTGTGTTTCTTCTAACATTCATAGATAGCTCATGAAATTATCTTATGGCTCATGATTCCTTCAAATCCCCTTTAGAAAGATTCTTTCAAACTGTAAGCAATATGAATACTACTTTGATTTTACTTCTTATTTAATTCGTGTCCCCTTTCCATCACATGTTTAAGTGGACATAATAAACACTTCCTTGTTCGAGAAATATCCTTCTTATTAAGTTGGTTTAAATGAAGTAACATTCTATCTGAGCTCCCTCACCATGGAAAATGAAAGAAAACTACAAAAAAGATTCCTTGTACAATTTGATTGATCAAGACCCTACACCAAGCGAAAATATCACCTTGTTGATAATATCCACCAACATCTCCATGTCCTCCAACATGCTCCTTGGTCAATCCATCCTAATGTCATTTTGATGTACCCCAACACATGCCTTGGTCCTTCCATCCGTAATGTCTTAAATTTGTTCCACAAAGAGAACAATAAGAATATTAATGTTCATTGGCATCTAGCTGAGATCCCTTAGTCTCACCACCACTTCTCCTCTTTGTGGTTTTCTTCCTTGTAGTGGAAGTAATGTATGCCTTGTTGGAAACTATTTTTTTCAATGTTCCTATGGGCGACGCATGTGTGCTCTATTTTGTAAGGACCCCTATATGAGCATGTAGGCATGACAGTTTCTAAGTTTAGACACTGCAAGGTGGCCAAATGCAACCAAATGATCAAGAGATGGATTATGTAGAATCGACACTCTACCAAGTGGTATGCATGCTTTTGCAAGCTATGTGAATCGTATTACTGAGCATTGGATAATAAATTGAGACAACAAACCAAGGACACACTGTTCTCAGGTTACGAGGGTCTATTTGAGAGTCCAAACGGTCTCAGGTGGATGTGGGAGTTACGCCAAGACTAGTTGCAATATAATATGGTCCCAGGCATATGATATGGTGGGTTGTTCATTTTTGACTAAGTCTTGGGTTGGTTTACATGGCCGACCCTACGTCCATGTTAACCTTGTGGGCACTATAGACAGACTAGTTTGGTAGTCTTTATTCATCGTCAAGTTTTTTTTGTTTAAGAACTCTTGTAAGCAATTTATCCTTTGTCCAGAGTCAATATAGATGTCCATCAAAGCTCCTTACCCAAATCACATAGGTGGGTGGACATCCTTCAATTTGTAATCAAGGTTTACAAGTAGTAGCATTGTTTACTCTCCCCTTCTTTCTGTAATTGAAAGCTTTATATTGTGAGGATTTAGCTTCCACTATTATGTTTTGCTACATTCTATCCCAGATTAGGCTCTAGGAAAATCTTGTTTTGTGTATTTTCTATTGGAGAGATGGCCCAACCTATAACAAATAATGAAGCCTCTCATGCTCGTCCTCCAGTATTTGGTGATGGGGGACAGCTAGATGGGATAACTTACACTCTCTCAAAGTTCAATATTAGGTCCATTACTTGATTCATATAAGTTATGAGAAACCATAACATGTCGATTGAAAGTTGGGTCTTACTTGAGATCGATCATATGCATTAGAGACCATACTGTCAAATCGTGCTATGATCGAGATGTGTTGCCTCTGTCAATCTATCCACAGCTACATATAAGTTGTCTAATATGCTCTTTGTGTGAGGAAGTTCTGTGATGAAATCCATAACGATGCGAGTCCACTTCCCCTTGGGAATAGGCATGCACTTTGACACACCTGGGCTTATGTGTTGGGTCCTTTTGTTGAGTTAATAAGGCATGCACTTTGACACATATGCGAGTATATCTCTCACATCAAGTTTCCAATAAAATCTCTTCTTTATCTTGTCATGGGCTTTCAAATTTCTTGAATTCCCCAAAATAGGAGATGATTTTATTTCTTCCATCACCTTTTGTTTATATTCCAGTGTAGGAAGAAGATATACTCTCTCTTTGTAGTGCAAATGGGGTAATTCTTCCTGAGAACTATGCTATATTTTTTGCACCATTTATGACACATAGATACTCCTCTTAAATATCCATGATTTAATCCCTATATGGACTTTAGAGATGGCCTACATAAAGAACATACCTACAATCTAGATAGAGTATCCACAACCCCATTGTCTTTACCTTTTGTGTATGTGATCTCAAAATTATAATTTCCAATGTTGCTAACCACCACATTTTCTTAGGATTTTAATTTGGCTAAGAAAGGAAATGCTGCAACACACTATGATCACTTCTCAAATAAAAGTGACTCCCATATAGAGGTAATGATGCCACTTCTTGATAGCATGTAAGATAGCAGTGGTGTGGCCAACCACTTCTCACGTAAAAGTGACTCACATAGAGGAAATGATGCCACTTCTTAATATCATGTTATATAATAACCATATCTTTATCATACACATGCATTTTCATTTCCTTCTCATTCAATTTACAGCTCTCATAAGCAATCACACCATGATCTTGGTATTGAATTATGCCAATTTGCACATGCATCAACCCTCATCAAATGGTGAGAATAACTTAGAGAAGTTCAGACAAACCAAAATAGGAGCCTATGTGAGAATCCTTTTGAGCTTGTCTCACAACTCTTGTTTGCTATTGCATCCCAAAAGAAGGTATCTTTTTAAGCTTTTTGGTAAGACGGGTAGCAATTTTTGCATACCTCTCAATGAACCTTCTATAGAAAGAAGATAAACCCAAAAATCCCCTTAGTTGAGCCACACTAAGTGGGTACTTCACACATTTACCTTCTTGTGATCCATTTTGATGCCTTATTTTCTCACAATTTAACCAATATACTCGACTTCTTAATCCATAAAAGAACATTTGGTCTCCTTTGGATATACAAGTGGTTGTTCCTTAATAGCTCAAGTACTTCTCTAGCATGCATCAAATTCTCATGTCCTCATTCTTGCTATAGATGAGGATATCATCAAAGAACACCAATACAAGTTTAAACAGGAAGGCCTATAGTACTTTCTTTATTTATCAATGTTGGAAACTAGTGGGTGATTTGCACAACCCAAATGGTATCACCATGACATGAAATAGCCCTCTTTCCATTCTAAAATTGTTTTAGACTCGTCACCTTCCTTCATTCTAATTTGCTAATACCTCGGCAGCCTTAAATCAATCTTGGAGAAGTACTTGGCATCCTTAAGTTCATCAATCTTGGAGAAGTACTTGGCATCCTTACGTTCATCAATCTTGGAGAAGTACTTGGCATTCTTAAGTTCATCAACAAGATCATCCACATGACGTATTGGAAACCTATTCTTGATAGTGATATTGTTGAGATCATGATAGTCAATGCACATATACAATGTTTTATCTTTCTTCTTTACCAAGAGTATGGGTGAAGCAAATGGTGATTGACTTGGTTCAATCCATCCCATATCCAAGAGTTATTTGATTTACCTTGTAACGTCAATTGTTTTCACCTTAGAGAGCCTATATGGGGGCTTGTTGACCACCTTTGCTTTTAGTTCAAGCTCAATACCATGATCAATATCTCTCTTTAGTGGTAAGGCTTTGCCATTTAAAATGCATATTTATACTCACCTAAGAGTTAGCCATGCACTCATGCATTACTTATCACCATCTATATCTTCATCTTTACAAAGTTCTAATGCATAAACACACTTCGCTTTCATGAGCTATCTCTTGAGTTTTGTGCCATTGATCAATTTCAACTTCTTTGTAGACACATAAACAAAAACATGTATATACAAATCTTGAACATTAGGCAAAAAAATCTAGAAGAAACTTATTTTACAAAGGTTCTAGTTGTAACACATAGCAATATAATTTATAGTATCTAGTGATTAGAAGTATTGAGAAGTGACTTTCCAACAAGCATGCCCTTTGCATATTCACGCTATTGGGTTATATTACCTCTTTCAAAAACACCATTTTTGTGAGATTTTCAAGGATACCTGAGCTATATTTTTGAGACAAATTGCATATTAGATGAAAGAAAGATTAGAATTTATTGAAATTGCTAGTCAAATATTTAGTTCATGGTGCATACAACAATCAAATATCTAAGGGAAAATAAACATCAAAAGGAAACTAATTTTAATCTTTAGGTATCAATAGACCATTTTAAGACCATTGAAGAAGGGCCCAAAGAAATACATTCATTATAGAATATCTATAATGACCATTTTAAGGCCATTGAAGAAGGGCCCAAAGAAGTACATTCATTATAGAATATCTATAATGACCATTTTAAGGCCATTGAAGAAGGGCCCAAAGAAATACATTCATTATAGAATATCTATGCTTATGTACCTATTGTAACCAACTAGAAGCACAATAGAGGAGGACCCATGAGATATGGGTACTAAGTGTAAGTATAGCAACCCATAAGGACACCAAACAAAGTTTTAAAAGGAGTATATACCCTCATGGGATGAGGTCTCCATGTAGTAGATAAACCATTTTAAGGCCATTGAAGAAGGGCCCAAAGAAATACATTCATTATAGAATATCTATGTTATATCTTATGTACCTATTGTAACCAACTAGAAGCACAATAGAGGAGGACCCATGAGATATGGGTACTAAGTGTAAGTATAGCAACCCATAAGGACACCAAACAAAGTTTTAAAAGGAGTATATACCCTCATGGGATGAGGTCTCCATGTAGTAGATAATTTTGGCCAATGTAGCTTGTGTATTAGTAGTTTCCAAACTCAAAGGAGACCACTTGAAAATGTGACCAACAAACAAAGACATTATATGGAGACTCCACATTTGTATCCCTACCGTTCCCAAAAAACTCTTGACGATATAGACCATAGAATACCTCAATCGAAGTAGCGGTCCAAGAGGCTAGGAGAAACGTATGTCGCACCTCTCTAGGGGCCTTCAAGTAAACAATAGAAGTAGCACTTCAAGAGGATAAAAGAAACATCCCACCTCTCTAGGTGTCTTCAAACAAGTAAAGAACCATGGTGTGAACACCCACAAGCAATTTGAGGTTTTTTTCATCTTCTCTCATAAGGATTAGGATTACAAGAATGGATAAACAACAAATAAGGTACAACTTCTACGACCCAGATCTTGCTACAACATTCTCGTAGCGTACCCCTCATCCTCCCTACCTAGGTGATTATCTAGCCCACACCTTAGAGGATGGATTGGTCAAAAAATGTAATACAAAAAATTATACAAACTATCATTAGAAGTGCATGGTCTTAATTGACCAACCTATTTAGTCTTTTCGATTAAAAAATAATTCACGGTAAATGACTTCACAGCCCATAAGGTGATTTCTTACTGCTGAAATATACACTTGGGAGGGTCACTCATTAATATGTAAGCATAGCATGTGGGTTCAACAAAAAGGGTTTTCTTAATCTCTTTTTTACACATTTTTTACAAATTGAATGGAAAAAGGGTGTATTTTATTCATGAAAATTTTATAGATAGGGGGTTTTTAAATTAGGCCTTGAATGCATGTGACATAGAGAGTTTACATATAGTGAATCCCTCGAGACTATACATTAGCTTCCCGTATGTGCTATAAGTTTTGTTCAACATACATTTGCTAATAATCGATTTATTCAATGTGTAATGTCAAATGACACAATACAAAAGTGTGGAATCAATTGATTCAATGTGTAATGTCAAAGAAGGATACAAAAGTGTGGAATCACATTGGTAGAATAGATTGACACAAGAATCAATCAAATAAACTCAACAAGACTCACAAACATAAGTATAATGAATACTACTATGAGTTGAGTACCATGCAAAATGATAAGAAAACTAATTAGCATATATTTTTCCTAGGAATCAAGCTAAGCCTATATAAGCTATCAACCTATGTACCTACTATGATTACTTGCTAGCTAAGGTGGCCATTAATCATGCATGTGATTAGGTTCCATGTAACATACTTACATTATCAAAATGCTTCTTTAATTTTTCCCTCAATGAATATGTGTGTTAAAAACATCAATTTTTCATGTATTTACCGAAGTAGACACAACCTATCTAAAAGGAGATAATTTGTCTGTCAAGAGATTTTTGGTGAAGGTGTTTTTCACATTATCAGTAGTATGATCATTGGTCTATAACCTTTCTCTCTAATGTAGGGATTATAGAGTAGCATTAAATATTTGTTGCCTATGCTAGCAATAGCACTTTGACTATCATAAAATACTCATAATTGTGTATCAAACTATGAAACCAACTGCATTCTATAGTAGTCATACTAGCTACCTAGTATTCCACTTCACAATGCCACTAGCTACTTAGCATTCAATAGTATAGTATAGTATAGTCGGAGTGGCTACCTAGTATTCAACTTCACTTGATGAGAGCTAGAGTAGGTTGTTCCTCACTCATCCACAATACTACACACGTAGAGTCTAGTGAGAAAGGAAACCTCATTAAAGTACTTCTAGTTTCTACATCACTTACCTCTAAATCTCAGTAAGAAAGAAAGTGTAAAGCATATGATTTCTTCTACTCTAAACTATATTGTAATGAATATCTAAAAACTCATTTAACTACTATCTCACTATTGGAAACGCCTATTTGTTGTATTGCAACTTGACAAATTATGACATCCATAGCTTTCTTATAAAGAGTTTTATCTACTCACTCTCCAAACTTCCCTTCATGACGATTAAAATAACTTTCCATAGATGTTGCTATTAATTTGCAATATTGCATGTGAAATTTGAGGAACTTTTCTTTCATATAATTTGTTTGGAACATGAATACACCTTTCTTGGTATGCCTTGGTCGATAGGTATTTTGGGCACATGTTAACAACATGAGCTCTCTAGCAAATATTGCTTTAATCTAAAACATGTTGTCTACACCCTTTTGTTTAAGCATACAATGACTGATGTGTCCACTAGTGATCTCCACTAAAGATCTATTCTTTATCTATGCTACTACTCTGTTTTAATATTGAGTGTTTGCAATCAAGTATTGATGCTTGATTCCATGAACCCTACTACTCAATTGAAGCATGAAAACATACTCACCTCCTTTATCACCTCCAAAAGTTTTTAACTTATGACCACTTTGATTTTAAATTGTCACATATTTTTTTATGGAAACAAATACTTCCTACTTACCCTTAATAGGATAGAATCAAATACATCCCCTTACCTTAATAGGGTATGCTCATGTATCACTAAAGAAGCCATCAATATAAAGGAGGAAGTATTCAATAGAATCAAATACTTTCCCCTTACCCTTAATGGATATCCTCATGTAAAACTTACCCTTAATGGATATCCTCATGTAAAACTTAAGAAGCCATCAATAAAGTGATAAAGTATTTAGCACACCAAGTGATGTAGTTTGCATTGGTCTAACAAAATCACTACGCAAAAGGTGTAATGGTTTTGTGGCTCTTACTAAACTTTTCTTTTTTGGAAAAGTTATCTAATATATTATCAAAAAAATGCAACCGTCACAATGTAATGAAGCAAGCCTCCTAAGAATATAAATATTATCCACCATAAAAAGCATTTATTAAGGATTGCAAAGTTGACATGACCAAACCTAGAATGCCAAAGTGTGATTGACTATGTCACAAAAATTGAACACCTATTCAGATTTAAACGTGTATAATCCTACCTGCAAAGTGCCTATGGCTAGCATGTCCACAAGAGGGATCCTATTCTTTACATTTAATATTGTCATTTAAATTACAACAAGACCTTGCCAGTACAATGTAGACACATAAATTAGGTAATTTATTAAAACTCAAAACATACAAAACTTAAAGTTTAAAACACTACCATTTGGGAAATTTTAAAGAAAAAAGACACTTACCTTGGATAGCATAGGTTGTGTTATTTAACTTTATTTCCATTTCGTACACTGGTTGTAGAGTGCAAACCTAGACACCATAATTTATGTCTATAAAGTTAGATTTTTTTATTGTAATTCATACATAAAATTTCTACAAGAATTTAATAGCCTTAATTTTGGCCAAGGTTTATGATGATTTTGGGGAGTCAGTATAGGCTTTCTCTCCAAATACCTTCTTTGCAGCTAGTAGGTATCACTTGAGGATTATGATGATTTTTGGGGAGTCAGTATAGGCTTTCTCTCCAAATACCTTCTTTGCAGCTAGTAGGTATAACTTGAGGTTTCTGATGATTTTGGGGAGTCAGTATAGGCTTTCTCTCCAAATACCTTCTTTGTAGCTAGTAGGTATCACTTGAGGTTTAGTATCATTGATAATCTATAGTCTTGTTGTGTTTCAATAGAGCTACCTAGGCTTCTAGAGCCATTGAGATGGGCTTAGTTTGAGTCATAATAAAATACGATATATTTTCATCCCTTTTAAACAGAATCCAAATAAACAATCTAGCTTACATTTTCTAGTATATTTGGTATTGTTGTTTACATCCTATCAATTCCAATGGAGTGGCCTATATAAGCTCATGAAATGCAAACATTACATTTATCCAAAACTCTTAAGAAGTGAAGTTGGTGCCAAATCAGCTTTCAATATTTTGCAAATAGTGGATGTGGAGAAACCTTTAAGGTTGCATTAGCATTCCCTTGTGCCATTTAAAATGTAAGATTTTTTACAAGATAAACCTAGCACACTCTGTAAATACATTAAGATAGTTAGTAAAATTATATTATTTCTACAAAGGCAATTATGATAGATAGTTTTTGCTTTGCACCTTTGTGCTCTAGTTGATTGGAAGTTCCAAATGTGTATGAAACCATGGAGATGGAGGTTGTATACTCCTCAAGTCCCATTTGATCCAACAACTTATTATCTTAGATAAACTCATTTGTATTACATAGTTAACCATATTTGAGACTGTTCACCCACACTTATATGTAAAGTATTATGTAGAGTTCCAAACCTATCTAAACCAATTCAAATCATCTAACCACTACTAGCTATTATTTGATGTCTAAAATGGGTCATGCTAGGTGTTTAGGTAGCTCAAAAAAAGGCATCTCCTTGTTGTAAATGGGGCTTTATAGTGATACTCTATAATATCTCTCCCATCAAGAGACTTTGGAAGATATCTACATCGCTCTTGATTGTTAGTTACTAAATCATCTTGACATATCCATCCATGATAAGGTCATGCATAAAAAGGTATTATATCTCAATGTGATATGGGGAGCATGTATTTTGATCAGAATATGCCTTCAATTATCACACCATAACTTTGTTGGCTACCTTTGCACTACTTCCATGTCCACAAAATTCTTTCTCAACCAAATTGCTTCACAAGAATCAACGTACGTTGCTTTGAGAAAGAAATGGTAGGCTAAAAATCATATGATGAAGAAGGGGCCATGCTACTCATATTTATATAGCATCTAATGGTGTACCTAGCTTAAACCAATTTTTATCAGCATCCTCTTGAATATAATTCCACCCAATTGGCCATATTATCTAGATATTTTAATACTAGACTACAAATATACCACATGTATTTACACAACTTATAATTTTATGCAAACTTATTTGCATGCCTATTTGAGCCTTAGTAGGAAGACAAGTCCAAGTTAAATCATCGAACCACTAGCATTACTATTTGGTGCTTAAATTAGGTCATGCATGCTAGGTGATTAAGTTACTCAATAATATCTTCTCGTCATAGATGGGGTCTTACAAGGTAGATCTAGAATCCACATATGTGTTATGAGAAAAGGATAGTCTAGGGTTAAATTTTAACAAGCCCATCATTGTCCAACCATAGGTGAAATATCTCTTTTCTCCAATCTCGTTGATCCAATTTCAACTTAATATGCTACTCTATAAGATCTTTGATATAAAGAGACTTTGTGAAGATATCTACATAGTTATTGAATTGTCATTTTCTAGATCATCTAAATGTGTCCATCCATGATAAGATTATGCATAAAGTGAACTAGATCTCCATGTTGTAATCAATGTGAAGTGCTACTAGATATCAAAGTGAAGTGGTAGTAGATCTCAATGTTCTATGTGTAATCATGGAATATATGATTTATTGTAATCACCATACATATATGGTTATCATATATTGGCCATATGTGTACTGCTTCCATGTCTATTAAAATCCTTACTTCACAAGAATACAAGCAAAGTAATTTTATTTGTCCTCTTATTTTGAGAGAACAATACCATCTCTCTACTACTTCCATGTCTATTAAAGTCCTTACTTCATAAGAATCCAAGCAAAGTTCTTTTATTTATTCGTTTATTTTGAGAGAACGATATCATGATTTAACAAGATAGATAGATATAAAATAAGTTGAACACAAATAAAAGGATCTTTGTTAACATCATAATTTAGTGAGATAGAGAGAAAAATATCAAGATTTAGCTAGACAAATAGATAGAGAATAAGTAGAACACAAATGGTAGGATCTTCATGAAGATCATAATTTAACATCATAGAGAGATATAGATTAAGCTATTTTTATTTTTGCAAACCAACATTACATTTCACCTAGATGCTTTGTTAGAGGGTATAAGCTGCAATGTATGCATGTTGTGTATGTAGGTAGGCAACGCTCACAAGTAGGAAACTCTCACAAGTACGCAACAGATGTATAAATATACTTTTGACCCTCCATCTCCACCTCTTCTAGGTATCAGACAAGGTCAAAAATAAGATGCCTCCATGAATATATAAGTGTAGGTGGGTTGGCAAGTATTCCTTCTTTAAGAATATAAAATTATAGAAAATGGGACGAATGTTTTCCAAAAATGCCCTAAAATGTCCAAAATTGGGCGAATGTTTTCTAAAACGCTTCAAAACGGCCAAAATTTGGGTGAATGTTTTAAGAAGCTAGGCAAATTGTGTTTGGAAAAAACCCCAAAAAAATAGCTAATTGGCAAAGATTAGCCCTTATTTTTTTCCTTGGTATCAAATTGTATCATGGTGGAATAACTAATGGCCTTGATGCTTGAGTCACCTCAACCAAGTGGTGATGACGTTTTTTCTTTTTAATCATCACAAAAGGTGAAATTTTCTTAATAGCCACCTACACAAAAGAACATATTTCTCCGCACACATACTTGACTAGAACATAAGTAAATACACCAACCATTGAGACATAATAGCCACCTAAACAGATAACATGTTTCTCCACATCTCATACTTTAATAGAATACAAGTGCGGACTATGACCATCAAGCACCTAAGTTATGTGACTTTCTATAAACTTTGAGCTCATTAGAAGTCAAAACCTAATATCGATTAAAATATCTATCACTTTTTCTTGATAAATTTTATCACCCCCATTTGATACAGGGTGAAGTGGGCATGAAGGGTCCACCCAGCACTCCATCTCAGTACATAACCCAAGAGATTCGTCCGATCACTCCGGAATAACGCTCACTCTTCTTCTCACCAAAACCTCGTCTAATCCCTCCGAAATAGCACTCCTTTTTGTCGAGGAAGGCGATGATTGCTGGAAAGTGCAAGTGCGTACAGCAATATCATGCCTAAGTATAACAAAAGATCAAGATACTTGTTGAGCACTCCATACTAGCATCAAGATCAAGATATACATAGTGTAATGACTCTGGATTATCACCAAATCTAGTGCTGATTGCCTCTAATCTCTCTGGATAAGCTTCAAACCTTGAGTTTACTTATGAACCATCGTGTTCAACCCTAAACTCAAACATCCATGTCAAGAGACCCATCTGTTCGTTTTGACTCAGCATCCCATCTTGACACCATACAGAATGACCCACAACGAGAAATGGTCAGCCAATCCTATCAACGAGAAAAGCTAAGAAAGTTAATTTGTTATGTTTGCCTTGGTGTCCCAGACCAGGTAGGTCACAAGACTTTGCTAGAACACTTGATGTCCCATACCACCAAATGATCATGAAAACTATAATGACACAAAATGAACCTTCTTTCTTTTGGTTGGATGATTCCACATCCAAAAACCCAAGGGTATATCCAAAAGCCCAAGGGCGATGCAAATATCACCATGTGTATATTAAGGCTATGCACTCACATGTCGTGACTCTGTCTCAATGCCCCCTTCATGCCCTTGTCCAGTTCCAGAGTTCACGCCAAGCTGTTGTGACCTGGGCTGCGCTTTTTTCATTAAATGCGTTCCCCCTTCTCCTATCCATACGAGCTCTTCGGGACCCTCTTTGATCCTCCAATGTGTTGAGCCAAGGAAGAACTCTCGCCACGGGTGTTCTATTCGGATTTGTTGTCTAGAGTAGGAGTTATCCCTAGAGAAAGCACGCTAGCCATGTCCATGAAGGCCCCGTGTCGTTGCAGTGTGCGGCTCTGGCATAAGAAGCACTAGCATAAACCCTCGCAGCCATTTGAGCTTAGGTCGAGTTCAGGTCACCTTGGCGGCCATAGCTCACGTGCCCATTGAGCATTGCCTCTGCAATGTGGTGCTTCTCGCGTTACCTTCACTGGCGGTTGTCTCAGCGGCTGCCAGCACGTGCTGCCTCTGCTGCAGCTACGCCTGCTGTGCGCTGGTGCACCTGCGCTGCTTGCTACGCAGCTCAGTGCCGCTACTAAGCTTTTGTTATTTTAACCCGCTTTGTTGCCGCGTTGTTGACGCCCGCTACGTAGGTTTGTTGACGCCTGCTATAAGTGCCCACCCAGCTTTATCTGTGTGGCTTAAGTGCCCCGCTCCCGAGAGTATACTCTCCTCGCGCGGCCGTGTGTCGACGTCGGCGTTGCTGCCTCTAGTGGCACAGCAGCCATTGATCTGCGCTGGCCTGTGTATGGCTGGGTGCCATTGACCGTGCTGTGGCGGCTGTTGCGCACACTGGGGCTGGAGCTCTCTCGGTGCACAACGGTGTTGCTCGCCCGCCTATCCTTTGTGCTCAACTACTACAGGACCGCCCTACTATGCGACGCTCAACAACACCACAGTGTGTAGCCGCTGCTGTTCGCTGCCCAAAGCTGCCGCCTTCAGCTTAAGCCTTGTTGCACCCACCATAACCACCTTATCCTCTTCCACACCCACCTTATTCTCTTCCACACCCAGGCACGAAGACCCTCAAAGAAAAAACGAGAGATCCCAAAATAAACAAACTAAAAAAAACAAGATAAGCTCTTTCAGGAGCTCGATCACGTGCGGGAAGAAGCGAGATATAGGACTACAATGGCTCTAATACTAATGTTACATCGCTACATATGTCACCATAGCCAAGGAGGGCTCCGAGTTTTGGTCACCACCCAACCATAGAGGAATATGGATAAGTGTCCACATTGCCGGCTTATATAGTGGCATGCCTGCCCACACTAGCCCGATTGTCCACGGTCCTCTGGCCTGAGCGCCTCATCGCCGAACCCTGGACACACTTGCCACATACACTTCGGTGCATGGACTCTATCTAGTTAAGCTATGCTACCAGTACGAGTGACTCACTCATGCTGTTTACACGCTACATGACATTTAGACGTTAATTAGGTTACAAGATTGAAACTTATACTCATAAAGAAACTTGAGGTGTGCTTTATTGTTCCATTGCTTGAAATGACCCCGTCTTATATAAGGTGAGTACATGTTAGCTTTTCTATCTCATGTGGGATTTTCCTTACCTACTCATATGGCTATTTGCTAGTTGCTTAACTTTATACTCACTCTCTACTATCCTTGTGCTCCATGGTGGTCTTGGGCACCGTGAGTTGTAGGGCTACTGTTTCTTGGCTTCTCATTTCAAGTTGAGATGTTAGGTCTTCAAGACTCTTTTAGAAGCATTATAATTGACCTTTGTGGTCTTGTTCAGCTTTTACTACGTCCGCCTCGAGATGAGTTTTATCCCTGGATAGCTCCTTGATCTGCTTTACAAAGCTCCAGGCTGACCTTGCTGCATGTTTTCCCTCTTTCGACCAAAGTTTTCATGAAATCCATCCACTCTGCCAACAACTGTCTATTCTCCTTACAGAGTTCTTCAGTTTCATCCTCATAGTCTTTCAGCTGAAAGCGCAGAGAATTGTTTTCATCTTTGATCACTTGAAGCTACTTCCAAAGAACTAAGTCATGCTCCCATAGTGTAAGAACATCAAGATTTGCCCAAGGGTCATCAATGGCTAAAAGCTAAAATCAACATTTGCTTTTCGCTGGGGTCTACCACCTCTTACATGGGTCGTTTGGATTCTATCGTGGGGTGAGCTTCAGCTTCTTGTCAAGGACAACCACCTACTTTTGCACATCATCTACCTAACTCAGGAGCATAACTTCTGAAGAAGTAGGTTGGGTATACCCTGTAGAAGATTATCGCCTATCCAGCCGATCAGAACCTTCTTGGTCACCACCTACTCCATTATCCCCATCCAGATCTAGTTGATTCTTGTTGTGGAGGATTACTTCTTTGCAGGTAGGTGTTAGTTTCTTCAAAGCCGTCAGGAGGCACTGTTCCATATCATCATATATCTTAGTTATATCAGCTAGGCCCTTAAGCTCCCACTATCCCATTCATCCACCTGAATATATAAAAGGAAATGCGGCTTCAAGTTAGCCTGGAAGAGGGCAGGCGGATTAAGGTAGAGTGAATGCTGGAGGCACACGTAGTGGATCACCAAGAAGCATTTGAAAATAGCAGGATCATAAAAAGTGGTGGAATAAATCTTTTCTACCCGTGAAGGCAGCCAACTGGCATAATAAATAGGCGAAAACCAACCATCGCCAAACTCCTAGATCAATGCATAGCCAATTGCAACATCTAAAGCATCCACAAAAACATGGAAAGGTCTGGCCCAATCTGGCACTTGTAACATTAGATCCTTCATCAACATTAGCTTGATCCATTTTTGGAAGGTTTTATCACATTTGTCTATCCAAAAATAGACCATATCTTGCTTCATTAGTGTATGTAAGAGATGTGCCACATCGGCTAGTATAAGAGAAATCAGCTATACCAGCGGATTTGACCAAGGAATCTGCTAAGCTTCTTTGCATTAATTGGATTAGTTAGATATCTTATGACATCAACCTTCTTCAAATCTACTACCACGCCATCTCTGGAGACAATGTGCCCAAGAAGGATTCCAACATTAATTGTGAATGCACACTTAGATGGATTTAAACTCAGCCAAAATTTCTAGCATTTTTCTAAACATAACTTTAGATGCAACACTTGCATTGCCTCCTTCCTAAAGACACTCAAGTCATCTAGGAATGCCCTCATGAAACTTGTTAAGTACTCCTCAAAGATCTCTTGCACCATCTGTTGAAAGGTTGCTGGGGCTTTCTTCAATTTGAAGGTGATTACATTTGAAGAAAAAACTCTCCATTCAGTCACAAAAGATGTCTTTTCTTGATCCTTCGAAGCCCTCAAGACTTGGTTGTATTCACTGAATCCATCAAGGAATGAGTACATCTCATGACTTGTTGTTGTTGCCGCATCTAACAAAGAATCTGAAAGCTTGTCATGTAGAAGGGTGTGGTCACACTGGTGGCCACTATGGGATAGACATTACAAAGAGGAAGATATTGACATCAAAGGTTATGTGGCCAAGCATGAATAGAGACATATACCATTGGTGTAGGATCTACTTTGAATGTCAAGCCTTTCAGAAGAAGATTTGAGTTCCTTAACCCTTGCATCACATAATGAGCTATGGGGCATTTGAGAAGTGGGGAATAGTTGTAATAGGACCTCTTCCAAGAACTAATAGTATGGGTGAAGAAGGGAGCCCACGCAAAGGTTCGAAAAGGTGGCAAATCAAAGGCATGACAAGAAAAAAGGGGGAGGGAGACAATAGACAATAGACAAGGAGACAAGGAAACAAGAGACAGGGGAACAATGAGAAGCGCATGAGTGAGTGAAGTGGTAGAAGTACCTACAGTAAAGCAAGCTAGCTTGCAAGATCTTTTAGTTTTCTAGGGAGTGAAAGTGATGCTCAGAGCAATCAAAGTGAATTTGGGTAAATCAGAGGAAAGAAGGCACTAAGGTCTAATCAAGAGAGGTTTTCTCGATGGTTTCTGAAAGGCAAATCTATTAGAGACATGATTTAGCCCAATTCATGTTCAATTTTTGTTGTTTAAAGGTTAGTTGTGTGTTGAGTTGAGTCTATCTGGGAGAGGCCTGTAGGCTATGCTAGTGAATTCACTGTAATTAGACTAATATCTTGAGTCTACCAGTGGAGAAACCTCAAGTTTTAGTATGCTCTTCTAATGAGTTTGAACCCATTGTCTCTTAGGGGTGTTGAGAGAGTTTGTCTTTATTTTGTGAAGTTAATAGTGAGTTTGAAGCTTGTATATGTGTCATGGTCAATGAAAATTGTTGTTTTAGAGCTTGTTTTAAATTGTTGTGATTGATTTTGTCTGATGATATAGGAGCTTTGAGCAGCTTCATAAATAGAAAAGTCGTCTACTATTGAGAGAAAGCTGTGGAAGGGTCAAAAAGATGTGAGCTATAAGAAGTTACGTGTCTAGGGGGTCACCAGATGAGACATAAGGGTTGTCCTGATCTTCTAGGATACAAGGGAAGTTATTTTAGGTTGGGACTGACAGTTTGAAGCCTGACAGAAGTCATATGGGGTTGTGGGCAAACTGGTCATTTTGGAGCAACTGAGTCTTGATTGCGATCAGTTAGGTGTCGGGTTATATCTTTGATTGATTTGAATGTTTAATGGGTTAAGAGGTGTTAGAGAACTAAGAGCTAAGAAAGCCTATTCCAGTTGAGTCAACTGTTACCGGTCAATAGTAAGTCAGCTGTGGACAATAGAGTGTCTTTGAAGTCATATCTTCATGAAACTAGGGTAGCCTAAGGGCTAGGAGGATTCGGGCAGACATATAAGAGAAAGTTTCTAATCCAAGTAGGACTTCTAAGTCGATAGGCTCTACCTTTGAAAGTAGAATTGGTAACAGTTAGGACCACTGTTAGCAAAATATCCGCATTCCTTCTCAAAAAGGGTCTTTCTACCTTGATATAGTGGTTCTTGGATTGACACAGCATGCAAATCTTTAGAGAAAACCTGCTCTGCAAGTTCATGGGCTCTTATATTGTCTTCCCTAGATACATACCATATCTAGAAGGCCTAGAAACAATTTAAGAGCTTCCTCGCCTTTAAATACCAGGTCTTCATTGCATGCTTGTTAACTTTCCAAGTTCCCTGTACCTACCTTATAACCATTAGAGTCACCCTTTATAACCAATTTTCTAACCTTCCTCCATCTCCACTCTTCAAGACCCAAATGGAGGCTTGCATACTCAGCCTCATTATTGGTTTTTACTTGAATCTCCTGGCCACCCCTTGCCTTGTCTGCTCTCAAAGACAAACCCAACACCCCCTTTACCCAGACCTCTTTTAAAAGTCCCATCAAAGTAGAGAATTCCATCTACATCTTGTAGTTCTTCATGTAATTTATGATCTAGAAGCACTTGCTTCTAATTATCCTTCATTGGTTTGGGCTTTACCTACACCTCTTTATAGGTCAACATGTCTACAAATGGGCTCTCACACTATCTTCTTTAATAAAGCTCATATCATATTCCTGCAATGCCATGATCCGCTTCTAAACTTTAGGGTTATCCCCAGGATACTTCATTACTTGTGGTAGAAGGTTACAGGAGGTAAGCACAATAAAAGGTCTATAAATCAAATAGAACTACAACCTCTTGGTAGTAGCATATACAAGTGTCTAGACTAGTAGTTCAACTTCATGCCAGCCCTTCTCAACCTCACCGTTTGCCCAACTGATGTAAAACGCAAGTCTCATATATGACTTTTTGGTCCCTTTCTACATTAATACTGCCCCTATTGCATGTTTTCCAACACTCAAACTTAGATAAAATGGCTAGCTCCAGTTTGGGGGCATTATTATTGAGACAGGCTAGACAGTTTCTAAAAAGCATCCTCTTCAATCTCGCTCCATTTGAAAGGGTCTTGCTAACTTGCCATCTGCAAAGGCTAGACAAACTCAGCCAGCATACAAAATGGCCTAGATAGATGTCTGAGCTTTTGTACAAAGCTCATCAATTCTTTAGTTGACTTGGGGCTTTCCATCTAGAGTAGATTCTCCGCTTTTGATGTGTTTGGTGCTATTCCATTCTCACTTATTTCATGTCCCAGTAGTACAACTCTCTCCCTTGCTATTTTATATTTGGCTGGGTTCAATTTAGCTCCATCATCATCAAGATGCTTAAAAACGATATCCATCTTGGCTGGGTTCAATTGAGCTCCCTTGCTATTTTATATTTTGGCTGGGTTCAATTGACCTCCCTTGCTATTTTATATTTTGGCTGGGTTCAATTGAGCTCCATCATCATCAAAGTGCTTAAAAACGATATCCATCTTCTATACATGCAATATCCTATCACTATACACCCAGAAATCGTCCATTAATATTCTCACAAAAGTCCCCAGGTATGGGGCAAGGATCCTGCCAACCCAACTCTGAAAGTTAGCATCATAGCCATTTATTAAACCAAAAGGCATCACTTTATAGCAGAATACTCCCCATGGAGCAACGAAACTAGTCTTCTTCTCGTCCTCAGGAACTATTCTTATTTGATAGTACCCATAAAATCCATCACATACTGAGTACCTTTCATGTCCTGCTACCTGATCCAAAATCTCATCTTGAAAGAGAAGAGGGTAGTGATGTCTTTTGGTAGCTGAATTCAATGTTTTATAGTCTCTACACAGATCCTCCATTTATTCCCTTTCCTAGGAACAATTACAATGGGAGACACCCACTCAGCATCATCTACTCAATAGATAAAACCAGCTTGCGACCGCGAAATTTTGAAGGCATTTGGCATGTTGCTGAGTGCATGTTAGTAGTTAACCCATGGAGATTAATGTAAAGATTCTATGGCCTAACATTAGCTTTATAGTTGGTCACCTTATTAGCAGGTTCTCAAACCAGCCTCAAGAGAAGACATGGATACAAGTGTTAAAATACATCAAAGATACCATTGGATATGGTATCACTTACACATTAGGAAGTACACTTGACTAGATTTTTTGACTGATTGGGCAAGAGATTGTGATAGTAAAAATTTTATTTTTGGATATATTTACTAATTTGTTATTCCAAGGGTCTAGAACTACATCCTAGATCAACAAGAATCAGCCTACAATGGCACTTTCTTCTATAGAAAGCTAGCATTCTTTTCTTTATGTGAAATAGTTTACTAGTTTAAAAGGATTTTAGGAGACATGGGTGCTTTAAAGGGAGTGATTGTGTTGTTGTATGACAATCAGAGTTACATGGAAAACTTGGTGTTTCATACTAGCATGACACACATTAAGGTCATTAGGAACTCAATGGAGTCTTCTTGGGCCCTTTAATTTGGACGTTTAGTGAAATGCTTAAAATGCTAATCCATCTTTGACCAAGCCTAGAGGCCTAGTCCTAAAAGCATATATTTGATTTTTCACCAAAAAAAAAAGAAGATATTCTTAGATCTGGCCACCTAGGTGACTTTAAAGCTTTGTAATGGGTTGTCAGTCAGTTATCATAGCCTTCTCTACCTTTTCGAACTCCAAACATTCCAAAAATTCGTCACTTTCTTTCCCCCTTTTTTGTGTGTGCACCAGATCTCTTTCTCTCTCTAAATTCTCTCTCTAAAACGCCCTACACTCCTTCTCCATGGAAAAAAGCGTCTTTCTCTACTCCAAAAGCCATAGCTAGCAGATCTGTACTCCTACATGAAAGTCAATATTAGGTAATTTGGAAAAAATCTCACATTTTGGGAATCAATTACTCCATATAGTTTTGGACATATCTTGAACATACTAACTCCAAATTTGTCAGAGATCATAGATTTAGATTCTACTCTTCAAGATCTTTCCGATGATATGTCACATGAGGGGGTTTTGACAAACTTTTGGACAAGTTCACCATGCTCCCATTTTTCAAATGGGAATGGGATTTTTCCCAAATTATCTAATATGGTGTTATGAGCCTTCTCTCTCCAAACCCACAGTAGTAGCCATGGCTTGCAAGGAAGAAGCTTACCATGAGCATTCTCTCTACAATACTTGGTCCTCTCTCCATAGCTAGCAGGTCTGTACTCTTAAATGAGCCTTCTCTCTCCAAACCCACAGTAGTAGCCATGGCTTGCAAGGAAGAAGCTTACCAGGAGAATTCTCTCTACAATACTTGGTTCTCTCTCCAAACCCACAGTAGTAGCCATGACTTGCACAGAAGAACCTTTTCATGATGTATTCTCTCTCTATATTGCTTAGCAGCCATAGCTTGCACTAAAGAAGCTTCCCATGATGCATTGTCTCCTTTGCATTTTCGTCTCACCATTGCCAACCCTCTCTATGTTTCTTTGGCTCCCTTTCTGGCTTCTTTCTCTATCCACAATGCAGCTCTAGAGAAGCAACCCTCATCTCCATTCTTCCCATTATTTTTTGATACCATATCCTGCTCCTTCCACTCCTATTCAACCCAAGCTTACAAGCCTACTTTCTTGTAGATGGCACTACAAGACATCACCAATAAGCCTTCTAAGATCCGCCTTCAGGTTGATTTGGAGACAGAATACGCAACCCTATGCAGTAGGCATGTTGCACCCAATATTTCATACGATTAGCTTCGAATGCAAGGAGCAAAGGCCATTGATCTTTGGATTGATGGAAATCTTTATCCACCAGATCCAATATCTGGTGCCCCTCCACCATTTAAAAGCATTACAAGTTTTCTTAAGTTTGTTGGTGATGGTTTCAATGGGCTTCTTGGCTATTGTAGGAGATTACACATGTTGTGGCTAGATGAGGCAGCTAAAAAGAGACAAACACAATTTGCCTTCGACCAGCTTCAAGCGGCATCGACTAAGCAGATCAATAGTTTGATGCAGAGGATTAAAGAGCTCTCAGAGGAGCTTGAGGTGCAGAAGAATAATCTAGTGGATCGTGTGCGCACAATAAATCAATTTACCGATAATTATGTTCGTCTTCAACACTCCACTCGTAATCTTCGGCGTCGTGTTCACCATTTCACTCATCTTCCCATTGGATATCACGCAAGGCAAAGAAAACGTAAAGCTGTTGGGTTACTTTCTAAGACAGCAGGCGCATGCAAGAGGCATAAACAAACAACCAGGTAAAATTTTTTGTAGGAATTATAGCAACTTTGAGAAGCAATTAATGAATAAAGCATCTCTCATGGGTGACTCTTGCGATTGTAGGGCATGTGCAACAGCTATACTAGGATGTAACAACGCTGAGGACAATGTTAATGTCTCCCTTCTTCAGCATGTCCTTCAGGAGAAGGATATCATGGAAATGATAATAGGTTCTGGTAATGATAAGCTGCGGGAGACCCTTCGTCAACATTTCTTGAAGGAAATCAAAGAAATTGTCACACCCAAAGAGATGCTTGATATATGTGACTCAGCAGGTATTAGCCAGAAAGGTTACAGAGCAATGTACAGGTCAATCACTTTAGGGTTGCGAGCAAAGGGAGTTACGCAATCCTTGCTTCCAACACTTTACAGCTTACAGATGGCAAAGAAGTGTGCTAATGGTGATATTGCATCCATGTTTAATGGTGGGTACAAGTGGGTTGAGGATACTATGCCAATGCCAACAATCAAACCCTTTGAATACAATGCATATAACAATGTCTACATTGACATGGAACTGCTACAAAAAGCAATGATTCAGTACTATGGCCTCACACTTGAAGAGACAGGTGGAAATGCCGTGTTTGTCTTGAAGCTGGATGAATGTCAAGTGGTTAAAGGTCAAAGACTGGAGCGTGCTAGTTAACCTTGATGAGCCGAGCACTTAGAGGAAAGCCTTTAGAGACCCAAGAGTTGGATGCAACTGAAGACAGCAACAATAGGGGTCAAGGGCATAAGCAAGACTACTACGGCATTCAATCAGAGAAGAACATCTAGTGGCAAGCAGCATGGGTCCTCCCAAAAGAGAACCATGATACCTTGAGGTGGTATTTTGAATGGTCTGGCATTCAACATGTCGTCTCTTGTCAGGTCAATGGTCAAAAGCTTGATGTTCCCGGAATAGGCTGCTTTAACATTGAATGGGAATTGGGTGGCGATCTAAAAACCTTAAAGTGTATGTTGGGTTGTAAAACAGGTACGAATACTATATTCTCATGTGTTTATTGTTGTCATTCCAAGACAGCAGTAGACTCAAGAGTAAAAGGGAAACAACCTAGCAAAGGCAAAAGTCAAAAACAGGTGGGTGCAAAAAAAAGCAATCGTTTTTGGTGCTGAACAGAGGAAAGGATCAAAGGTATGGCATAATGGCATATTAAGTTGTGACCAGAGCAAGCCACCTAGTCGTGACCAGGAGGACAATGCTTGGAACCCAATCTTGGACATTCCACTATGCCAAGTGCATGTGTGCACATTACATGCAAGACTCAGGATTTTGGATAAGCTATTGATGCTCCACATAAACTATGTCTGGAACATGGAGCCCGAAGATCGACGAGAAGAGTCAATACGTGCACTAGAGGGTGTACTTTCCTCTATGGGATTACATGCTGGAGCAGTGGTCTTGACAAACGACAGAAAATCAAACCCTACACAAGACAACCCTAATAAAATTTGCATGGGTGGATCAAAGGCAAGACACTTGCTATCAAACCACTTGGGTTTGTTGAGATTCAAGCTCGATGTCAGTGTAAGCCAGCTATGCTATGTGCTGGTAGATTAGGTAGGAACATGTGTGAGACATAAATGACCGCGTGTCCAGCTGGTCATAGTGTGTGGACATTAGCTAGGGTTAGTAGAGTGTGGACACAACTCATTGTGTGTTGTGTGGATTATGGATTAGTGCATTATGCTTTGTGTGAGAGTGGAGATGGCTTTCCTCTATGGTTAGGGTTTGTAATATACATTAGGGTTTGCTCCTGTGTGTGTGTCTCCTCCCCCTCTACCGTTATTTCAACATGGTATCAGAGTCTTGTGCTGTTTATTAGGGTTTATGAGTGAGTGAAGAGAAGAGGGAGAAGAAGCTGTGAAGAGAAGCTGTGAAGCTTGCCATTGGAGTTGTGAAGCTTGGAACACACCAAATACTATCAGATCTGAGAGCTTGGCCTACCGGGTAAGGTCTTCTAAACATCCTTGAGCGGATTGCAGGTGATACAGGCAAAAACAAAGCAAAATAGAGCAAATCAAAGCAAAGCAAAATTCTGGTTTTTGAAGCTTTTCATTAAAGCTTGAAAGCATTGATGTATGGTGGAAATACAAGTGATTCTGGAAAAAGACATATGTATTTGACAATGAGGGATGTAATGGCAACTCTTATGCAAGCCCTATTGTGATTTTGGAGCATTTTGGAAGTATTTGATTGAGTGAAAAACTCTGGTTTTTGAGCTCTCACAAAACAGAGAAAGAGGAGTCAAAAATTGAAGCATTTGGAACTCATTTTTGGTAAAAATCAAAGCATTGATGGGTCACAGCCCATACAGAGGAAACAGGGCAGATTTCTGGTTTTTTGACTACGAGGAGATCAATTTCTCACTTGGTACTTGACATCTTCCACAACTTCTTTAGCAATTGGATGATTTACACTTTGGAGAAGAGGGCTATGTGATTTTTTTGGTCAATGATGCTTAATTGAGCTGGGAATGAGCTGATTAAAACAGGTTGTCCACTGGTTGCAGAGAAACAAAGCATTTTAATTGAGCAATTAATCCTTGGTCTTTTACAATTGGACAAATTCCTCTTACATGGAGTTGATGGACACTAATGCTAAGCTAATGAATGCCTGGTTGCTCAATTTGGCCAAATATTGAAGGAATTAGAGTAAATTTTCTACTGGTTTTTCTGGTTTTTCCAAAAACAGAAAAAGGGGTTTTCAAAAATTGATATGTACACATGTCAGATGGTGTTGATACTCAACATTGAGGTTGATTAGGTGTCAATGCAAGTTGCCCATACTTGATTGCACCACTACATTGCATTTTGGAGCCGTGGAAGCGCATCGAAATAGCCTATCTCGGACTGCGTGAGACAGTTCATCTGATTACAGGTTGATTTTCTACATCAAATTTGGAGTTTGTTGGCTATCTTGGAGTATCTGGAACACTCATTGGAGTGTGGTTGAGCTGAGGAAGGCTCGGTTTCAGATTTGGAGTTGTGCGGAAGGTACACATTGAGGAGACATGTCGGACAATCCAGTTCAGATTGTTGGTGAAAAGCTGGATAGGAAGAACTTCCAGGCATGGAAGTACAGGATAAAGAGTTTCTTGAAAGGGAAAGGATTTTGGAATCTCATTACAGGTACTGAGCCAAAGCCTGAGCTACCTCGGCAACCTACACAGCAGCAGCTTATTGCTCATAAGCAATGGTCAGAGAGAGCATTCAAAGTGCTGCATTATTTGTCTATATGCATTTCTGATGCTATGCTCATACACATTCAGGATGCTGAGAATCCCATATTACCTTGTGTGGTCTTGGCAAGGAATACAAATCATTTGATACATCTATCTCAGTGAGGAGTACAGGTTTACCCGACTTCGATGAGTTGGTTTCACTCTTGTTGGTTGAGGAAATCAAGCTCAGTGATTCATTTCTGGATGCATCCTCTAGCCATGATGATGGCAAAAATCAGGCTTTCTACTCGCAGAGAGGCTTTAGAGGCAGGGGGAGATTCACATCACGTGGACGTGGTGGTAATGGTCGTGGATGGCAGGATAGGCCTCCACAACAGAATTTTCAGCCTTCATATGGTGCTCGAGGTGGTCGTGGATATGCACCTCAAAGAGGTCGTGGTAACCCCCGTGGTCGAGGACGTTGGCAAGGCCAATAAAATTCTATGCAAGATGTTGAATGCCATTATTGTGGAAAATATGGTCATATGCGCGAGAGATTGTTTTCGCAAACAGAATGATTTGAGAGGGGGTAGAGCACAACGTGGTGGTCATTATGGTGGAAACTATGCACAACATGGTGGTGGAAATTATGCATCAAGCAGTAATGATGGAACTGCTAATCATTTGTTCGCCATGAAACATGTTGTTGGATCGATGATGACAAATGCTAAGAATGATGATACATGGTATATGGATTCTGGAGCATCAAACCATATGACGTGTCATGGAGAATGGTTTGAGCACATGAAGCCTATGGATGTAAAGGGCTATGTGGAAACAGGTGATGATACCCAGCATGTCATTACACATGTTGGTAGTGTACCATTGGTCATGCATAATGGTCAGACAAAGTCTATGTCAGATGTGCTGTATGTGCCTTCGATCACTAAAAGCTTGGCCAAATGGTAGAACAGGGATTACAGGTTCGCTTCAACGAGCATGGATGCTTCGTTGAAGATTTCAAACATGGATGTAGAGTGATTGCTAAAGGCAAGAAAGAAGGCAGATTGTTTAAGCTGGATGCTGGAATTCCTGAGCTAAAATCAGCCATGTTCTCAAAGAGCAGGAATGTGGTACAGGACATTGATATGTGGCATAAGAGGATTGGACATGTCAATATACAGAGATTAAAGAACATGCAAACAAGAGGCATTGTCAATGGATTACCTAGGTTCAAATATGATGGACATATGCATGTTTGTGAAGCCTGTCAGTTTGGGAAGCAGGCAAGGTTGAGGTTTCCTAGAGAAGGAAATATGAGTAGCAGGCCACTTGAGATCGTACATAGTGATGTATGGGGTCCTGTACAAAACCCATCTATCAAAGGCAGTTTATACTATGTGACATTTATTGATGACTTTAGCAGGATGACATGGATATACTTTCTGAGAGAGAAGAGTGAAGTGTTGGAAAAGTTCATAGATTTCAAAGCTTTTGCAGAAAAGCAATATGGCTGTTGGATTAAATGTCTGAGGACAGATGGAGTTGGTGAATACACCTCAAAGGCTTTTGAGCATTTCTTGAGGAAGCATGGAATAAGAAGACAGTTGACTTGCAGGTATACACCTCAGCAGAATGGTGTGGCTGAGAGAAAGAATAGAGTCATATGTGAAGTGGCAAGGGCAATGCTTAATGAAAAGAGCATGCCAGATTACTATTGGGCAGCAGAAGCATGTGCTACAGCAGTGTATATATTGAACAAAACACCTACAGCAGCCATTCATGGAAGCACGCCAGAGATGCGGCTTACAGGTTACACGCCAGACATTGGACATCTCAAAGTTTTTGGATGCATAGCTTATGTACATGTGCCTAATGAAAGAAGAAGGAAGCTGGATCCTAAAGCAGAGAAATGTGTATTTGTTGGATATGCACAGGATCAAAAGGCATACAAATGTTATAACCCTCAAACTAGACAAGTGGTCATCTCACGAGATGTGGTGTTTGATGAGCTTGCTAGTTGGTACAAAGCAAAAGATGAGGGAGTCATTGAGTCACTTGAGGCAGATGTGCCTGTGAACTTGCCATCACAAGCAAGTTCTAGTTTTACTACTATGTCTGGGCCAGCAGAGCAGAAGCTGAGAGTAGCAGTGTACGTCCATGGTACAGGACGTTTGAGGCATGAGAGTGTGAGCCAGCTATGCTATGTGCTGGCAAATTAGGTAGGAACATGTGTGAGACATAAATGACCGCATGTCCAGCTGGTCATAGTGTGTGGACATTAGCTAGGGTTAGTAGAGTGTGGACACAACTCATTGTGTGTTGTGTGGATTATGGATTAGTGCATTATGCTTTGTGTGAGAGTGGAGATGGCTTCCCTCTATGGTTAGGGTTTGTAATATACATTAGGGTTTTCTCCTGTGTGTGTGTCTCCTCCCCCTCTACCGTTCTTTCAATAGGGTTCTCATAGCCACACTGACTTTGAAATTTGGAAGAAGATATGTGATGTTACAACATATCGAGGAAATGATGCCAGGCTTGGCCTAAAACGTGCACATGTATGGGAGGTGTGTAATAAAATGGTCGATCTTCTAGAGCGACCTCACCTGGATGACCATGGTATTGAGGCACTTAAACAAGCCACTTGTAGATTTACAAAAGAAATGGTCGAGGCATGGGGAGAAACACACATTACTCACTACATGGTAATGTTATATTTCTTGTGTCCTTGTAGTATGTTCTTCATACTGTTTGTTGACTTTTTGTAATTTTCTATGCAGCATATATTGTATGCACATGGGCCATACTTTCTCGATAGATATGGCTCTTTAGCACTTTGGAGCAATCAAGGCATGGAGAAATCACATTACCAAGCAAAGGATGTGTATTTTAAGGGCACTCGCCATGGTGGTGGCAAAGTCAAGAGTAATGCGCTCCATGAAATGTTCAACTGGTTCTATCGCGTTCTGGTTGGCAAAAAAAGGCAGAAAAGTCACGGTAATTTGTCTCTTAGGCATCAAATAATGAAAACTGTTAATGCAAGAAGAACTGAAGGATACAACAGATCAAATGCTAGGGAGAGACTACGGCAGTGGGTAGCAAGCAAGCGTCGGTGTGGTTCCTCATGGGCCTAAACTCTCTGATTATAATCTTTTTGTGTTTTAAAATTTTCTAAAAGTTTTAAAAAATTATATTTATAGACATATTTAAGTCATTTTTCATTTATAGCCACCACATTTCAATTTCTTCTTTGTGCTCTATTCTCTCTTGCCCTCCCACTATCTCTTGCACTCGTACATACCTAGGCCATGCCAGAAGAACAGGAGCAAGACTTGCGGTTTTTCGATCAACTCGGCCCACTACCTGCTACAGCAAAAAGGACAAATCTACCTATAGTAACAGAGCAAGAGGCAAAGGAGATGAGAGAAGAAGAGCGCAGGAAGGAGGCCGAAGAAGCACAACGCAGGAAGGAAGCTGAAGAAGCCGAGCCTATTAGAGAAGCAGAAGAAGAGCAGCGTCGAAAAGAAACCGAGGAAGGTCAAGGGCAACCACCGGAGATTGTTATTGAGGCCGACAACCTAGAACAGCTAGAGGTTATCTTACAAAACAGGGAGGTCGAGCTCTTGTCCTATGGCATCACGAAAGATACCATTGACAAAGAGTTTGCTCTTGTGAGGGCGGCTTGGGAGACAGAAATGCAAAAGAGACAGCAGCCCAAAGAGGATGCAAGGAGGGCAAGCCAAGCACAGCCACAAGCAGCCACAACATCTAGACGTCCAGTCAAGAAGTGTGGCAAAAGAATGGAGGGCAAGTTTCGGGACCAGCAAGAAGGGGAAGAGCGTGCACAAAAGAAAAAGAAGTTCAGGTCTGGAACGACCACCGTGGGAGAATCAAAGACCACCACCGCCTCCACCAGTTACAAAGAAGAAGAGAAAATGGAGGCCAGGGATAGTCGCGCTACGAGAGATTAGGAAATATCAGAAAAGCACAGATCTTCTCATCCCCAAGACACCATTCTCTCGACTGGTGAGAGAAACAATGGAAAAATTTACTGACAGGGTTGATCGCATACAGAGTACAGCTCTTGAAGCTCTTCAAGAAGTTGTTGAAGATATTGTAGTTTCTATTTTTGAAGACTCAGTGCTGGCTATGGTACATGCCAAGAGAGTTACTTTGAAGCCTGTAGATATGTCCCTAGCCCTACGTCTACGTTTAGAGCGTAGCCTTCTACCTCAATAGGCTAACCCACTTTGTAATTCTCCCTATAAAATTTTGTAATGTTCCCAAATTTCTTTGTAGCATTTTCACACATTAATGAAAGCTTTTTGAGTTGTGTTACATTCTTTGTTGAGTCTAATTTTTTTTGTATGCTCAGTGCCAATGAACATTTCATTAAAAAAATATAAAAGCACTATACACACAGGAAAAAACACACACAAACACACACACACACATACATATATATACACACACATACATATATACACACATATATATATACATATACAAATATATATACATATACACACACACACATATATATATATATATATATATATATATATATATATATATATATATATATGTACACACACACACACACATATATATATATATTTATATATACAAAAAAGGTAGAGCCTATAAAGTCACCTAGAGACCCTTATAGAGGGCCTTACGAGCCTCAAGACCAAAAAAATAAAAAAAAATAAAAAAAATGTCATGTGCGCTACGGCGCGTTAATCGCTAGTTTGACCAGGTCAAACTATCGATTTCTGCGCCGTAGCACACATGGTATTTTTTTATTTATTTTTTGATATTTTTTGTCTGGTGAGGCTCATAAGGCCCTTTGGGTGCCCTAACAGTCCCAAAATCTTATATATTTATATAAGATATTATATATATTTATATATATCTTATAATAGTCCCAAAATCTTATAATATCTTATGTCTTATATATATATATCCTATATATCTTTTATATATATATATATATATATTATATATATAAATCTTTCAATAGCCCCAGAATCTTATATATATATATAGCTACACACACACACACACATATATATATGTATATATATACATATATGTACATATATATACATATATGTACATATATATACATATATGTGAGTGTGTATACATCCATAAATACAACATTTTTTTGTACCGCTCTAACCCAATCTCGATTACTTTTTTAATCACAATCACATTTAAAATGAATCCTAAACAATATTTTCTATGAACACATGAACAAAATCTTAAAATTGCGAGGCTTGAAATGGTATATCACAAGTATGCCAGGAAAAATCACAACTTACAATGCACAACAAAATTTTTTTATTAAACTTGGAAGAAAAGTTTGCATTACATCTTTTTAATAAGCTCTTGGAAGAGCTCAGGAGAGAGAGTTCTAGAGGCTGGTTTCTGGCCTAAGCTTTGGAATATATCACTCGGCTCATTGATTCCTTGAGCCTGAGAAAGGGCACAATGGCCTAAAACTGAGCCGAGATGCTTGCCCGTAAAGCAATACAAGGCAGCTTCCCTAGCTACCAAAATACATTTATTTATGTTCGAGGCTAAGGGGTTCTCCGACAAGACTGCACTAAGTGCTTTACATTTTAGGAGCTCGGCATAGGCGATCTCTGAATAGTCTAAATGAAAAACCCGCACTATGTCGGCTCTGAGGGCAGGTATGTAGTGCCAAAGAGATGCATCTCGACCCTCCGACTTTGGTCGCGTTCCTCCTACGCGCATAGCAAACTTGTCCACTTCAAAAGCAGTCTGTCAACATGTCAATATAGAAGTTAGGAAGTGTGAAATGATACAACTAAAAATAATTTGCTTTACAACTAAGAAGTTAGGACATACCTCAGTTGCATCGTCACTTGCAACTAGTTGCTCATTTGTCAAGTTTATGCTTCCTTGGTCTTGAGCATCGCCAGCAACCAAGGGCATGTGTGGTTCAAAGGCAGCTACGCTCTCATAGAATTGCACATCTTGCTTTATTTCAACGAGCGCTTTGGCCACTACATCTTCCAAGGAACTGCTACCAATATCGTATGCAAGCGCTTTTGTGAGGTTGTCATCTTCAAAAGAGATTTTCACTTTTCCTTTGTCTTGACCTCCAGCATTCACGGCAATAATAGACAGTGCCTCATCCTCGCGAAACCCGAGTGTCTTGGCAATGTCATCCAAAAACAAAAATTCTTTCCCATCAATAATGATTGGATGCAAAGCCATGATAACAAGGTCTGGGACCTCCTTAAGTACTTCATCCCCCTCTAGAACTAGGTCCAGAACCTCCTCGGGGACATTCTCTTGTAGAGCCACCAATGCCATTGAGGCCTCCCATTGTTCTGTAACATTCTCTTCCTCAGCATGGGCCTCTTGGACCTGCTCCATGAGCTTTACTTTGCCCTTTTCTTTTTCCTTGCCACTTTCTTTCGCCACACCCTCTTGTAACAGAAGGACCAACACCATGTCCCAGCTCAGGAAAGAAGTGCCGATGTTGCCCATTTGTAGATCCAAGAGTAAGTCTTCCTCCTCATTCCTATAGTCCTTTTCTATGAGGGATTTTAAAAACCTTGTTAGGCGAAATCTAAAATTCTTGTCTTCCCTGAATATGTACTTGTTGATGAGGTCAACTGGAACCCATAGGCCCTCATCACCCTCAAACATGATGGAGTACGTGCTGATGTGTTCATCCATATACTGAATGACATCTGTAAAAGCATCCGCGTGTAGATGCATTGTTGCACGCACATCAATCGCTCCCTCAAACATAGGGACAATCTCATCAACCCTATGAAGTAACTTAAGCTTTCCTAGCTGTGCAATAAGTGCGTCAAGTAGAGGTGCCATGACTATGAGTGATTGCAAGAACTAGAGAGTGTGTGATACACAAAGGTGTGCGAAATTGAGAGCAAGTGTTAGGAGAGAACGATAATTGTCAATTGATAAAAATGAGTAAAGTATCGTTTATAAATGGGCGACCTTGTTATAAAAATTTTAAAAACTTTTAAAATTTTTAAGTACCAAAAAAATTTTAAAAAATGGTGTGCGAAAGCAAGAACGTATCCTTCCATCATCGCAAGGTCATTTCTAATTTACTAGTGGCTCAAGCCACAGTGTGTGATACACAAAGGTGTGCGAAATTGAGAGCAAGTGTTAGGAGAGAACGATAATTGTCAATTGATAAAAATGAGTAAAGTATCGTTTATAAATGGGCGACCTTGTTATAAAAATTTTAAAAACTTTTAAAATTTTTAAGTACCAAAAAATTTTTAAAAAATGGTGTGCGAAAGCAAGAATGTATCCTTCCATCGCAAGGTCATTTCTAATTTACTAGTGGCTCAAGCCACAGATGCTTGTGTGACCAACCTTACACTATCACAAAAAAAAAACTTGCACAAGACAATTGAAAAACCTTAATAAGACAGTGAGGCAAAAAAATTGAAATTGTATTTACTTCAATTCAAGATTACATATCCAGTGGTTATTTGATAGCTACACAGCCAGGGAAAGTAATTTCTCTACAAAGAAAAGATCGTTCCTGCCTTTTGCGCACTACTCTACCATTGATTATAAAAGCAAAATCACCACTCAGTGAGAATCGAAGAACTAAGTAGTCGCGTAAGTTGGCAAGGGACCAGTCATCGTTCACAGCAACATCTTCTACATCCCCACCTTGCATGGATATATGTAGCACACCCTGTTCTGTAGAGGTTGTAACGCCTCCCATTCTCCATTTGTAAGCTTCCATCGCCTGTAAGGAAACGCAATGGACAACTGTTGCTTGGCAAGATGGTAGCGCATCACAACCTTCTCAACTATTACTCCTGATGGTGTCTCCATTGTGTTGAACAACTTTTTTATCCCATGCAGGTGATAAGAAACAAGTCAGAGCTCTCTCCCCCTTTGCAATCCATAAAGTTCGGGTATGATGTGTGTCACTTGTACGGAACAGGTACACAAAGAGGTGTAGAGGTATGAAGCAGGATATGGTTGCTTTGTGAGATCCATATGTGCACTTCATAGCATTTTGCACCTTGCTTTCGATCTGCAAACAAGCCATGGCCACTGAAGCATTGTCTGGAATTGGCCATTCAATAGATGTGAGAGTTGGCGTAGGTTTTGGAACTAATTTTCCAGTACCATTTGCTGTCGTGGGAACCACATATGTATCCTCATAGAAGAAGATGTTTCGTGCAAGAAGTTGTGCAGCTGGACACCCTCCAAAGATTAAACTACCAAGCTCCACATGGTATGCTTCAAAGGTTCCTGAAATTGCCTCCATAGGCTCCCACTCACTATAGTTTGAGGGAAAAATATCTACGCAGAGGAACCCAAGAACAATCAAAGCAGTGCTCAGTACCCCATTATTAGCACACAATTGATTTAAAAACAAGAATATAAAGTGGTGAAATAACTTACAATTTGCAAGAAATCGTTGACGTTGGTCATGGTCTGCTAGTTTCAGCTCTGTTGCCTTGTAAACATGTTGGACCTTGGCTAGCTTTTTTCCATCACGATCTTGTTTGAGCTCCAATATCCGCCCTTTCCAATGGTGACTTTGTATATCAACGTATCACTTTGACACCTTGTGGGTTCCTCTTGTACTAGGCTGCATCGTAATCCAATTCCACTTCTCGTACTGTTTGATGTTCCAGTGTCCATCCTCATCTTGACCACTGCTACAAGAGAGAGATTGAATACTGATCGGAGGCCTTCGAGCTCTAGAAGAAGACATCAGATGTATATATTAGGGAGATTATAAACCTTGATGGCAAAGGAAAACTGAATGGTGAGAAAAAAACTTAGACTAGGGAGATGTACAAAAGAGAAGGAGTTGTAGAGCAAGTTCCAAGGGCTTGGCTGTGCTATTACTGCACTTTGAAAGAGGATATTAGAGGGGGTGAGAGGAGACAATGAGTAAGATTATGAGAGCCAAAGCATTTGCAACTCAAGCTTCCATAGCTTGGCTCCACTGTTACACTCTGTAAAAGGAGGTTGGACAAGGTAGAAGGATGAAGTAAGGAAATGTAAGTGAGGATCAAACTTCCATAGCTTCTGAGAGGAGGTTGCAGATCAAGCTTCCATAGCTAAGCTCTGTTGTTACACTCTGTAAAAGGAGGTTGGACAAGGAAGAAGGATGAAGTAAGGAAATGTAAGTGAGGATCAAACTTCCATAGCATCTGAGAGGAGGTTGCAGATCAAGCTTCCATAGCATCTGAGAGGAGGTTGCAGATCAAGCTTCCATAGCTAAGCTCTGCTGTTACACTCTGTAAAAGGAGGTTGGACAAGGAAGAAGGATGAAGGAAGGAAATGTAAGTGAGGATCAAACTTCCATAGCTTCTGAGAGGAGGTTGCAGATCAAGCTTCTATAGCTATAGATCTAGGTTTCTGAGTGAAGAGAGAGGTAGATCAAGAGGTAGATAGCTAAAAGAAGTAGTCTAGAGAGTGAAAAATGCCCTGCTATGAGAAAGGGGGAAGAGAGAGCGTTTTGGAGGGAACGTGGGAGAGAGGGATAGTGGAAAGTGAAGGGGAATGTGCATTGAATGCATGGGAACTCGTTTTTGGGCCTCTATCACTTTAGAGACCTTACTTAATGATGGCTGCAGGCTGCAACTATCCTTTTCTATAAAAATAGGAGAAAAATTCATATACGTATAAAATTTTTGAGCTTTAGTTGATTTTAAAAATTAAAAAAGAGCCTATTCAGCCTATTATTCTAAGTTTGACCACTACCTTCTAGGCTCGTACAAACCATTGGTTTCAGTCCACATGTAATCTCCCTGTTTGTCTATTTTTTAATCACCTCCATTAGGCAATGGAAAATTAAAGGGCCCAAAAAGACTCCATTGAGTTCCTAATGTATAGTATCATTATGCACATGAGCTCATAGATGGAGAAGTGGAGCTTATCTATTGCCCAGCTTATCTATTGCCCAACGATAAAAAATTGTGCATGTATTTTCACTCACAAAGACTTTTGGGAGAGATTTGTTGACTGCCATCTTCATTGGACCAAGGAGATAGCTCACCTATGGGTGGACATAGAGTGGGAGTTATAGAAAATCATTTTCTTGACAATCCACCCTCAGGTTATTATTATGTTAGTGGCATATGTGCTCAATTTAATGCTCCCTTGTATGAGTAGTCATTGTGGTAAGCACCCAAGGACTTGGAAGATTTCTAGCTTAGACACTCAATGTTGGATCAAATGTGGGTGGACATAGAGGGGGAGTTTTAGAAAATAATTTTCTCAATGCTCCACCCTCGTGTTATTATTAAGTGAGTGGCATATGTGCTCAATTTGAAGATCCCTTGTATGAGTAGTCGTTGTGGTGATCACTCGGGGAACTTGGAAGATTTATAGTTTAGACACTCGATGTTGGGGAAAATGTGGCCAAATGGTTAGGAGAAAGATTATGTAGACTTGGCACTTTGTCAAGCATGTGTGCTATGTGATCGCACATTAGTGGGCATTGAACAATAAACCAAGGGCATCCATTTTGTTCTTCACAAGTTACAAGGGTCCACACAATCTCAGATGCATGTGGGAGCTACATAAATACACTATAAGACCTTATTGTAGTCTAATATGGTTCCAGTGAGATGGTATAGTCGGTCCACACAATCTCAAATGCATGTGGGAGCTACATAAATACTCAATAAGACCTTATTGTAGTCTAATATGGTTCTAGTGAGATGGTATAGTCGGTTAATCATTTTGGACCATGGTGTGGGGTGGCCAACTTGGTCGTACGTCCATGCTAACCATGGGCACTATATATAGGATAGTTTAGTAGCTTTTGTTGGGCATCCATTTCATTGTGCTTAAGCCTTATAATTCATCCCCATAAGAAGCCTCCATATAAAGCTTCTCAAGGTAAGCTTCATCAAAGGTGCATCCTCTATATAGGAGCTTTTGTTGGGCATCCATTTCATTGTGCTTAAGCCTTATAATTCATCCCCATAAGAAGCCTCCATATAAAGCTTCTCAAGGTAAGCTTCATCAAAGGTGCATCCTCTATATAGGAGCTCTGAAGTTAAGCATTGTTATTGATATTTTCAGCGATATATTACTTTTTGATAGCTCTAAGAGAAAAGACATCACATATATCCTAAGCATACATTCAAAGACATTACCAAATGAGATACAAAGAATGAGAAGTATGTGCCTTGTGATGAGCACATATAGTTTGTGTCCTTAAGAGTACATTCAGTGACTTAATCCAATGAGATACAAAGAATGAGAAGTATGTGCCTTGCAAACACATATAGTTTGTGTCCTTAAGAGTACATTCAAAGAATTTACCCAATGAGACATAAAGGGTCAGAAGCATGTGTCTTTCAAGCACATATAACTTGGGTCCTTAAGAGTACATCACTTAATCCATTACATGTGCCTTGCAAAAAGAACATATAATTTGTGTCCTTAAAAGTACATCACTTCATCCATTAGGCCATTCTTTATGAAGCCTTGTAAGGCCATAGAAATGTCATAAAATTTTGGAGGCCTAACTCCTTTTTGTGTTTTGGATTTGATGGCTTATGTGTTTAATTCTTGGGATTATTTATTGAATGTAACTAACAAAATATTATGCAAGGGAAGTCTTATGTTTGCAAAGGATTCTTTAAATGTGTAATGTGACCATTATCTTTTAAAAGGTGCTACCTTTGTATTGGGCCTTGCAAGCTATTTGGATTTCTTTTGCAACATAACTTACTCTTATGATTGGGGTTTGATAGTGGTCCTCAAGCTTTTCTCTTTGTCAATATATTGAGATGTTGCACTATTCTTAAATTTCACACTCAATGTTCTTGAATTCTGTGTATATGCTTTGTTTATTCAACTTAGCTTTACTCTTTGAGAATATATTGAGATGTTGCACTATTCTTAAATTTCACTAGATGTTCTTAAATTCTATGTATATGCTTTGTTTATTCATTGCTACTACCCTCCTACTACCTAGGTTTCTATGAATAGCTTGCAATAAAGAGTTCAACAAAATGTGTTACGAAGTATAGCTTTGTACTTTACTTCTTAATCCTATGGTTGTTCAGCAACACAAGGTAATTGGCTTCCTTTAGAGAGAGAAATGTGCCCCATTATTTATCTTTGCTAAGGAGTTTCAGGGCAAATACGATATGGAGATTATCTTCATAAATTTTCATTTTTGTGAAGGGACCTAAAGGTAGTGAGCTTTCTTGCACATCTCATTGTTGTAAATCTGGTCATGCTTGTCCAGAGTTTCTCAAAAGGAGTCTAGTTGCTCTAGGAAAGGAAATAATCTCTTTGACATAGTGACTTATCAAATAGTGAAGAAGTTTTTTAATGGAAAACTTTGCATATCAACCTCTATTAAGGTTTAGTAAAAGCCTTGTACCTAGAGATGCCAAATTTGTCTTATATCTCTCTAGCATACTTTTTCTAATAGGATGAATACTATCATGATTTAAGCTTCAAAAAAAACACATGACACAATTTCTCATTTTAGATTCTTTTCTCAATAATTACTTTGTTTGTGAGATACATTTGTGTGTTATTTATTAAGATGAGGTTATCCACCAGGAGAATGTTTTACTTAATGGTAAGGTAAGTAGTTATTTGTGCCCCAAGAGAATGGAGCAACCCTCTTGAATACAAATAATAAACACTACTATGATAGCAATGAAGCAATAATGATTTTGAAATAATTGCACAATTATGATTTAGAAGGAATATGCAATTAGTATAATAAATATCTGATATTAGTTTTTTATGTCCCTCCCTAATGTCACTGTATTGCAAGACACAGTTCTTTCTTGATTTTTGACTTTAGATACACACACACACTTAGACATCTAATCCTAAGGTAATATTTTACATGTCAATCATCACAATGAAAGACAATTTACACAATGTTTCTCAAACACACATTTGAACACACATGGTTGTGAATTAATAAATTGAAGATATTTAATTTATTTTGAAAGATAATTTACACAATGTTTATCAAACACACATTTGAATACACATGTTTGTGAATAAATAAATTGAAGATTTTCAAATGTTAAGTTAAGATGATACTTAATTGTGAAGATGCTTAATTTAATAATGCATTAGAATTTATCAAGAAGATATTTAATTTAAACACTTGGAACAATTAATAACGTAGCATAGATATTATAACGTTGTGTCGTAGCTAGGTGATGGCCTCTGTAACACCACCAGCAGACACACTAAAAGAGAATGAATTCATAAGTATTAGAACTTGGGGACACTAGGATCCCAGATCAAAAAGCACCAATCAACTCAAACTCTAACCTCCAACCCTAAGCTGACACAAAAGGGCACCTCTACACTTTTAGTCCAACTAGGCTATCACCTCTCCAATTCTCCTCCACAATTAGAGCAAACTTCCAAGATTTCAGGTCTTTAGCCTAAAAGCCTCAACCAACCCCAGCTAACAAATAAGTGACGTAAATCTCTCTCAACTACCCCACATAGATCTTATATTGACTGTCACCCGAAATAGACTACATTACATGTGGTAGAAGGTTACAGGAGGTAAGCACAATAAAAGGTCTATAAATTAGGTAGGACTTCAACCTTTTGGTAGCATATACAAGTGTCTAGACTAGTAGTTCAGCTTTATGCAAGCCCTTCTCAAACTCATTGTTCGCTCGACTGATGTAAAATACAGGTCTCATATATGACTGTTTGGTCCCTTTCTGCATCAATACTTCCCCTGCTGCATGTTTTTCAACACTCAAACTTAGATAAAATGGCTGGCTCCAATCTAGGGGCATTATTATTATAGCAGGGTAGACAATTTGTCCTTAAGGATCTCAAAAGCATCCTCTTCAATCTAGCTCCATTTGAAAGGGTCTTGCTCCATTTGAAAGCATCCTCTTCAATCTAGCTCCATTTGAAATGGTCTTGCTCCATTTGAAAGCATCCTCTTCAATCTAGCTCCATTTGAAAGGGTCTTGCTGATTTACCATCTACAAAGGGTAGAAAAATTCAACCAGCAGACAGAATGACCTGGACAGATATATGAGCTTTTGTACAAAGCTCGTCAATTCTTTAGTTTGACTTGGGGCTTTCCATCTACAGTAGATTCTCCCCTTTTGATAGGTCTGGCGCTATTCCATTCTCACTTATTTCATGTCCCAGTAGTACAACTCTGATCCTTGCTATTTTACATTTGACTAGGTCCAACTGAGCTCCATCATCATCAATATGCTTAAAAACAGCATCTAGCTTATGTACATGCAGCAACCTATCACTATACACACAGAAATCATCCATGAGTATTCTCACAAAAGTCCCCAAGTATGGGGCAAGGATCTTGTCAACTCAACTCTGAAAGCTAGCATAAGCATTCAGCAAACCAAAAGGCACCTTGTAGAAAAATACTCCCTTCTCCTCCTCGGGAGCTTTTCTTATTTGATAGTACCCACTAAATCCATCACATACTGAGTACCTTTCATGCCATGCTACCTAATCTAGAATCTCATCTTGAGAGGGAAGAGGGTAGTGATGTCTTTTGGTACCTACATTCAATAGTTTATAGTCTACACAGATCCTCCATTTCTTACCTTTTTTAGAAACAATTACAATGAGAGACACCCACTCAACATCATCTACTGGATAGAGAAAACCAGCCTGAGTAGCAAAATACTAAAGGTATTTGGCATGTGGTTGAGTAAATGTTAGTAGTTAACCCATGGAGATTAATGAAAAGATTCTATGGCCTAACATTAGCTTTGTAGTTGGTCACATTATCAGGTTCTCAAACCATCCTCAAGAGAAGACATGGATACAAGTGTTAAAATATATCAAAGATACCATTGGATATGGTATCACTTACACATCAGGCAATACACTTGACTAGATTTTGTGACTCTAATTGGGCAAGAGATTGTGATAGTAGAAAATTTATTTTTGGATATATTTACTAATTTGTTATTGGGTCTAGAACTACAATGTCCTAGATCAACAAGAATCAGCCTACAATGGCACTTTCTTCTATAGAAAGCTAGCATTCTTTTCTTTATGTGAAGTAGTTTACTAGTTTGAAAGGATTTTAGGAGACATGGGTGCTTCTTTAAAGGGATTGATTTTGATTGTTGTGTGACAGTCAGAGTTACATGGAAAACTTGGTGTTTCATACTAGCATGGCACACATTAAGGTGTAGTATCATTATGCCCCATGAGCTCATAGATGGAGAAGTGGAGCTTATCTATTGCCCAATGATAAGGAATTGTGCATGTATTTTGACAAAAGCTTTTGGGAGAGATTTTCTTGAGTTCCATCTTCATTGGACCAAAGAGATAGCTTGCCTATGGGTGGACATAGACGGGAAGTGTTAGAAAATCATGTTTTCAATGCTCCACCTTTGTGTTATTACTAGTGAGTGGCATATGTGCTCAATTTTAAGTTCCCTTGTATGAGTAGTCATTGTGGTGAGCACCAAGGCACTTGGAAGATTTCTAGTTAAAGCACTCGATGTTGGGGTAACCTCTATCTCCAAAATTTCTCTCTGTATTGTTTCCAATCTCCTTAGTTTTTGAACTATTGGTTTAGCACCTTCCTTCAACTTGATTTCATGTACAAGACTAGTGGTACCCCTCATCTGATTATAATCCTTTGCAAACAATGTGGGTTATTTGTCCAAAAACTCTTCATACTGCTCTTTCTCTTCTTTAATTAGATCCTTTGCTAGCATCTGCATCAACTCATCTTTTGGAACATTTGTCTTTACGTCTTGAACACAAGCTGGCTCTGCTCTTTAGGATGGTTAGTCATCTGTACATCACAAATGTCTGCCTCCAGTTCTAACAAACTTTGGTCCAATTCTGACTCCCCATCTATCTCAAATGAGCCTTTAGAATAGTCTTCATAGATGTCACCAGAAGTTGAATCAACTTCCGTCTCTGTTTCCAACCTCTCTCCAATTTCTAAAACTTTACACTCTCTGTACCAATCTTGTCTGGACCTCATTGCAATGAGCCAGGGCCTACCTAGTATGATAGGGTATTCCCCAACCCCAGCTGGCATTATTTGCATATTATTTACTACTTTTTGCCCCAATAAATTCATCTCCATGGCCTCAATCACACCTATGCATTTGATCTTAGAAATGTTGGCCATCTTAACACTAAAAATGGAACTTCTTCCTCTATCATTGCACATACTTGGGCTCCACTATCTATATGCACTTTACTTAACTTTTTGCCCTGAATCCAATAATCTGCACTACATTAGCTTAAGGTATCTTAACTCTTACCCTTGTGACACTAGCCAGCTTATGCCATTGTCTTCTTATGTTTGAATTTAGCTGCAGTGGCTGGCCACCATAAGTACTATATGCCTTCTTATTGTTGACATCTTACCGGAGGTTATAAGGGAGTTCCCCTTTTCCCAACTGAAAGTCTTCCATCCCAATTATCCTCCTCCTAGCTCTGACTCTCCGTTGCTTACTAGACTCAAGCTTCTCCATGGGTTCCTTCCCTTTCTCTCATTTCTTTTTTACCCTTAGTTCTTTACCAGCTCCCTCTAACTCAGATTTTTGTAGTCTTATTCTCCTGTTAGCTAGCATGTCTGCCTCATCTTCCTCTTCTTCTTCAATGGTCTCTAGCATATGTACATTTCCTAAAGGGCTTTGATGTGGTACCTACCTTGAACTGGCCCCCCCTGATTCACATTATTCATGTCTCTATTTCCAACTCCCCAGTTCCCTTCACGCCTTTGAATCATGGGGTAAACAAAAGCAACAATTTCCTCTTCCTACCCTTGGTATAACCTGCTCACATTAGCGCCTTCCATAGCTCCTCTAGACTCTCACTCCTCCCATAATTCCTCCTTATTGCATTCCTCAAATAATCCCAATTACCCCTTTTCTCCTCTGTCAACACATCTTTATACCACTCCTTGGCTGCCCCTTCCAAGCAACCCCATCATCTTAGACTTATACACATCATCATCCCTATTATTTTTCAAGGCTGTAGACTCAACCCTTCTTACAAAAAGAGAGACATCTTCACCTTTGCAGATATCATATGTGTAGTATGAACCATAGGTCGTGAGCTGATTTACAATGGATCTCCCAACCTGCAAATCAAAGTATTTAATAAGAGCTTTCTATTCCTTAGTGGGGGCACCAAAGCATGTGTGGTAGCTGGGTGATGGCCTCTATAACACCATCAATAGACACACAAGAAGAGAATGAATAAGAATCATAACTTGGGGACACTAGGCTCCCAGCTCAAAAGGCACCAATCAGCTCAGACTCTAACCTCTAACCCTCGGCTGACACAAATGGGTACCTCTTCACTTTTAGTCCGACTAGGCTATCACCTCCAACTATCCTCCACAATCAGACCAAACCTCCAAGATTTTAGATCTTTAGCCTAAAAGCCTCAACTGACACAACTAATAAATAGCTGACGTAAATCTCTCCCAGCTACCCCAAATAGATTATATATTGACTCTCACTCTCGAAATAGCCTTAGCTGATGACCCTAGGAAAAAAATGTCCGCTAACATCAGCCTCGGGGGGGGGGGGGGGGGGGGTCTCTCATAAATAAGTAAGCGTAGCACGTGGGTTTAACAGAAGGGATTTTAAGAATCCTTATTTTACACATTTTTCACATACAAAAGGGTACCATTTAAAGGGGCTATTCACAGGTTGAATAGAAAAAGGGTGTGTTTTATTTATAAAAAATTCACAGATAAGGGGTTTTTAAAATAGGCCTTGAATGCACATGATATAGGGGGTTTACATATAGTGAACCCCCTGAGACATCAGCACACTACAAAAAACTATCTAAGCTATTCAGAGCACTCGTCTGCACTCCTTTGCTGACCTGAACTCACTTCAGCTATGCAAAAATGATAGGAAACCGTCTCCAAAATCCTCTTTCTATCCCTGATCAGCCAACCTTATAGCCACAACTCTAGAACCTTACCCAACTCTTAGTTGATCCTCTTCTAACCACCTACTGATAGAAAAATGCCTCGGATTATGGACACAAAAATGATTTAATCTTGACCGTAGATTAGATCAGATGTCTGCCTGCAAATTCAAGATAGAAAAATGTATGCATGTCCTTCACAATGTCCTCCAATGACAGCCAACCATAGATACTTGATCCTGAACAACCTAGACCGTGTTGGTTCTCTTCTGTTGACGTCCTATCGACACTAATCTACCCTAGTTGCTTGTAAATTGGTTTATATACTTGATGCAAAATCAGACCTCAATATTCATCCTCCTTGCTCTCTTATCGTCCTCCTTATCCAGCTCCAAAACCACGCTAAACATCCCCATATGCTCTACGAATATTCTACTAACACTGATCCAACTGGTCCTAATTGTTACCAGTTCTACTTTTAGAGGCAGAGTCTACTAACTCATAATCCCTACATGGATCAGAAACTTCTCTTTTATGTTCGGTTGAATCCTCCTAGCCCTTAGGCTACCCTAGTTTCATGAAGATATGACTTCAAGACACTCTGTTATCCACAGTCGACTTACTATTTACTGATCTGGCCTCTGATTAGTTGATGGTGGCTGACTGCTAACTCAGTTAGAATAGGCTTTCTTAGCTCTGAGTCCTCTAACACCTCTTAACACACTAAACATTCAAATCACTCAAGATATAACGATATAGACACCTAACTGATCACAATCAAGGCTTAGTTGCTCAAGAATGACCAATTTTCCCACAACCCCATTTGACTTCTTTTAGGCTCTAGAATGTCAGTCCCAACCCAAAATAACTTCCCTTGTATCCCAGAAGATCATAACAACCTTTGAATCTCATCTGTTGACCCCCTAGACATATGGCTGCTTGTAGATGACATCTTTCTAACCCTTCTTGGTAGCTTTTTCTCAAAAAAAGATGAATTTTCTAGTTATGAAGCACCTCAAACCTCCTAGATCTTCAGACACCTCTCTTCACAGGTGCTCTATCTCAAGGAAATCAATGAGAACAACTCAAACCAAGCTCTAAAACATGAATTTTCATTTAGCATGACACAAATACAAGCTTCAAACTCAATGTTTAAACAAACTGTCTCAACATCCCTAAGACAATGGGTTCAAACTAATGAGAAGAACACACTAAAACTTGAGGTTTCTCCACTAGTAGACTCTAGATATTAGTCTAATTACAGTGAATTCACTAACACAAAGTGTAGGCCTCTCCTAGATGACTCAACACACAGCACACAATTGACCTTAAATAGCAATAATTGAACATGAATTGGGTTAAACCACATCACTAACAGATTCACCTTTCAAAAACCACCGAGAACACCTCTTCTGATTGCTTCTCTAGATCTTAATGCCTTCTCTGCTCTAATTTACCCAAATTCACTTCGATTGCTCTATGCATCACTTCTGCTCCCTTCAAAAACTAGAAGATCTTTTGATTGTAGCTAGCTCGCTTGCTTCACTGTAGGTACTTCTCCCACTTCACTCACTCATGCACTTCTCATTGTTCCTGTATCTCTTGTCTCCTTGTCTCCTTGTCTCCTTGTCTCCTTGTCTATTTTCTATTGTCTATTATCTCCCCCCCCCCTTTTTGCACGTCATCGCCTTTGATTTGCCGCCTTCTAGAACCTTTGTGCTAACTCCCTTATTCACCCATACTCTTTCTATTTTGGTTTTTTAGCATCTGCTCTTATCCTCTCTCTGCTGTGCTGTCACACTTTCACTACCACCTTCGATCCTTTACACAACATTATTTATTTATTATATATTTATACTCTCCATATTTTTTTGAGCTTTGGGCACCTCTCACAATGTGTTTGAACAATTTGTAAAGATGGAAAGTGAGATAATTAATGTGTGTGTTGGTTTTTTTTATGATAATTCAACCACTTCGAATGTAAATTCGAATTCCAAGAAAAAATCTACTCAGCTCGTGTTGCACTCTCGAGTAGAATTGTGTGATCAGGTGATCCTTGAGCACCATGTGTGTGTTGAAATGCTCCTAGGTCTCATGTTGAGCTTTGATTTCAAAGACTTAGTTCTCCTTTCCTCTGATGATGTGATAAGACGATCCAATTTTGGTCTTTTTTTAGTTGTGTTGTTTTCTTAAGACCTCATAGTCTCTTCCTTTTTATTTGATTTTGGAGACGTCTTTGGAGTTTACATCAATGATGCCTTGTTAATCTACTAGTACCTTCCTGTATACTATAGAAACTTTTGAGATCGAATGTTGACTTTCTGTTGCTTTAAAATATCCACCATGTGAACCAACTCTTATGGCTAGCTCGGGTGATAAATTTTTTTAATCATGTAAATAATTTTGGTTTCTTTTATTCTAATCTATGAAATGCTACATAGGTTTGTTGGATAAAGTTGATGAGTACATGAGGATGAGGGATAATATATGAAGCATAACCTTAGGGCAAATGTGTGCAAAGGTCAAATCTATAATCACCAAGACGTAAACTCTCAAAAGAAACTCAGCGTAACTTAGCAGGGAATCAAGTAGGAGAGAAATCAGAGTGAGGAGATGTAGGTGATTGATAGCTCGGTTTATAGGCTAGAATTATGGATAGAATATGGAAGCATCTCATTAGTATCTTAAGCAAGATTAGGGTCACTCAATCAGATGTACTCAAAGCCTATATAATGAGATTCATATTCATGAATAAATAATCCTCACGCTAGTATGTTATTATACTAGTTCTCTGTTAATTACTTTGCTTATTAATAATAACTTGATCGTGTGCTTGTTTAGGCTTAATACACCATGATAATGCTTGTGTTTGATGCACCATGAGCTTTAAGCCTTGTTAGTACTTTTTCTTGCGAACCACAATTGTTGTCACTCTTCCTTGACGATCCCATGTAGCTACATTTGCTACTTTGCAACATGTCACAAAGCACACCGGCTACATCATCAGCTACATCAGCACTATAGTGTAGCCACACAAAGGTCATGTGCCCCATTCAACTCAGCTAGAGGGACCATTATTGCTGATTGTCTTTCCATCCCTTAGCCACTAACTCCGCACACCACCTTGTCATGTCAGCTCCGTGTGCTACTTTGTCCTCCGATTGGTGCTTTGCTTCACTTAGCATCTGAGATCAAGCATATCAGCATCATCATCAAGGAGCATACAAACACAGAATCAGTCAGATAATGTACTTGTAGGACTCTCGAGACGACCTGTTGAATCAGTCAAATAACCTGCTACTACTAATGGTCTATGACTTTCTCTACTGACAATTAGACAACCTGATATGCTAATCGTCGACAACATGCTACTCTGCTGACAATCTGATGACCTGCTAACATTTGATAACTTGATTTTGCTGACAATTCATGATTTTGGGCCAGGTTTATATTTTTTGGCGAGATTAAATCAGATGTTAGAATCATATGTTAGAATCAGCTATCTGAGTCAGACTACCTAAGTTAGCTTGCCTGAGTCAGCTTGCCTGAATCAGCTATCTGTGTTTAGCTAGCTCAATTAGGTCAATCAGCTCTCAGAGTCAGCTACCTGCATCATCTAGCTAAATTAGCTCTTAGAGTCAGTTGACTAGCTATCTGCATCATCTAGCTAAGTTAGCGCTTAGAGTCAGAGTTAGACTCTCGGAGTCAGCTATCTGCATTAGCTGGTCAAAGTCAGACTCTCGAAGTTAGCTCTCTGAGTCAGCTATCTAAGTCAGCTATCTAAGTCAGCTAACTCTGAGTCAGCTATCTAAGTCAGCTAACTCTGAGTCAGACTTCGAAGTCAATTGTCTAAATCGGCTATCGGATTCAGATTTTGTTTCACATTTTCAGACTTTGTTCCACATTTATTCTCATGCATATCTACTTAAATCAATTGGGATTAATCTTTACATTAATCATTTATTTCTTGTAAAGGGACTAGACATTGTCTCTCTAAGGTAAGGCCTTCCCTAATGGCTACCAAGATAGATAAATTTGAAGGAACAAGCTTTCACACATGGTAAACTAAGATCAAATTCACATTAATAAGAAAGGGGTTGTGGATTATTGCCACAATGGGAAGGAGAAAAGGCCCAACACTAGGGAGGGAGAAGCATTGTGGGTTAGTAAAGATGCAAAAGATCTTGCCAATGGGAAGGAGAAAAGGCCCAACACTAGGGAGGGAGAAGCATTGTGGGTTAGTAAAGATGCAAAAGATCTTGCCATCATAGTAGTGGGATTAAGTGATCAATTTATCCATCATAGCTCGAAGATCAGTCTTCTAATTCAATTTTTTGAACTTAACTTAAACAAGGAGCTCTCCCTTAAATCTGATGAGAAGTCTAACCACATGGCTTGCAAGAGTTAACTTAACCATGGAGAAAGATGTTTGCATTGCATTATAGTTAAAAAGTTTACCCCATGAGGACTATGGCAACATAGTCATCACCTTCACCAACATGCCTTCTCCACACTCGCTGACATCACTGCAGCTCTTTTGGAAGAGGAAAAGAAGAGTAAAAGACGAAACATGTTTCAAGATGAGGCTTACTTCACAAAGAAGCACTTCAACAAAGGATCTATATCAAAGCCAACATTCAAAGACAAAGGAGAGAGTAAGTGCCACTTCTATGGCCTAGGTTTCAAAAAGATTGCTACACCAAGAGAAGGGTGTCTGCAAACCTGGTGGAGGATTAAGATAAATAAGAACCTACTTATGTTGTAGGCTCTCATGAGACCAATTTTCTTAACTACCATGAGACTATAAAGAAAAAGGGGTCATTTTATTCATGAAAACTTTATAGGTAGGGTTTTTTAAATACCCCTCAAATGCAGGTGATACAGTGTTTCTTAGTAGCACACACCCCGAGGGATTGTTGGATAAAATTGATGAGTACATGAGGATAAGGGATAATATATGAGGCATAACCTTAGGGAAAATGTGTGCAAAGGTCTATAATCACCAAGCAATAAACTCTCAAAAGCAACTCGGTGCAGCTCGGCAAGGAATCAATTAGGAGAGAAATCAGGATGAAGAAATGTAACTGGTTGATAGCTCAGTTTACGGGCTAGAATCATGGAGAGAATATGGAAGCATCTCATTAGTATCTTAAGCAAGATTAGGATCACCTAATCAGATGTACTCAAAGCCTATATAATGAGGTTCATATTCATGAATAAATAATCCTCACACTTTATGTTATTATGTTGGTCCTCTGTTAATTGCTTTGCTTATTTGTTAATCACTTGATCATGTGTTTGATTATGTTTAATCCACCATGAAAATGCTTGTGTTTGATCCACCATGATAGTGCTTGTGTTTAATCCACCATGAACTTTAACAAACTTATTTGGAGAGTTTTGTGATCGATGTTAGGATAGCATTAAATGGTTGCTGCAGAGGGTTTGCACTATTCCTACAACAATATGTGTGATCTTTCTTTTGTGTTATCAATGAGCAATTGTGTGAGACATAAGGCTATCTTGTGATCTCCATTCACGTATATGCAAGGGCAGCTTGGCATTGATAACTACTCAATGCGAGAGAACTACCACCTTGTGTGTGTGTGTGTGTGTGTGTGTAGGGTGGGGGGGCGGGGGGGCAGGAGAGGGGAAAGGTATTATGAAATTTCCTTGACTATGTAATTATACGTGAGAGAATTTGTGCAGGTGTCTTTGTATGGGCTTTGATGCTTTGTTCGTTAACATGTAAGTCTTTCCGCATGTGAGGGAAGTGGATGAGCACATCGGCTTGTACAGCCCTCGTGTATGCTCTACAAGGGTCATTACGTAGCTATGGAGGGGCTTTCTTTGTTGATGTGGTAGCCATGTGAAGCAGGCAATGCTGAGAGCTGCCTGCTGTATAGGACTTGGATTGGGCCTATTGGATGTGGCTGCTGGGATACCGATGTGCCACTTTGATGCATGGGGAGTTGTGTGTGCTGGTTGGTGTTTTGTTTGCCAGGCTTAAAAGCCTTTAGACCTCAAGCCTTTGACTTCACCAATTAAAGACTTACTGATATCACATCATTGTGAAAACATTCTTGTAATGCTTTAGTCTCTTTTAAACCTGATCTCCTTTTATCAAGCTTGAGGTTTTACACATATGCAAGGTACATTTGCCCCCCATATGCCAATGCATCTTTGAGCTTCTCAATTAGCTTCATCAAACCACGTAGTCCATCTAGGAACTCTATGTAGGAACATCACCCTCATCTACATCAAGAGCGGTAAATGACTCAAACCCTATACGACTTAATCTTATCGAAGTTTATTTTGGTGAGAAAACATGTCCCATCCAATTCCACCAGGTACACCTTATTGTTTCTTTTCACCTCTATGATTCTATATGGCAATGTCCACACATGGCTAAGCTTCCCACGGATAGCTCATGTCTAGCATCATACAGAAGGACTAATTGATATTCCTTAAATTCATATTCCTTTTCTTTCTCCCCCCCATTTGTTTTGTTTGTTGTTTCTTGGCTACCCATTGGTGAAAAAATGCTCTCAATGTCCACTCGTCTATCTGACTTAGTGTGGCTAACGTCTCTTTCAAGGATTCATCCATGGGAAAGTGTGTTGATGAAGAAGCCTAAGGCTCATAATCTCATGCTCTATAGGTCACACACTTCTATCTAGATACACTAAAGAGAATGGGGTAAAGCCAAAGGCTTCCTTGTATGTTGTGCCACATAGAACTTATCATCCCAGTCTCTTTTATGTGATGCAATAGTCTTCTCGAGGATGGTGATCAATTATTTATTTATACTCTCAACTTGCTTGTTTAGTAACTTGTTTAGTAAAGGATTTGTGTGGTCCTATGTTTAAATAGTCAGTGATGTGTTCAATGACATCATTTAAAAAATAAGTGCCATGATCTGAGACCAACCTAGTGGGAGCTCCAAATCAGAGACAACGTAGTGGGAGCTCCAAATCTACCAATTATTTTCTCCATTAAGAAATCAACAGGTTGTTTGGGCATGATCTTTCCTTACTACACGAGCCTCTGACCATTAAGTAGAATAATCAGTTGTTAATCAATCCCCCATTTCTTGAAAGGAAGAAATTCTAAGATAGGGTTGTTTATTAGACAATTCTCAAGTCTACTTACATGTTCACATCACATTTCTTACACCACTCAGATAAATCCTTGAAAAGGTAAGGCCACCAAGGTGAATTCTCCAATGAAATGACCTCCACATGTAGTGCCATGACACTCCCTGAGTATGTGAGGGATCCCTTCCTTTTCCACACAATGTCTTTAAAATTCCTTCCGTTCCCTTCCTATACAAGAAGCCATCTATGGTTGAGAATTTTTTTTACAAATGTAGCTAAACTTTTCTTTTCAAGTTTATTCATGTTAGGAGGGAACTAATTTGTTTGAAAGAAAATATGAGATCTTTGTTGAGATGTCAAGCTCAACACATGCTGACACTCATGATACACCTGGGTGACCGTTCCACATTTACACCACTGGTGTGTTTTGTAGCTTTAACACAATGGATCTTTACAAGTGATTCTACAAATAGACTACACCTACCTAGTCTAATCGAGTTATGGCCATAGTTGTTTCTCCTATCGGTACAAACAGGTTTGTACAGTACGATACCGTACGATATGCCCGTTTATGGCCATTGGAGCTGCCCATTTTCTACACCGTTTTATGACCGTTTTTATGGCCGTTTTCTGGACATTTTTTGCTTGCCTTGTGACATGTGTTGCTTGCCTTGTGACGTGTTTTGCTAGGCCATGGCCGATACTTATAAAATACCCCCCCCCCCCCCCCTAAGCGTCCCACAAGGCTCTCATTGCTCAAGTGACTATCAAGCCCCCCCCTCTCTCTCTCTCTCAACTCTCAACTTTCAAGCCACTCTCTCCACCGTGGGCCGTCTCTCAAGCCTCTCTCTCTCTCTCTCTCAAGCCTTTAGGCTCTCTCTCTCTCTCTCTCTCTCTCTCTCTCTCAAGATCAAGCCTCAAGGACTCAAGCCTCACTCTCTCATTTTCTCAAGCCTCTCTCTCTCTCTCTCTCTCTCTCTCTCTCTCTCAAGCCTATCCATCTCTTGAATCTTCTAACTTCTAAGCTCTCCTTCTCTCTCTATTACAATGAAGAGGGAGAAGAATGAAGCCTTCAATGTGCATGCTATCTATGTAGAGAAAGCTGATGGAAAGTCCAAGTCATATAGGTGGACTTGTAAGTATTGTGGCAAACAATACGCAAGTGGAGTTACTAGGGTTCTCGGAAAGGTGGGGGGGCAAGTTGCGCCATGCAAGGAAGTCCCCCTTGCTATATCCAATGAGATCTTCAACAAGATCAAGGGTGGATTGGGTGCTCACCGTTATAGTTGTAGAAGCTCAAGGATGGATGATGAGGTCATTTCCCTACCTTGTGATACATCCTCCCTCGCCCCATCCATGCCGCCTCCGTCTCAGTGCCGCTTCCGCTGGTGCCACCTCTGCCTCCTCAAAGAGAAAAAGGCTTGAGTCTCCCATGAGGAAAGCCACTCTAGCCCAACCCACCCGGGGGTTCTCTTCTTCTCTATCACATCTTCGAGAATGGCAACGGTTAGCGGATATAGAGATTGCACGCACCATTATTCAGTGCAATCTCTCATTCCATGTGCTCACAAGGTAGATCAATTGAAGTCAATGGTGAAAGCCATTGCAAATGTGGGCCCATGTGAAGGATGGACCAACGTCTCCTATCATGACATGCCCATAAAGAGGCCTGTGGATGAGAGGGAGAGAATCGATAGATCTCTCAATCCGATGCAGGTGGCATGGTCGAAGTATGGGTGTAGCATCCTCTCCGATGGATGGAGCGACCAAAAGAACAGAGGCATCATCAACATACTTATCTCTTGCCCTCTTGGCACATACTTTGTGCGGGGCGTGGATTTCGGAAAGGCGGGGAGGAAAACATCAGGTGCATTCATATATCGCCATATTAAGCAAGCCATCATGGAGGTTTGACTTAGAGAGCCAATTTATGAGCATTCCTCAAAAGCCACATTTGGATAGTGTGAGGTGCACACTATGCTACGTGAGGTCCACGATGGATTATGGTCTCTTCTATGAGGCTGGTATAGGGTTATAGGTGTATGGATAGACTAATGCAGATTGGGTTGGTAATGTCTTGGAAAGAAGATCTACTAGTGAGTTTATGTTCTTCTTTGGGAGTGGGGTTATTACATGGAGCAGAAAAAAGCATCCAACGGTTGCCTTGTTGTCTTAGGGGGGTCACTCATAAATATGTAAGCGTAGCACGTGGGTTCAATAGAAGAATTTTCAAAATCCTTATTTTACACATTTTTTACATACATAAGGGTACCATTTAAAGGGGTATTCACAGATTGGATAGAAAAAGGGTGTGTTTTATTCATGAAAAATTTATAAATAAGTGTTTTTTTAAATAGTCCTTGAATGCATGTGATATAAAGGGTTTACATATAGTGACCCCCCACCAAGCTTGTTGTAGAGTACAGTGGTGCTACGATGGGGTAGCATGTGAGGTCGCTTGGTTATGAAATCTACTTGGAGATTTGGGAATGCATGTGGACACGCAAGTTATCATCTATTGTGGCAACCTTAGTAGTATACAACCCAGTGTTTCATGTGCAGAGACTAAACACATATTCTACGTCCATTATGACTTCATCAAAGAGAAGGTCTTAGTAGGAGATGTTGATCTCATTTATGTCAACACAGAGAAGCAGGTAGCTGACATTTTTACAAATTCTGCACTATGCTTGGAGACTTAGAGATAGATTTGAGCTTGAGGGGGAGTTTAAGATGTCAAGGTCAACACGAATCGACACTCATGATACATTTTGGGTGACCATTCCACATTTATGTCACTGGCATGTTTGGTAGCTAACATGATGGATCTTCTCCTGTGATTTTACAACTAGACTACATCTACGTAGTCCAATCGAGTTATGGCATACTTATCTTGCCAGCTCACATATTTAGTGATTTTACATTATGGACCACCTGTATATAGTACTCTAGTACTTATATTCGGTTTCCGCTTATCTTTTGTAGCGTTCTTTTGAGAGTAACAACAAGAAGAAGATTTCAGCCTTCAACCATCTTTATGCATGGGTTATCCATTATTGTGTGAGTAAGACCATATTAGGGAGTTTGGGAAAAACCCAATTTCCATTTTGCATATGGGGGGCATGGTAAACCCTTTTAACATTTTGTCAAAACCCCCTCATGTGACATATCATTAGAAAGTTCTTGAAGAGGAGGTTCTATATCCACATTCTCCCACAACTTTGGAATTGGTATGCTCAAGATACACCAAAAATTAGATTGAAAAGCAAATTCCCAAAGTAATGGGATTTCTCCAAACTCCCTAATATGGTCTTGAGTGTGTTTATGCTTGCAAGAGCTTAAGCTCTCTCTCTTAACCCAATCTTATCATATCATTATTGAGACACTTCAATTCCAAATAAGTCAACTATAGACTCTACATTCTTTTTAGTTTATCTACTTTAAGAAGTTCACCCAAGCAATCAACTAGTTTCTGAAGGGTGGGTGGTTTAGATTTTAGTTCATAGTCATATGCTTGTAGTTCAACAATCCATTTCATTATCCTCTAAAGTGGTTCTAATTTTTTAATAAAAAATTCATAGTCTTTGGGTATATAGGTTATGGTTTGTTGCATGGTAAGGTGTGGTTAAAAAACTTCCTAGTAGCTACCTCTGTTGTATCTAGACAAGCCTGTTTTACCCAATCTACCTAGTCTCAACATCCTTGAGTTTCCAAGTATAGTAAGCTACCATATGGTCTTTATTCTTTTACTTTTGTGCAAGACAAGCGGATGTGAATTTTGTGGAACAAGCAATATAAAGATGAAATGCTTTTGATGCATCATGTGTGGTTTCATGATGGTTGAAGTGGTGAATGCTTGTTTAAGAGGATTGAAGGATGCTTGAGCCTCTAACAACGAATCTTTTTTCACTTCTATCCTCAAAAAGATGTTTAAAATCTAGATTATGTGTGCCATGTCTTTTATGAACCTAGAGTAATGCATAGCAGTCCCAAGAAATCCTCTTGAGTGATTACCTAACACTTATAGGGGAAGGGATCTCTATCAAGACTTTGACCTTAAATAGATCCATAGCAATCACATGTCTCATATTTTACCCCAAACATGCATTTTAGAGGGTTGAGGGATATTTAATTCTCTCAATATTTTTACAAAACATATTGTAGAGCCTTTAAATGCTTCTCTCTATCAATACCCAATCCAAGGTCATCCACGAATATTTTTAGGAATTCCATCAAATCATTCCTAAAGGTCTCATGCATTGAGCGCTTGTAAATACTTCTCTCTATTAGTACCCAATCCAAGGTCACTAATGAATATTTTTAAGAACTCCATCAAAATCATCCCTAAAGGTCTCCTGCTTAAGTACTTGGGAGATTACAAAAACCAAATGGCATCACATGGTAGGCATAAGTTCTAAATATGGTTATAAAAGTGGTTTTCAACTTACCCTCATTGGCCATAGTTATTTGGTTATATCTTGAGAAATATTTGAGTTCCTTCCTTGCTAAAAAATCTAAGATCTAGTCAATGAATGGAAGTGGATAACTTTTCCCTTGTTCAATTGTTTATAGTGTCCACACAAATCCTCAATTGCTTGTTTTTTTTAGGGACTGTAACAATTGGGAAAGACCACTCAGTTATCAAAAGGAAAGATGAACCCTATGGTTAGCAATCTCTTGACCTCATTATACACTCCCAACCTAAAGTTATCCGATTATCTGTGTTGCCTTTGTCAAACAAGTTTAGTGTTTGGTTTTAAAGGTATTGTATGGACCACTAGCTTAGGTTGAATCTATTTGAGCTCACAAATATCCCCTCAATATCCCACGCAAAGACATCTTAATATCAAATAAGTATATCAACCATATCTTGATGATGTTGAGGGTCTAGAGATGTGCCTAGTGAGATAGTCTTATCAAGACCTTTGCTTGGAATCTTTATAGTGTCAGCCTCTCTAACGAGTGGTTCTTTCTCTTTCTCATCAAAGACTATGTTAGTGGAGTTTGGATAAGGCATGTAAACATCCTACGTGGTAGGACTTATAGATTGATTGTCATAATCACTATCCTCACATGAGGCCCCATCTCTCTTAGCCTTTCACAAACCAGGATATGCATCAACTCTAACTTTCTCATGTTCACGCCCAAAGTACACCCCCTAGGTATGTCTAACACACAATCACTCTTTCTAATCCAAGGTCGTACCAATAAGAGTCTATATTAGCCTACTCCACGATGTAATCTAATGACATAAAAGTCATATAGGACGATTGTTTAGGCAACATCTTTCCTTATCACACATAAGGCTCATACCATTTAGTAAAATAATCAATATTGGATCCAACGTAATCAATCCCCCATTTCTCAAAAGGTATAATTGCTAAAATGGTGTTGGTTGGTCTTAGACAATTTCTCAAGTCTACTTGCATGTTCACACATCTCACATTTCTTATGCCACTCATATGAATCCTTGAAAACGAAAGGCCACTAATAACCTACCCTTAACTTATCCATATATTGACCACTGCTATTTGGTTATATCCTAAGAAACAATCCATAAAAGATTAGAGATCTTTTTGTGCTAAACGAATCGAAGATTTGGTCAGTGAATGGAAGTGGATAATAATCCTTAATTGTTCATAAATCCTCAATTTCTTGTTCTTTTTAAGGACTATAAAAACTGGGAGCACCACTTAGTGTCATCCCCACTGGTTTATTTTGTTATACATTCTCAATCTATAGTTATCTGGTTGTCTATGTTGCCTGGGTGTCTAACTTTAGAGGTATTGTATGCACCACTAGCTCAAGTGGAATCCATTTAAGCTCACAATAATCGTATCCAAAGATATCTTGATATCGAATAGTTAGATAAACCATCTCTTGATGTAGTTGAGGGTCTAGGGATGTGCTCGTTGAGATAGTCTTGTGAAGACCTGTGATTGGAGACTTTATAGAGTCAGCCGCTCTACTGAGTTGGTCCTTTATCTTAGTGGATTTTGGATAAAGAATGGAAAAATCCTCCATGGCAGGATTTATAAATTCATTGTCATCATTGTCACTATCCTCACATAAGTCCACATCTGTCTCACTCTCTAGCAAACTAGGATATGCATCAACTCTAACTTTCTCATGTCCACACCCAAACTAGAGACACCCTCCCTAGGTATGTCTATTGCAAAATAACTCTTCATAATCGAAGGCCCCGGCCTAATAAGACTCTATATTGACCTGCTTCAAGATGTAATGTAATGACATAAAAGTCATCTAAGACCGTTTTTTGTGATAGTGATAGGTAACCCTTGGACAAAAACTTCGGCTAGGATAGTTCTATGGTCTTAATCCTCCCATGTCCGAAGTACCATTGAAAGTGAGACCTAGTTGCATAAAGATCGTTTATCTAAGTACATTAGCACACCAAATCCTAGGTCTACAATAGCACCTCTAATCACTAACTCGTGTATCATACAGTCTACAGATGGGTGTGAGGTGAAAAAAAGAAGAAAAGACCTGCCTCTATAGCTCTTCCACCTCCCAAACTTGGAAACACTACCATGAACGGGGGCACCACCAGCCACCGGCTGGAACACTTTCACTTTGTTCACCACCCACCCACACCATAAGACAGCTCAGAACCACAATGAACAGATGATCATTCAGCAAAACACACAACACCATACACACTGTATAAACACAGCAAATACACCAAAGACCAGGACTCTGGCCAGGATTTACTGCCAAGGGAATACACCCTTGCGTCTGACAACCAAGCCTCTGTCTCCCGGTCTCGGCACTCTCCAGAGGGCGCCCACACCAACAACCCTTCTTCACTTTCTCTGTAGCCCGGCTACTCTCTGTTTGCTGCTACCTGCCAAGTGTCGTAGGCGAGCCCCACTGTCTCCAACCCACACATCAGCACCTCTGCAACCAATGCACACAAAACACCAAGGCTCTATCTCTGGTCAGCATCCACTCTCTGCTTGCAATCACCACCCACACAAAACCAGCTACTCCTCACCAGAAGGCGCCCACACCAGCTAACCTTCAACTCAGTAGCTCCCACTCTCTGTATGTCGTGACCAGCAGCTTCACCAACCACCAGAGCCTTGCACAATCTCTTCAGCACCACCCAACAGCTCAACACAGCAGCCTCCTCTCTGCATCCACAGCCCAAGCCACATCACTTCAGTCCCCTAACACACGCTATCCCAAACACCAGACAGCTTCTCCTGACGGCCGTCGCTGCACACTTCACCAAAGAAACCTCCTAATACAAGCGGGCACCTTCCACGCTGGACAGCCAATCAATCCTTCGACCAGCACCTCCAGCCCGTTTGTTTGAGTGCCAGCCTTACACGAAACATGACCCTTGCCAACTGGCTCCCACACGACCCTCCTGTCTTGCCTTGCACCTTGACGTAGCTGAATGACCAAAGCCAACTTGTGGCCTCATCCTTGCACCAGCCCACGCTTCTACAGCTTGCCTGCACACCTTCTTTCAGCCATCGTCAGCCTCTGCAGAGTCACACAAACCACTACCCATCGCCTCGCCTCTCTGTAGCAATGATACCCGCCAGCCACACAGCTGCAGCTGCGTCAGCAAGGCCATCGCCTCTCTCTTCTTCACCCGGTCCACAAGGCAGTTACCTTTCTGGCGCCTCCAGTATCCCCAGCCAAGCGTCCTTTTCTATCCAGGCTGCTCCTTCCACAAGTCGACGCTTTCTGTTGCCCTTGACGTGCGCTCTCACCTGAGAAGTCTTCGTGTCTATCTGCACCAACGCCCAGCCAGCTCTTCAACACTATCCGCCTAGCTACAGCTCACTAAGGCCCTCTTCAGCATACACTTGCGGCTCCACACGCCCTAGAAAACCCCCACAAAATGCTTCCTGACTGTGTATCGCCTTCGACGCCGACCACACGACCACCTTTATTCCTTCGCATCCCCAACGGTGGCCTTTCACCAACTCGAGCCTTTGTGCCTGCAGCTCCAGCAAGCATCTCCTGGCGCCTGCACTCCTTCTCTTCAAGGGCGACTCTTCTCTTCTTTTTTTATTTGGCGACCCCCCCTCCTACCTCGAAGCGCCACCCTTCGGCCATCTTCCAGATGGTTTCGCTGGCAGCCAATCTAAACTCCACGTAGCCCCTTTACAAGGTGGCCACCTTCTTTATATTTTTATTTATTTTTTTAAGGCTCCAAAATGATAGCCACACTTAATACTAAAAAAACCCCTCCTCTTCCTTGTACTTCGGATCATCACACCGCGTCAATAACCTTCCAATACCATAACTGCTCCCGGCCACCCTCATCAGCATCATAACTACCAAGCCCATCAATTTCCAGTCGGTGCCCTCTTTTTAGTAACCACCCGCACATCACACAATTGCCATAAAACTCCAGATCTCCAGCGTCTGCTCCCAAAAAAAACACGTGCATAAACCAGCTCATTGCCAAACCACTCGGCCTGTACATTTGCCAGGGCATTCAGGGTAAAATTTATTCGCAAACCACGCACACCATATGTACACTGATCAGAAATACCTTTCAGATTTTAGCCTGACATACTTAGCCAACCCCCCAGCCTGCGCGGTAGGCATTTATGCCAAGCAGCAGCATCATACACTTCATCTGTCTTTTGTCCGGGGTATAGTCATCCCCCTCTGCCTGCACCTTCACCTCTGTTCCATTTATTATAAACAACAAACTGACACACAAACCATAACACCTACTTCACACACGAAACTCAAATGGAAGCCATATGTACATCCCCAATACTTGATTTCACCAAATGCCACCCAGGTCAAACGGCCAGCAATATATGGCCCAAGACCTTTGCATCGTTGTCCTTTCCCCACCTGGGTCAAATACTAGCTGCAGTGATATTTCATCCATCTCCACCCCTCTGCTATTCTCATAGTCCTGTAACTCGCTGCACCAATCATCATCATTGTCCGAATATAGCACATCTAACATATTCTCCAGTTCCAACTGGCACCTAGCCTCTGCCAATTGTTGGCTACGCATTTCTTGAACTCGCTGCAAGGCCTTGGACACCATTACCTGTTGCTCTGCATCTATTTCCACTTTCGGGTCATCAAAACCCCAATCTTCATCATCATCCAACATTTTCAACACTGCATCCTCGGTGCAAGCATTCTAGTAACTCCACATGGTGCAACCTATTTGCAACATTAATAAAGCCAACCCCCCTGTTACAACAAACACTGCAACAACCTGCATATAGCATGACATTTCATCTAGCAACACAGGGTTGACCAGCGGCAGCTTCACTTCAATCTCTTGGACTTGTTCTCTGACCATATCCACCTCATCACCGCTCTTATCTTCATCATCAGACAGCACCCCTAACTCTTCATCCACCACTTGGGCATAGCATATGCTTAACAAGTTTCCACCCCAACACAATAAAGACATGGCCAGTTCACTAATGGCCACCAACAAGCAAGCATTTTGAACCATACTAGCCATAACATTTATACTCACAAAACCTTGCACTTGTGTGATCTCCACTTCCTGCTTCCAACCTTGGTCTACAACCTGTACATCATCATCCAGCCTCACAGGCAACCTCTGCAACTCCATAACTTCAAGTGAATGGCCATTTGCATTAGCCATAGCATACACACCTTCTGCTGGTAATTCTTCTTCAAGGCTTGAAAAGTCACCCACATCACTAGGCACACCTGCATACACTTTTACCATATCAGTGGGGATTACCTCCGCTACAAGCCGCTCCTGGCTCTGAGCATTCAAATTATTTTCAAACACTTCATTGCTTTCATTCTCCTCAACACTTGCCAAGTCGTCGGTCATCTCATCTTGGACAAGGTCTTCACATAGCAATGTCTCTTCGACACAAGAGAAGGCATCACCAACACTGTCGACTCTTACAAAACCATTCTCTTCACTCAAAGGTGTCATGGTCATCGACGGATCCTCTTGGCCTCTGCCCTCTTTCTCATCTTCAAGTGAAGCACTCTCTTCACTGTCATCAGCACTCGCAATATCTTCATCCTCATCTCTTTCATCCGTTCCAAGTAGCTCAAATCCACAAGGCATTTCAAAGCCTGCTGGTCTTTGTCATCACTTGACTCTGCTTTTGTCTCCAAAGCTTCTTTACTCTTCTGCACCACTTGAGTGGATTTCATCATCACTAATGCCTCCTGCTGGAAACTCTTCACAGCTGCAAGCTCATCTCTGGCTGCCCTATAGGCCCTTAGGTTCATGTCCTTCAACTGTACCAATGTTATCTCATCAAAGAATGAGACCATTACATAAGCTCCCCAGACCACATTGAAAGCGGCTTCATAGTCTCCTATCAGCTGCCATTGCTCCTTCAAAACATGCAGGGCGTTTAAACACAATCCTTGGTCGAAATGTGCCAACAAAACTGGTATCGGGGATGGCCTTCCAACTGGATTGCACTCTCCATGGTAATTCAATAAACCACTCTTTGACCTCACCTTCGAATGCTTGGGACAAGAAGCTGACCTTGACCTCATCACCCCATACGCCAGGAACTCGGCATCTGTCTTCTGCATATGCTATAAACTCGACCACATCGCCATATCCATTAAATGGAACAGCAGCATCCACATAGTTTAACCACTTGGCTTGGATGCCAAGGTTCGCCCAATAAACATTCATGGCCATCTTATGCCATACACAACCTTAAATAGACCACTTGAGATACCTGGCCACCTGCACCACTGCTTCCTCTTTAAGCCACAGCCGATCGTCAAATCGATGTCGAATCCACCACCACCACTTTGCACATCCACCTAAATTCAGCAACCGCCAATTGATGGCGACGAGCTCTTCAAAGCTCCTCAATGGATTAAAAAGCAGAAAACACCTTCCTTCAATCTCCTACTCTGGGGCATACACCCTGATAAGAGACACTTAGCCCAATCCTCAGTGAAACAATGCTAGAAAAGAGCAACTCTTCAGTGGAACACACGCCAAAGCACAACGCCAGAGTTATCCTCAGTGGGGGCACCAGAAGGATGTGAGGTGAAAAAAAGAAGAAAAGACCTGCCTCTATAGCTCTTCCACCTCCCAAACTTGGAAACACTATCACGAACGGGGGCACCACCAGCCACCGGCTAGAACACTTTCACTTTGTTCACCACCCACCCACACCATAAGACAGCTCAGAACCACAATGAACAGATGATCATTCAGCAAAACACACAACACCATACACACTGTATAAACACAGCAAATACACCAAAGACCAGGACTCTTTACTGCCAAGGGAATACACCCTTGCGTCTGACAACCAAGCCTCTGTCTCCCGGTCTCTGCACTCTCCAGAGGGCGCCCACACCAGCAACCCTTCTTCACTTTCTCTGTAGCCCGGCTACTCTCTGTCTGCTGCTACCTGCCAAGTGTCGTAGGCGAGCCCCACTGTCTCCAACCCACACATCAGCACCTCTGCAACCAATGCACACAAAACACCAAGGCTCTATCTCTGGTCAGCATCCACTCTCTGCCTGCAATCACCGCCCACACAAAACCAGCTACTCCTCACCAGAAGGCGCCCACACCAGCTAACCTTCAACTCAGCAGCTCCCACTCTCTGTATGTCGTGACCAGCAGCTTCACCAACCACCAGAGCCTTGCACAATCTCTTCAGCACCACCCAACAGCTCAACACAGCAGCCTCCTCTCTGCATCCACCAGCCCAAGCCACATCACTTCAGTCCCCTAACACACGCTATCCCAAACACCAGACAACTTCTCCTGACGGCCGTCGCTGCACACTTCACCAAAGAAACCTCCTGATACAAGCGGGCACCTTCCACGCTGGACAGCCAATCAATCCTTCGACCAGCACCTCCAGCCCGTTTGTTTGAGTGCCAGCCTTACACGAAACATGACCCTTGCCAACTGGCTCCCACACGGCCTTCCTGTCTTGCCTTGCACCTTGACGTAGCTGAATGACCAAAGCCTACTTGTGGCCTCATCCTTGCGCCAGCCCACGCTTCTACAGCTTGCCTGCACACCTTCTTTCAGCCATCGTCAGCCTCTGCAGAGTCACACAAACCACTACCCATCGCCTCGCCTCTCTGTAGCAATGATACCCGCCAGCCACACACCTGCAAGCTGCCTCAGCAAGGCCATCGCCTCTCTCTTCTTCACCCGGTCCACAAGGCAGTTACCTTTCTGGCGCCTCCAGTATCCCCAGCCAAGCGTCCTTTTCTAACCAGGCTGCTCCTTCCACAAGTCGACGCTTTCTGTTGCCCTTGACGTGCGCTCTCACCTGAGAAGTCTTCGTGTCTATCTGCACCAACGCCCAGCTAGCTCTTCAACACTATCCGCCTGGCTACAGCTCACTAAGGCCCTCTTCAGCATACACTTGCGGCTCCACACGCCCTAGAAAACCCCCACAAAATGCTTCCTGACTGTGTATCGCCTTCGACGCCGACCACACAACCACCTTTATTCCTTCGCATCCAACGGTGGCCTTTCACCAACTCGAGCCTTTGTGCCTGCAGCTCCAGCAAGCATCTCCTGGCGCCTGCACTCCAGCAAGCATCTCCTGGCGCCTGCACTCCTTCTCTTCAAGGGCGACTCTTCTCTTCTTTTTTTATTTGGCGACCCCCCCCTCCTACCTTCGAAGCGCCACCCTTCGACCATCTTCCAGATGGTTTCGCTGGCAGCCAATCTAAACTCCACGTAGCCCCTTTACAAGGTGGCCACCTTCTTTATATTTTTATTTATTTTTTTAAGGCTCCAAAATGATAGCCACACTTAATACTAAAAAAACCCCTCCTCTTCCTTGTACTTCGGATCATCACACCGCGTCCATAACCTTCCAATACCATAACTGCTCCCGGCCACCCTCATCAGCATCATAACTACCAAGCCCATCAATTTCCAGTCGGTGCCCTCTTTTTAGTAACCACCCGCACATCACACAATTGCCATAAAACTCCAGATCTCCAGCGTCTGCTCCTAAAAAAATACGTGCATAAACCAGCTCATTGCCAAACCACTCGGCCTGTACATTTTCCAGGGCATTCAGGGCAAAATTTATTCGCAAACCACGCACACCATATGTACACTGGGTCAGAAATACCTTTCAGATTTTAGCCTGACAATGGGCACTCCCTATTTATTTGTAATGGGTATATCTTTTGAACTTAAGGATTCCTAATGCTTACAAGATAACCTCCACACATCTCTCTAAAGCATTTACTTATCTTTGAGAGGCATTGTAGCAAGAATTAAAGTACAGACATGGAAATCTTAACCTTAGTGAATTGGAAATGGTAAACGATGAGATATGATAGTGTAGCTTACCCTGTTTCTAATGTTGTGATCTTGCTTTTGCAAATGCTTATGTGGATTCCTCTTCTTTTCTTCTACTTGGGATGCATGCATTGAGGATATAATACGTGCAATGAACGGGTTCCTACACACGCACATTGACTCAAGACAATAACATTCTCGATCAAATCAAGTGAGAGTTAGCAATGCATAGCCCAATGGCATTTGCCAAGAAATTAAATTAGACTTATCATAATCATTGAGTGGATAAATAAATAAATAGGTGCAATGAAATAAAAAGAATGCAAGTGCAGAACATAAGTGCAGTCATAATATGGGATTTCAATTCTCTCCAAGGCTCAAACATTTATCCAACCAATGGTTATGATTTGGAGACTTTATAAATGTATATTCTCCATCAAGTTGACGGATAACCATTTAGGGTTCAAACACAAGTAATTTCCTAAAATATGATTTATTCTAAAGGTAACTTTGTGCCACCACATCGAGCTCTAATAAATAGTGATCATGTTGAAAATGTGGTGCATAAACTAGGGGTTTGCTAGGAGCGTTCATCAACTAGCTCACAAGTCCAATCGCCTAGTAAAGGTCATGTAGATCAAGCTACCCACTATGCGCCTGTACGTAGTAGGGTCCTCCAAAAGCTCACCTACATCTATGGAAATCTTTGTGCTTTTTTCCAATGGCACTGAAATAGGCTTAAAACCTACATACCATACTTGGACAACATGTCCAATCCATACTACCTCTATAGTAACAAAATGCCATGAGGTGATCTCATGATCTCTATGCCCAAGAAATACCGACTCACCCAAATCCTTCATCTCAAACTTCTACTTCAAAAGCCTCCTGACATTATATATGTCAACATCACTATCGCCAATGATAATTAAGTCATCCACATAGATGACTAATAGCATGATCCCTCTATCTGTCTTTTCACATAAAGTAAAAAATCTACATTGAATATCTAAAATCCAATGGTAACAAGATCCTCCCCAATCTTCTTTGACCATGATCTGGGTGCCTTCTTCAAGCCATACAATGCTTTGCATAACATGCACACAAAATCTGGGTGTGCATCATGTATACTTCTTCTTGCAAAAAGAAGGCATTCTTTACATCCATCTTATATGTAAAGACCAACCCTTTACTGCAGCCATAGCAATGACAGCTATCACGGTTGTCATTCTTCAACTGGGCTGAATGTCTCCTCATAGTCAATGCCATAAGTCTACGCATAACCCTTGGCAACCAATTTTGCCTTATACCTCCTCACTGAACTATCAACATTATGCTTGACTTTTTACACCCAATTACTGTTGAGATATTGAGCTCATCTAATGAGGCGGTGGATACTGATGACCCGCCTAGGAGATAGGCCCCACACTTACACCACTGGCATGGTTGGTGAGATCATGGGTGATATGTGGCCAGTGGGATGACAGGCTGTGTGACAGCCATTCTAGAGACTGGCATAGTTATAGCGCCAGCTCATTTAGTTGGGTTCACACTATAGAGAACCCTAGTATGTATTTGGTTGAGTACCTTTTCATATTGTGTGTACTCTTATCCTTGTATATGGTGTGTTGAGTGTTGTGAAGAAGAAAAAGAAGATTTTTAGCCTCTTACCTTGTGTGTTCTCTTTTAGGGTTTTGTGAGTGTGTGTGTGCTTGTTGCAAGAGCTCAAGCTCTCTTCTCCCTTGCATTTTTTCATGGTATCAAAGCCTAGTTCATGCTAAGGGCTGAGCTGCAAGCAAGAGAAGCACAGGAAGTGGTACGAGGGTAAGAGCTTCATCTACTCTTTCCTATTTGTGTTGGCGACTACATCCTTGTAGGGAGCTCCACGGGAGGCACCAGCAAACGATCTGTGATTGAGGAGCTTTCTTTGCGGGAGTAAAGCTATAGGGCAACTATAATGTCTTATTGGATAGAATTTTTTAGGCCGAAAACGCGTTTCAAGCACGTTAGAACCTCCGTTTTTCAGAAAGCAGGCGATTTCTAGCACTGCGGGTAAGTCATCGATTCTTTACAGAACTCTGTTTTAAGAACTGCAAGAAGACAAATTGGTTGTACAGACATTGTGTGTGCTGCAAGGAGGTCAACAGTTGCCATTGGTTCTGTGACATTTGAGTGTAGTATAGTATCACTGCTGCAGAAAATACAGCAGTTTGTGCAGGACAAACCAGAGTGCTATTTCTGGTAAATTTGTGTGTCTGGCAAGATGTCAAATGATGGCATAAACCAGATTATTGCTGAGAAGCTTGATAAGAACAACTTCCATGCTTGGAGGTTCAGGTTAACAAATTTTTTGATGGGAAAGGGTTACTCTAGAACTACATAGAAGGTAAGCACATGAAGAGGCACCGGAGATATCGGAGATCAATCCGACTGCTATAGATGTGAAAGAGTTTAAGGATTGGAACCAAGGAGCCAGAAAAGTTATGTATTGGCTCTCTATCAGTATACAGGACACCATGATTGGGCACGTATAGGATGCCAAGTCCCCCAAGGAGGCGTGGGACACCTTGGTAAAACTCTATGAAATGAAAACCAAGGCACAAAAGATACAGTTGAAGAATGAACTTCATACTGTGGAAAAAAAGAGTATGTCTGTGAATGACTATGCATTGAAGATTAAGGGTACTGTGGAATCCCTTGCATCTATTGGCGTTTCAGTAGATGATGATGATAAGATGGAAGTCTGTCTATGTGGTCTCGGGCCACAATACAAGGCATTCAAGACGTCTATTCAGACTCGGGAAAACATTCCCAATTTCACAGATTTGGTGCCTGTTGATTATAGAAAAGAAGAGCTTGGGTGAAGACCAACAGCCTTCACAAAACAAAAACAATTCAGAGCAACAGGCCTTCTACACAAGTTCAGGAAGAGGACGAGGTAGAAGAGGCCGTGGACACGGCCAAGGAGGTGGCCGAACAGGTAATCAAAATTATGGCCAGCAGCAGCAACAACAACAGTCCCAGAATTCACAACAATAACAACACGCAGGTGGAAGAGACCAATTCAGAGACAGGGGGAGTCAAAGAGGTCGTGGAAATTGGCAAAGACAATATAATGATACACGTGGACATGTGCAGGCAGATTGTTATATGATACAGGTGGACGCGGCCAAGGAGGTGGCCGAGCAGGTAATCAAAATTATGGCCAGCAACAACAACAGTCCCAGAATTCACAACAACAACAACACGCAGGTGGAAGAGGCCAATTCAGAGGCAGGGGGAGTCAAAGAGGTCGTGTGGAAATTGGCAAAGGCAATATAATGATACACCTGGACATGTGCAGGCAGATTGTTATAAGAAGCAGGCTGACATGCAAAATGGAAAATTACAGCAAAACAACTATGCATCCTCGAGCAGAAACAATGAGGATAATGAAAGGTTGTTTGTTATGCAGCATGTCGTTAATGCCATGTCTAAAAATGTTGAAGCAGCACATAAAGATAATGTATGGTACGTTCATTCAGGTGCTTCGAACCACATGACAAGTCATGGGGAGTGGTTCAAGGAGATGAAAACCTTGAAAGACCAGGTTTTGTGGAAACAAGGGATGACACTGCTCATCCAATTGCCCATGTTGGAGATGTGCCATTGTCTATGCAGGATGGCAAAGTGAAGTACCTTGAAGATGTACTTCATGTTCTGAACATAACAAAGAATCTGGTTTCAGTTGGCCAAATGATTGAGCACGGTTTGCAGGTTCTGTTTATTTTTTTTTCGAGAAAAGATCCTTTCATTAGTTATATAAAAAATGCCCGTAGGGCTACAAAAGACCCTCTCCTGCTGCTCATAAGAAAACAGAGTAGAGATCCAAGCAAGGCAGCTAGGGAGACTCTCCCTAGGTGCAGAAAAATACAAATATCAGTACAAAGAACTAAGGGGCTATATCATACAATAGGAGGAGGGAAAAGCCAAACAGGTGGCCTGTAGTGCCAGCGAGGGGAACCCGCGTGTAGGGTATAGAAGGGGCCGCTGCGCCAAGTGGTGTGAAAGGCCTGGCGACGCAAGATCGCCTCATCCGAGTTGACCCGGATGCGGTCATACTGTCCTCGCGCAGGGTGTGGATCAACTCCTGCCAAATCCCCCGAACAGTCTCTGCTGGTGGCTCACAAACCCACAAGCTCATAGAGAGAGTCTATCCATGAATAACTCATTGCCAATGAAGTGGGCAAGAGCTTGCATCAATGAAGTGGGCAAGAGCTTGCATCAATGGAGACTACACACACACACTACAAGCATGCAGCATACACAAGAGAAAGAAAGAAGCATTCAACTAATCATAGATTAATCTACTTCAATGATGCTAAAACACATTAAGAGAAAGAAGTGGAGCTATACTCATTGAAGCTTGATGCTCATTAGAGTACAATAGAGAGAGAGTTAGAGAGTTGTCATAGCTTGAGAGCTCAAGAGCTTCACTCAATAGCTTCTGAGAATGGCCAAAAACGTACACTTTCTTTAGCTAACCTCTCTTTTGTAGAGATGTCGCTAACCCTAACCCTAGGCCTCTCTCACACATGGGCGGACAACCCCATAAGTGAGCCTTGCTTAATACACTTAGAACTCTCATTTAGAACCCACATTGGCCTAAAACGATTTACATTGTACTTCGGCACAAAAATATAGAAAAATTATGTGCGTCTTTATGTTCCCATGGCTACAATCCCACTCTCTCGCATTAATTGCTTCCGGCCTCCTTCCACAATCCGTGTTCCCGTGAGTGTTCCCGTGGAACACTTCTTTTTGAGGACAAGGGAGGAGATTCTCTTATACTTGTCCATAGGGGCATAGCTCAGAGATGTTTGCATCAAGATATCCCAAAGTTAGGATACACACCACCTCCACTTGGGGGATTATCACGACGTGGCATATCTCGAAGACCAGATGCTTAGAGGCCTTCGAGGGTATTCATGTTTATGACACCGTTCACACTCTTTTGGCTACCTCGGCCAACATACAAGGATCTTCCAGAGCTCCATAAACAAAATGCACAAGATTTATGATAGACTGGAACCATGAAATTTTCTTCTCCTCCACTCCTACAAGGCTTTCATGGCAGCATAGTGCTCCCAATTGTTTGAGATTTCCCTAACTTTTGGATTGAGATCTCCCTTTGTATGAATTTATTTTACTTAATAGAAGTCTCTTTTCTGACGAAGAAAAGAAGAAAATGTTAAAGAGCTTTTCCAGACGCTATGCAACTAAAATTATAGCTTAATTTTCATTCTTATTTTTGAAAGGCTCTACCACAGGTTGCCTAAATCTGCCTACAGAGAATAGCAAGTAAACTTGTTTATGTCGAGCACTAACCAGCTCCAAGAGCATACTCAGGATGCTCAGGTCATCACGCATCCCAATGTCCTGTTGGATGATGTGACAACGCCCATATATTTTTACAATCCTATCACACCATGCATATATACAGGACTTCACATCAAAGGTCCTCCCAAATCTGAAAGACATATCATTGCATGCAAACTAGTTACCTTTCCCTTGCCCCTGACCTTGATAGGAGAACCATCAGCCACCTTGATTCTCATGCATCCTTTGTTGCTAAGAGGATCCCCAGCCATAAGCCAGAGAACACATTCAGTCATGGATGTATCATACCCTCCATCTACAGCCTGCTGGGAACAGAGCATCAGCCACTCAAGGATAAAGGCATCACTGATTTGGTGTCCCTGGTTTAGACCTCTCAGGAAGTCAACCAAACCATCATTCGATGCATGAGGTACATGACCACTATCGGCAGTAATATATAAATTGGGCCATCCCATCATGTTAGCTATGAAGGTACACATACTCATCTTTGAAGATTTTAGTATGGTCAGCCCCTCTACTAAAACCAACAGAATGGCCACACATGCTTTTCACAAAGCTTTATGGCATTTGATGCAAGCCAAGCAAACACTCCATACCCTCTACCACTACCCAGCAGCCAACATCTTCAGATGCCCTCCACATCATCTTAAGCTCTAGCATTCATGTCTTTATCCATACCCCCTACCAAAAAGTTGATACAAAATTCTTCTCGAAGATGACCCCCAATAGCAATCTGTTGGAGGTTCTACCTGGCATCACCTTAATATTAATCATCATCACTAGTCCTTAGGTTACTCTTTGATGCTGTTGGAAACAGTGCACCAGCCAACCATTAAATTCCACTTCATGCAGCAGCACTCTTGCCATAGCTTGCCCCAACTACTGGATGCACTATGCTCAGAGAAAGACAAGCCCTGATATACACCAACCATGTAAAGAGATCATCATCATTCCTCTCCACTTAACTTCAACCAACATTTCCTTGCAGTTCCACAAGGCTCCAACCTTCTACAACACCCATGTGCAAGAAGCTCCCGTAATGATGGTATGCATCAAGCCCTATTAACCTCACATTTAATCAGATGATTGGGCCCAAATCAAGCAATCATCACCCCAGGCACTCACGACAGCATTGATTGGTATTATCTCATGGGCAAGCACAATCACTACATTACTCAAGGAGTTTTCTCCCTCGACTGAGACTGAGGGCAATCTCAAACTCAAAGGGGAGAGATATGAGGTATCCTGATCCTAATTAGATCATTATCTTAGCCTAATTGTATGCCATTAATCACTAGCTTAGCTTAATCTCACTAGCTTGATCATTCTCACCATCATCTAGCTTAGCTCATCAGTCCTCAAAACATGGAGTGGATGCTAAGATCAAGCCTAATTTGCAGCCGTTTACCAACTCCTTGATCACACGCTAAAGTTGACTATGGAGGCTCCCTTGATCAAAGGATGGAGAAGAATATGACGACTATAAATATGTGCACCTGCTAGAAGGATAACAAGAAAAGTTCCAAATCTTTGATGAAGACCCTTATAGGAAGTGGCATACAAACAGAGATTATTGCTAGTATCACGGGTATGGCATATGTGGAAGACCAGATCACGGGCATGGCATATGTGGAAGACCAGATGCTAAGAGAACTTCGAGGGTCTTCGTGTTTATGACACCCAGTGTATCTGCAGTATATGTATGATTTTATATTACTCAATAGAAGTCTCTTTCTGAAAAAAATAACATGTACATATATACATATACATGTGTATATACATACATACATACATACATACATATATATATATATATATATATATATACATACATATATATATATATACACATATATATACATACATGTATATATGTACATATACGTGTGTCCATGTATACAAACATACAGCTTCTCCCAAAAATCATACAAGCTAAAAAGCAAACTCAGGACGGGGGCCTCTGTACAAAACATCAACCTCCATGTCCAGCATCCACATACAGATCCACATACAGACTAACTGACCCTCTATATAAGTGAGTTAAAAAAAACCATCAATTCCTCTCCCAGATGCTGATAGAAAATGCAAGGGCCCTGGAAGTGGTTGCAAGTTGCACCAGTCTGCCTTAGAGGGATAACTCCACTGAGGATCCTGCCATGTTTGGTGACTATTACCAAATCAACTCTGACCACTGGGTTGTGAAAGATCTCCGCGTGAATACCTGCAAAACAGGACTCATGCATCTTTTATCCAAAGAATGAGCTGCATTAGCTGCTATGTAGATGTACCTCTGTCTCAGCTAGTGAACCTTTCTGCCTAAGTTTCATCTTGCCAAGCATTATACGCACTCATGCCAGTAGAAGACACATTCTCCATTTCTTGAAACATGAGCCAGTTGATATGCAAAGAAATACTGCAAGATCATCAAGAAGCTAAAAAGTAAAGGAACTGCACCGGAGTTGTGTGTGGGAACACCCTCTTAGTCTAGGAATCTTCCCTCCAGGTAAGTAGTGATGTCACACCTCATTTAATAAGGTCAAAGAAGAGGTTGTACTTTCAGCCCATAAAAGGGGCACTAATATACTCATAAATATACAATCAAGCAAAGGTCAAAGAAGAGGTACTTTCAGCCCATAAAAGGGGCCCCAATGTACTCATAAATATACAATCAAGCAATTAAGCAGTGTACTTTGTGCCCAAGCTACTGTGTCTTATCTTGTACTCTCTCTCTTCCTTCTCTCTCTAGCCATGGCTCTCTTGCGCACACACACCTGCCATAGCTCTGACCTGAAAACATCATGCATAGGAAGTACCTGCAACTTCCACATTTTTATGTTTCTATGTGTGTTTGAGTCAATAAGGGTCCTCTGCTCGGGTCATCCCCAAAAATGTCTATTTTTCCTTTGTTTTGTATATTCCAAACTCTGAGATTTCATAAAACCTAGCTAGGAGTAAGGGATTAGTTGCTATACTCTGCCTACCACAACACGGGAGGTGTTGAGTGGTGAATCAGCCGAGAGGTTTAGTTGTATGTTGTCTCTCTTCCATTTCATCTCAATCTAGCTTGATGAGCTTAGTTTCAATCATTTCTCAGTTCCATGCCAGCAACTAGTGCATGTTGTACATTTGACCTTAGAGCTTTGGCATCGTTGGAGAGAGTTTTCTGCTCCATAAGAGAACATCAACACCTTGCAGCAGTGATTGCAGGTTAGCAGCTCCACAAACTATCTATCCTTTTCCACAAACTATCTATCCTTGGGTACAAATGGAAATAGGGTGCTAAATTTAACAACTTGGTGTAAGCTGGGTGTCTGACTCTTCCTGCAAAACTCTTCCTCCAAAACCACGTGGTTGATTTTGTAAACTAGCCAGATTTGTTGGAGTTCTAGAAAAGTTCTGTTCAATATTTCTTGAGAAGACCGAAATCATGTGCTTGGGAAAAAATCACATGGCATATATTTTCTAGTTGACAGACATGTGATGATAGGGTTGATGCTTTTAGCACGTTAAGAATCAATGTGCATAACAAGGCGTTTTCTAGATCTTGTGCATTTACTGCAGGAGCCTCTTGCACACACAAGCGTCTCGAGACCCCAGCTTCCCCCCACACAGGTCACACTGCTCCACACAGGCTGCAGGCCATGCTAGAGCCTCTAACGTTACATAGGGATTTATTGCATGAGCATGTATTGCATGGTGATGTACAACAGGATGTCTTACATAGGGATTTAATGCATGAGGATGTATGTACACCAGAGTGTGCAGGCAGATGAGTTAGATGTACACACCTTACAGCATCTTGGTGATGATGTCCCTGTTGATGATAATGTCTTAAGACTGCCATCTGACCAGTTAACTTTTCGCCCTTTATAGGGGCAGGGCAAACCTATGAGAGGTGCCAAACTAGATTTGGCGCCATGTTTTCTACCACTTTGCTATGAGAGTTGCCTCATGGAATGTGCAGGGCCTTCATGGCATCTCTCCTCGCTGCAGAAAGCAGGTCATCAGGAACTAGCTCTTTACCCTCTAGTTACGAATCCCATGTATATTTTGCTCATGTAGGTGCATAAGCTCGATGCCAGTCCACTAGATTTGGCAAGCTTTTACCTGGGCATACTTCTTGATCTGCTACAGATGGAACTGTAGTACATCCATAGGGAGCCTTGGACCCTTGTTTGTGGCCATCCCTTTCAAATCCTCCCCCCCATGGCCTCTAACTCCCTTGTTTGTGGCCTTCCCTTTCAAATCCTCCCCCCCATGGCCTTTAACTCCATCTTGGTGTCTCTTTACTTTTATTGGCATCTAAGCCTCCACTCATTCGTTTATCAGGTTTGCCTTTAGTGATGCATCTTTAATTAATGCTTTAGTCAAAGCATCCTCATTGATTGGAAATTGACATGCCTAAAAGGTACCATACCCTCTTATGGAGGTAGAGTCCTTACCAAAAAAACCCTGGCTTCTTCCAAATCCTTGGTCGCTTGCTCATATTGAGTATATTTCGAGGTTCATCTGTTCATTCTTCTTAGCTCTCTCTAATCATCTTCTTTCATTATCTTTTCTGCCTCTTGTGCTTTTTGTTCTATACGTGTGCTTTCATTTCTTCTTCCATTTGGCCCACTGCTCTCTTAGCTGCTTCCTTCCACTACTGCTTTCTTGGCTTTTATTCTTGGTTTTAGCTTTGGCTAATAGCTTGGTCATCTTTGCACCATTTTACCATTACTTCTAGAACCTATTGTCTGTCTCTGCGCTTGCTAGACTTGGACTTGTAGTCAAATTTGTGGATGACAGATGTACTGTTCATGATTTGACTTCTGGTGATACGATTATTACATCTAGCACCTTGTTTCGTGGGCTATATAGGCTCAATTCTTATGACAAGTGTGTGGAAGATTCAGCAAATGCAGTTTCTAATGAAAAGGCGGTTTCAGATGCAAAACTATGGCATGCTCGTTTTGGTCATTTGAACTTTGCTAGTTTGCTGCGTTTGCAGAAATTTGATATGGTTGCTTCATTGCTCCCTCTTGAGGCACCATTGAAACATGTTTGTGAAGGCTGTATTTTGGGCAAAATGCAGCGTTCTGCGTTTCCAAAGGATGGTTCTGTGCGGGCCACTCGCAAATTGCAACTTGTACATAATGATGTATGTGGACCTATGCAAACTCCGTCATTTGGTAAACACTTATACTTCGTGACTTTCATTGATGATTACTCGAGGCATGCATGGGTATATCCATTAAAGGCAAAGTCCGAAGTGTTTTTGTGCTTCAAACAGTTTTTGCTTATGGTTGAAAATATATCCAATTGTACTATGGGCACCCTCCGTTCTGATCGAGGGGGGGGAGTACATGTCTAAAGAGTTTGATGCATTTCTGGCTAGTCGTGGGAAAAAACATCAATGTACAGTGCCGTATACCCCTCAGCAAAATGGTGTTGCTGAGAGGAAAAATAGGTCACTTATGGAGATGGCACGATGTATGGTCAAGAGCCAAGCTTTGCCACATGCGTTTTGGCTTGAGGCTATCATGTGTGCTGCATATGTACTCAACAGGTGTCCCACTAAGGCCTTGCAATCTGTTACTCCATACGAAGCTTGGCATGGCAGGAAGCCTTCTATTGGTCACTTGCGTGTCTTTGGTTGCTTGGCCTATGCTTTAGTGCCTGTGCAACAACGTAAAAAATTAGATAATAAGACTGTCAAATGCATTTTTGTTGGTTACAGTGCTGAGAGCAAGGGTTACAGATTGTATCATCCGCAGTCAAAGCATATCTTGATTAGTCGAGATGTTGTTTTTGTGGAAGATGCTGTGCAACCTTTGTTATTATGTACCAAAGAGACAGGTGTGAGCTCGCGGGATGTATTTGATACGTTGTTGCCTTTGTTTACAGGTGTGGGAATTCAAATGTAAGTCCTAATGAGGCAAATATTCAGCCTATGCAGATTTCAAACGACATCATAGATCAGCCTATTTCTGATGCAGATTTACAAGATGTAATTTATGAGGATAGGGCTGAAAATGAGCATGCTAGAGGTATGCCTAAATGGCTGGTGCAAACCTTGCGTGATAGTAAAATTAATGCACCTATTTCTAGTCGTACTCGTTCAGGTTTTCAGCATGCCTCTTATGCATCAGATTGTTATGCTTTGGCTGTGTCTAGAATGTGTGAAAAGGAAGAATGTCTTTCATTTGATGAGGCACAAAAATCAAAAAATTGGTTGGCTGCAATGCAAAGTGAATATGCTGCTATAATGAAGAATGGTACATGGTCTTTGTGTGATTTGCCGTGTGATTTGCCTATCGGTAAAAAGGTCATTGGATGTAAGTAGATTTTTAAGTTGAAACGAAAGCCAGATGACAGTGTTGATCGCTATAAGGCTAGACTTGTTTTGCAAAGGGTTATGCTCAAGAAAAGAGCATTGATTTTGATGAGACCTTTGCTCCCACTTGTCATATGACTACCATTCGTAGCATTTGTGCATTGGCAGCTCATAATGGTTGGAATGTACATCAGTTGGACATAAAGACTGCGTTCTTGAATGGAGATTTGCATGAGGAGGTGTATGTATCACAGCCTCGTGGTTTTGTTCAAAGAGGGCAAGAAAACAAAGTGTGCAGGTTGAAAAAGGCTTTGTATGGTTTAAAGCAAGCTCCACGAGCTTGGTATGAAAAGATACATGCATATTTGACTGCACATAGTTTTCAGAATAGTTCAGCAGAAAGCACTTTGTATATTAAACATGTGGATGATGTACATCTAATCATTACTCTCTATGTCGATGACATGCTGCTCACAGAACCAAATGAGAATCATATTGCTGATTTTAAGGCTGGTTTGAATGCCTCTTTTAAGATATCAGATTTGGGGCATTTGCATCATTATTTGGGGATACAATTTAAGCAGTGTGATGGAGGTATTGCTTTGTGTCAGACAAAGTATCTTGAGACATTGTTGCGGAGATTTGGCCTTGAAGACTGCAAACCTATTGCTACTCCAATGGAGACAGGTTTGAAGTTGAGTCTTCATGATGCTGGAGATCACTTTGATGTCACACTCTATCAGACAACTGTTGGTTGCCTCATTTATGTATGCATTACGAGGCCGGACATTCAGTTTGCAGTCTCACAGGTGAGCAGGTTTATGCATAGCCCAGGGTCTCAACATTGGAAGGCAGTTAATAAACGTATCTTTCGCTACTTGAGTGGCAGCATACATCTTGGGTTGTTTTATTCCCAAGGGGGGTCGTTGTCGCCAGATTTACATACTTTTTCGAACTCAGATTGGGCTGGTTGCTATGACACAAGAGTGTCCACAAGTGGTTTTTGTTTCATGCTTGGTAGCTCATGCATATATTGGTTGAGTAAGAAGCAACCTACTGTGGCCACTTCTAGCTGTGAAGCTGAGTACAGGAGGGCAGCTTTCACAGCTACGGTTGAGTGTGTGTGGCTCAGATGGCTTATGGCTGACTTGGGTATTGGACAGGAGTCTGCCACCTCTATCTACACTGACAGCAGTCAGAGCGCATTGGCAGTTGCGAGAAACCCAGTTTTTCATGCTCGCACAAAGCACATTGAGGTGCATTATCACTATGTCAGGGAGAGACTCTCAGCAGGCAGGAGAGATCAGCTTGGCCTATGTGCCAACACAGGACAACCTCGCCGATCTTTTCACAAAGGCGCTTCCTCGTGAGAAGTTCAAAGCTTTCCACAAAGCTTTGGGCTTGCTCCCCTTTGTGGACTAATCTACTTCGGGCATGGCACTTCCCTGTACATGAGTGCCAGCTCTCGTACACACCATCACTCCCAGGGGGGATTTGTTGCCATATATATAGGCAGTGATGTGTGTGAACACACTTAGGACCGTCGGGGTACTTTTTCCCTCTTTAGGAGGTTTTTTCCCCGGCTTGTATATACGCCCATCATTCTAGGGCTAACTTATCTTTGTACATTGATACAATCTAATAGACTTTGTGTTGTGTGCATTCTTGCTTCTTCTTCTCCAAGCTTTGTGTGCTTTCCTGCTGCAACCCTAATTCTAACAAGGAAGAACTACTGGAACCTCATCGTGTGTTTTAAAAATTTACTTATAAACTTAGGTATTTCTAATTTCGAGATATGGAGTATTTTAAAAGGGAGGGAAGCATTATAGTACAAAGGAAAACTCAAACAGCCATATACAAGTAAAAACAAGACCATTACTCCCAAAAAAAATTTTGAAAAACAAATCTCGAAAAAAATCCGTATGGTATCATACCGTATGATATGCTGTCATACGTCGTACGAAGACAACTATGCTACCCACACACACCCATACCAAGGCTTTGAACATCATGACCGCTTAGGTAGGGTGAATCATGATGAAACAAGGACCCATTGGCATAGATGTCCCCAACGGATTTGAACTCACAACCTTCATATTGCAAGTTAAAAGTCTTATCCACTAGGCTACTTGCCTTGGGGACGGGCCCATAAATTTTGATTCACTTTATAAATGGATTTGGGCCTTGAATTAAGTTGATCGGTATCAATCTCCCTAATATTTGATATTGGTTACATTGGCTAAAAAGTTCTAGGACATCCTTATATAACAAAATGCACCATAGTCTAGCATGTAGCATATTATGAGTTGTGATCTTAATCCCTATATAAAACAAGCTCACTACAGTCTAGCATTTAGCACATTCTACGTTGTGATCTTAATCACAAATCATCCTCATAAACCTCTCGAATGATTCACTAACTCGTTGCTTTGTGACCAAGAACACATTTTTGGAGAACCATGTTAGCTCTCAATTGTTAGAGTAGAGAGTACTCGATCAACAATCATTACATACCACCAAGACTTCAGGATTATTTCTTTCTTCTAGTTCTTGGTTAAATATTTTATAAGTTTCTTGATGGAAATGTATTGGATGGGTTTAGGGTTTCCACAACAAACAACTGTGCATCGGGAAAAAATTTTAAAGTGAAGATTTTGAAGTAGCAACATCCATCTCCTTAACCTTCCTTTCTTTTTTAGCTTTGCCAGTACTTTTTGCTTGAAAATTCAAACGCTTCTCTCTTTATTATTGTGTATTCTTTTTTAGCTACTAATATTTTCTTGAAAGCTAGATCAAGATGTTTGTTTTTTGAGCTAGGATCAAGGGCGGCCAAAGCCATTCCTGGACTCCAATAGAGAAACACTTTTGTCATTAACATTGTCAAAATCAATTTTGTTACTCCCTTAAGGCATAGCCCCAAGTGGCCTAGTTGCCTAGGCATGACAGCCCCACCAAGTACCCCCTTGTGAGGATCCCAGGTAGTGTAGGGTTTGTGCGGTTTGTTACTTCCTTGAGGCATATTCCCGAGAGACTAGCTGCCTAGGCATGACAGCCCCACCAAGTACTCCCTTGTGAGGAGCCCAGGTAGTGTAGATAAAGATGCCGAAGCTATTCGTCATATATGGGGCCTTATAAAATAGACAAACCAATCACCCACATAATGACCAACAAACAATTAACAATGACAAGGGTGGAGCATTGATTTCCAAGAGCCCCCCATAGGTTGAACTACCTCTTCAGTCCAACACTTTGAGTTGGTCAAGATGCCGCAATAAATCTCTTACAAGAGCCTTTCTCAAGATATCTACACAATTCTTGGTTGTTGTTTGTAGCTTCATCTTTTCATCCATGATTATAACTCCTGCAACACCAAAACATCTTTACCTTCCAATGCTTATCCCAAAATTAATTTGAGAATGTACTCAACACACAAATTATATCCATGTATTGCACAAGAAGGTAAAGGTTGTTATCATTTTCCTATACTCCACGCCCACCAGTCTTTTTTCTAGGAGTGTCTTTCTAATGGAGAAGTTTCTTCTACAAAGTGTCTTTTAAAAATAAATTTTCATCAAACTCCATAGTTGCTAATTGCGTATGCTCAACTATGAACATGTACGATATCATATGGTACCGTACTATACGAATCGTATGGTACGAATGGGTTTGTATCAGTATGAGAAATAACTATTACCTACTCATTCAAGCTCAAGTGCTATAGAATACATTTTGAAGTCAGCATACCTTGAATGTGCCATTAGCATCCAAGATGACTACACCAACTGAATCAAAGTGAACCCTCGTCAGTCCCTATGGCCACAACATAGAGTAGATTTTTCTTGGTATTTGGCACCATTAATTTTTTATTATGACCATTATTTAACATAAAATAAATATTACACATTGTGCCTTTTGTTTTTTGAGGAATTTATCATTATTCCTAGCCGCCACTAGGATAGAATCTCCTAGTGGCTATAGTAGGGAGCACAATCCCTCTAAATTGATAATGTATATGTTGATGATCTACAAATCATTGACAGTGTGGAGAGTATTGGGACTTTCCACTATCAATGAGCACAATCCCTTTGAATTGATCATGTATAAGAACTCTCAAATATCGATGATCCACAAATCATCATTCTTTGTTGTTGAATGCTTTTTATTTGCACAAATCTCTTCATCACTACAAAGAGGTCCAACTACACTTCAACATTGTTACTTAACTCTTCCTTGAGAGTTTTAAGGTTCCATTCTTCTCATGTTCCTCCCAATGTCTCTACATTTTTCTTGGATGTAGTTGGCTTGTTGAAATAGAGACGTTTCATCATCTTCTTCTTCTCTTTTCCAAAATAAGAAAGGTTACTATATTTCTTCCCGTTATCTTCCAGATAAGAAAGAAAAATCACCAACATCTCTAGCTTTTTACACTATCTCTTACTCCATGAGTATAGTACTAAGCTATACAAAAGTCAAACTTTAAGGAGGATTTCTCACATAAGTGTTCAATAAGGTGACCAATACATCATACACTATCTCTTGATCCATGAGTATAGCACTAAGCTATTCAAAAGTTGAACTTTAAGGAGGATTGCTCACATAAGGGTTCAATGAGGTGACCAAGCCATTATACTTTTGGGTCAAGATTTTGATTCACCACATTTTAATTGGGTCTTTATTTGGATTTTTGAGAGACCAATCCCTGCCATCTAGTCTTGTAGAGGTCCTTGATCCACATAATGGAATGATGGGTTATTTATGCATCAAAAAGTCTCATTGAAGCTAGGTGATTCTCAAGGTTCTAAATCCTTATCTGATTCATCATTTGATATTATCTCCGTGCCACCACCCATGCCTCAACTGGCAAGTCAATATTCTCAATTAAAGTCATGCAGAATTAGTGATGACGGTGATGATGAGAAACAACATTTTGGTTCCTTTTTTCCAATGCCAAAGTAAGAGCTGGATCATGGATCAAGGGTTATTGTCTATGTTGCATGCATTGGTGGATCCATAATTGATCTCGGCCTCACATTAGTCTTTGTGACTATCTCCCATAACTCATGTAAAGAGGAAATTGACTTTAATTGCCAGAGTTTATAGTTGACTCCATCTAAATTTTCATCAATGTGAATAGTGGTGGTTGTGCCTTTGCAGGTTGTGTAGTTTCTCCAAATTTTCTATCAAACTGATCCACTTGCTAATAATCCTCATTTATAAAGATCTCGAGTTCTGACGCCATGTAAGGAAATATAACTTTCATGAAATGATCATAACACCAAAAACTTGATGTAAGGGATAATACTGAATTATTGTTTAAACCCCAAGTCATGAGATCTCACAAGAAAGATGGCAATCTAGATAGACTCTAGATGAGGATGTTATGAACAACAAGGGTGCATAATGCAATAAGAATAGTTATAGACAATGTGATCTCAATATGACTAAGGAGGAGGATACCAAACCTATCAATATAGAGGTCATGACCTATTGGCCACCTTATGAGTGGTACATATAGACTAAGCTAGCCACATCCCATAATTAAGACCCCATTAAACTTTTAAAAAAGACCTAGGGTTTAGGTGTAGTGTCCAGATCCATCTAACCATTCCACATAATTGCAACCATAGTAAAATAAACAAAATACCTATGATTTAGGTGTAACTTCTAGATCCATCCGAGGTTATTTGGGCTCATGTTTGGAAACCAATGTAACTTGAGGACTACGTGTCCTAAGAACAATTCCTTTTAGCCAAGGGTGAAAATAATGGCTTTTTACACATATACATCCTACTTAGCATGGTTCCAAGTCTACATATTCCATCTCCTAACCATCCAAACACACATAGCCAACATCTATCTATCTAACTAACCATCCAGACACACATAGCCAACATCTATGTCTAATCTAGGAGCTATCATGCACCAACGTGCTCAACACAATGGCTACTCTTCATATAGGGGTCTTACAACATAGTCACTCTCATATGGACCTACCTGAATGTCCACACCCTTTGTAGAGAGCAATGAGGGGAAAGAAGGAGAGAAGCTAGAGCATCACCATCCCTACAAGCACACACCAACAATCAAGCATGCAAGCAAGCATACATCCACAAGCTCATGAGAGAGAGAGAGAGAGAGAGAGAGAGAGAAGAGGCAAAAGTCAAATGAAACTAAATCGGATTGTCCCTTTTCATATTTCATAAATGTCTTATATACAAGAGCTCATAGTTTACAATGGCCAGCCGCCCATTTACAAGTGGGGGCCCAAAACTAATGTTCCTAGCTCTATGTGCAACTTCTTTCTATGATCGACATTACACAAGTTGTAAGCTCGGTCATCCCATGTCTCTTTCATATTAAGCGCTTAGCACGGTTACAAAACATGAGTACAATGAGCATAGCCATGCTTGCAAAAGTAATGTTCGAAGATGGCCAGATCTATCTGTTGTTGATAATCATGGATCGAGCTCTCCTAAACAACTTTCTAATAACAATACATTTACCTAATCATAAACTATTCTTACACTAATGACAACACTAATCTAAGGTGGATAAAAATGAACAATACTCATGGTGATGAGTGTGTACTAATTAAGTTTAGACTCAAGTTCATTTAGGTTACAATATGGAAACTTGTACTCATAAAAAGACTTGAGATGTTGTGCTTGTATTCCATTACTTGAAATGACCTCCTTTTATATGAGGAGAGTACAACTTAGCTTTTCTCTTGCATGTGGAATAATTCTCACTTGGTGATGTGGCTTCTCACACTCACTCCATACTTTCCTTGTGCTCTTTGGCACCACATATCTCAACACCCCCCCTTGGTGCCAAATCTTTGGGCTACTCATGGTGGTTGGATGTTGGTTACATAATGTTGTTTGAATTTTTTCTTTCTACATTCCCCCATGTGCTACTTTGGCACTTCCCGGGCTTAATGCTACTTTGGCTCTTAGGTGAGGGATGAATTTCTAGCTTGGGTACATCATTGGTCCCCGAGGCTAGTTACAAGTACTTTTTGTAGGAAGTAGGATTTTTACAACAATTTTTTATGTAAGTAGTGAGAGGATTCTTGATTGCATGCTCATTTGGCCGCTTTTACAAGAGTTACACATTTTTTATGAACATTTTTTTATCGATGAAGATTACATTGGTGATGTTTGTGCCAGCACACATGTTGATAATGATAGTGCCCATGTCAGTGTTGAGGACCGTGATGATTTCGGTGATGTCCATGTGTTGGTATAACCCCCCATAGAGATAATACATTACAATCCATGTGAACAAGCCCTTGTATGAGCTTATATGAACAACCTCTTATAAAGAGGGTTTACGATTTATTCATTTTTAATTATATCTTCTTCTTTTTTAAAGGTTTTTCAACCTTATCTCCACTAGTCGCTTGTGCTCCTCTCGCTATCAAGAATGATGCGTGAGGAAATACTCCTTGGAAGGGTTTGATGGACATAACAGATACAACATCGATTGGGATACACGAACGACAACCTTACAATGCTGGCCTTCGGCCAAGTTACTATCCTCAAACAGACGAGGAACCCCTACCCGCCGCCGCTACTCCCACATGCCAAGAAATCATCCCTCCTACACCCCCCACCATTATTCCACCTTCACACCCCCACAAATCCATCCCACTCAAGAAGAGGCCGCTCACAGTTCCAACCACATCATCACCTCTCACACCCTCACCACCACCACACTCGGTAGCAGCCCACTCTCACATCTCCACAATCACACACGCTACTAACCCACCACCAAAAACTAACCGCACTAAAACTTCTAACCATACTAACATACGCACAGGCACGCCTTCTCCAAATTAGGTGCCTAAGAAGCTCCCGAAGCGCACATGACTATTATGAGGGTACGTCTACATTGTGGATCCCCCGACAATCTGACTCTCACCCTCATACACAAGCACCCCGAGCTCCTCGTCCCCCATGTCGATAGCCCATTCCCCAACCATAAGCCTACAGGAGGGTGCAGGACAAACGCCAGCCACACAACGCTCTCCACAGCCCCCTATCCTCCATCAAACCCTCAGTCGTGCACAAAACAACCTCGAGGAGGTGGATACCCAAACCTCTAATGTGAGCCCAACACTTTTATGAGGGCAATCGACATATTTGGATCCCAAATCACCCCAACCCCAAGCCCCACCTCGTGTCACTCTGCATTTACCGATCCTTCAATGGAAACCCAAGTTACCTTCCGCTACAAAGACTGCCTAAGAAAAAGGAAAGAAAAATCTTCACGATGACACTCTATCTCCCATTCTGCCCATCGACTTCCCTGACCAATGATATACCCTCAATGTAAGCCACTCCTCCACCCATTATTCTCAAGCTGCCTCAGAGTCCTCCAAAGCCACAATCAACCTCTTCAGTTTCAGGTACTCCCTCGTTCATCAGTTTTTGCATCCTCCCAAGAATCTGACTTTTCCCCCTCGTCATCACCGAATTGGAATCGACTCCTCACCTTGGTGAATTGGGCACGCAGTTAGTACAAAACCCACAATGGGGTGCTGGCAACATAGCCCAAGGGTACAAAACCTGACTCAGGGTGCCCTACAAAAATAATGATAAAGTGCCACGACTGTACCAAATTCGCCATGGCCGTACCATTTGAATTCCCCATTTCCCATGGTCGCACCCTTTAGAACTTGAAAATTGCCATAGCCATATACCGAATATGCCATGGCCGCACCATTCAGGATTGAAAATTTGCCACGGCCATACAAAGTCCAACTGAGCTGCCACCACAAACGTGCCACGGCCGTTCCAACCCATACAATGAAGTCTCATGGTCGTACACCATCCTCAAACACAATTGCCACGGCCGTTCCAAATGTGCCACGACCGCACAACCTTTTGCAAAAATTGCCATGACCATACCATTCCCCCAAACCAAAATGCCACACCCGTTCCATCCTCAGCAAGACTTGGTATGCCGGTTCCACAAAATGCCACGCTCGTATACCAACTCCAACCCTGAAAGACATGCATGTTTGTTGAGGTTGCCACGGCCATTCGTTGCAACTGCCATGGCCGTGTCTTTTTGAAAAAGTTATATATGGGCCCCATCCCCTCATTTTCTCAAATTCTTGCCATTTTTTCTCCTAAACTTTCCAGTGCTCACACCCTCTCTCCAACATGACTAACACCTCACACTACTATCAAGAGGAAGCGCCCGATGGGGGGAAGCTTTGAGGAATAATCCCACCACCCCACGTAGCTATCCCACTTGGGGATGAAGCAAGTGTGTGGCCACACAATGCATTCTCTCATGAAGAACAACCACAAAGTAGAGAACAAGCTCCTCTACTTCACAGGGCCGTGTTACAGGGCAGTGGCCATCGCAGATCCTGCAGTTGTTACAAAGCTAGAGTAGCTGGGGCTTGGCAGATTACCTACTCTGGAGCCATGGGGGCCAGAGTTGTATAACTGTTTATACTTCATGGAGACATATGACGCCAACCTGCATACAGGGGAAGTGCGAGATTAACGAGGGCCATCCAGAGAGAGTACATGTGAGCGTGGACCATATCTGAGATGCTTTACAGCTCCCCCACATGGAACAACCATATGTGTGGCTATACGAATGCCCCCAAGCTGACCAAGGGCACATATAGGGCCAACACAAACAAAGACAAGGTTGAGTGGGTGAACATTACTCAGGATGATTTGGTCATGCCATCAAGAGCCCTCCAGTTCCTTTTAGACATACCAATTTAGCAAGTGCAGGCATATCAACACTGGCCAAGAGCAGATGGTCAACTAGGCAGTCTACTCTAACCCGTAGTGGTAGCAGCAGCCACTCTCATTACGAAGGTACTGTACCATGCTGTCAAAGTGTGGGAGGAGTTACCCTATGCAATCCAGCTCAATGGCTTAGATGCATTGCCCATGTCTATGCCCCCGCCACAAACCTCTCCTCACTCACCACCCAAAGCACCACCACCCCAAACCTAAGGGAAAAGAGCAAGTACCCCCACTACCCAGTCAAGGCCAAAGAGAAGAAGCAACTCATGCACAACAAAATTGACAAGCGAAGAGAGTAGCTGATGCACTATGAGTAGCATCGCCGCCAACAACAGCCACACAGTAGCCTTCTCTCGCCACACCAGTAGTCATGTAGCATGCAAGAAGGAAGCACGATGATGATAGAGAGAGCTCACTATGCAAATCACACAAGTAGTCGAAGGGAAGACCTCCTCATCAGCAAAAGCAACAACACATTAGCAGGCGGCAGCAGTAGACAAGAACAAAACCTCAAGGTCATCATCGTAGCTGATTAGGGTTTGCTCTCTTGTGTGTGTGCTCTCTCTTTATCAGTCTTTTATCAACAACCTATTGCAAATCAAATCCGATGGTAAAGTCTAGGTTTTTTCATTACTAATTTTTGAACACATAGAAGACACATATACTCTTGAGGTGTTTAAGTTGCATGGAAATTGTGTTGTCAATTTCACATATCATGGAATTAGAAAGCATTACCACCTCAACCCTTGACATAGGAATCTGAATCCATAGGAGTTTTCCTATTGAAAACAAAAAATATCAATGAAGAGGAAAATCCCTCATTAGTGCATACAGTTGGGAGCTTTGAATTTTCAGAGTAGGAGAGTCATTAGAAATAGAGCCAGAGCCACTATGATAAATAAATAAATATACATTTTCTATTCAATGTGGGCCTTTTATTTGCGATTAGCCCCGTTATTGACAAGAGATAATTTTTGGACAAAGCTCATCGGGGTGGTCATTCCTAACCGCAATTGAGCAGGCTTCACCTCCCATTCTTCCTCTTCAAGGTCGACCACTTGGGCCATGTTGACCATGATTTCTTTCTGCCAAAGCTTGGCTTGCCTCGCTTTGGCCTCTTGTTGGGCGGCTTGTTTCAAGGTCCTTTTTACATTGATTCTTGTCGTGGATGGCTCTTAAGGTTGCCTCAATAAGTGGGCCATAGTAGTGTTTTAACTTGCTACCATTGAAATAGCCAACCATTTCGACATCGTCTAGTGTCTCGATGCACACAACACCTTGTGGGGTTATCTCAGTGACTAGGAAGGGTCCTAAGCCTCTAAGCTTTAGTTTCTTTTTATGTGTCTTTGTGGTAAATAGGAGGACCATGTCACCCTCGTTCATTTGTTTGTCTTTTACTTGGTCATCAAACCATTGTTTGCGCCTTAGCTTCTCAACAATCATGCTGTATATACCTAGAAGGCGTGTTTCATTGAGCTTTTCAAGCTCAAAAAGACGATAGGCTAAGACGTTTCTTTTGTACCGTGATGCGTAAGCTAGGAACTAAGAACTCTATTGGCATGACTACTTCAGTGCCATAAGTTAAACTAAAGGGGGTGGCATTAGTAGCTGCCTTCTTGTAGGAAATTCTATAGGCCCAAAGTGTTGTCGGCAACTTCTGTTCCCAATCATTGTGGCTGACCTCCACAGTCTTAGCTAGAATGGCACATAAAACTTTGTTCGTGCTTTCATCTTGGCCATTCGCTTGTTGGGGGTAATAGGGGGAGGACTTCTGTGAGTAACAAGGAACTCTTATAAGAGGAAGAGTTCCTTGACAAGCTCTAGGGGGAAACTAAAGCATGTGATGACTGATTCATAAAGGAATTTCACAATCAATCACGCATCAGCTTTGCAGGTAGCCTGAGCTTCAACCCACTTAGTGTAATAGTTCGTAGAGCAGCGATTATATATCTAGCTTGAGTGTACTTGGTTGTTGAACTGATGGGTCTGATGAAATCTATGCCCCATTTCTCAAATGGTTGCAGGGATACTACAAGATTCGGGGCTATGTTATCCTTAAAATGGGGAATCGCCGCACCACTTGACATATTATGTTGCATTTGCCATTAAGGTGGGCCACCATAGCCCGACTAATATGACCTTGCCTGCAGTGATATCTATTGTAAAGTGCCCACCAGCACAGGCAAAGTGAGCCTGTTCTAGAAGGAAGACATATTCATCTTCACGTACATGTCTAAGAATCTTGTCTTTTCCTTGCTTATAGAGTTGATCTTGTCTTTTCCTTGCCTATAGAGTTGATCTGCAAAATGATTTAGTAGGGGATTGCTTGTTTAATTAGGCGATGGACATGATCTTTATTTAGGAGGCGGTCCACTGGTAAGCGATTGGCTAAAAAGGGTGCTATCTCCTCGCCCCACTCAAGAATTAAGCATAGTTGGAATAGGGCGGCATTTGGTAAATCATCTTCGACTCCCACTGGCGGCTCGCCGTTGGGGATCCTTGACATGTGGTCTCCCAAGTCATGCTATGAGCCTTTCCTCACTATAATAGTGAAGTCAAACTCAAGCAAGATAAGCAGCCACCTCCTGATTCTTCCTATTGTATACAGGACTTGTTTACCAGGTATAGAAGAGCTTGAGGGTCTACGAAGAATATGAACTTGGTCGTCAGAAGATTATGGCAAATCTTCTTGACAGTGTAGATGATGGCTAACCCTTCTCTTTCAGTTGTGGTATAATTCCTCTAAGCATCATTGGGTTGGCGTGGCTGGTAAAGCTAAGAGGGAAATCCATCTTGTATTCACCCGGTTGGGCCAACACACATCCAATAGCAAAAGTGGAGGCATTGATGTGGACATGAAAGATAATGTCCCAGTTGGGGGGAGACCTAAGAATTGGAACACTATCCAAGGCTTTCTTGAGAGACGTATAGGCCTGTTGGCATTCCTGCATCCACTCGAAAATTATCAGGAGTCCATAAAGAGGTCGAGCTATATCAGCATACATAAAAATAAATCACCGAGATAGTAGCCCACATGTCCCATGAAACAACGCTGGACTCCCTTAAAGTTAGTGGGTGGGGGCATCTCAAGATGAGCCACACTTTATCTGTGGCTGGACACAATGTGTCCCAGGATCACTCCATGTCTAACCCAAAATTGACATTTGAGTGGGTTCAATGAGATGTGATACAGCCTGCATCTTTCTAACACCTTACGTAAACAGTCAAGGTGTGCCTTTCCATGAGGAGTTGATGCAAAGGTGATCCATAAAGACCTCAAGGAAATTTCAAAGATATTCCTTATAGGAAGTGCAAGGTGCCTGGGGAATTGGTCAGCCCAAAGGGCATGACACGGTATGCATAAGTGCTCCATTCGATGGTGAAGGTTGTCTTGCACTGATCCTTTGAGTCGATCAACCAGGTCCAAAGAATCCATCAAGGAAGCTATAGGCTTCCTTTCTACTACTCGTTCTAGCACAAATTCAATGAAGGGTAAGAGGTAATGATCGCTTATAGTGGTGGCATTGACCTTTTTGTGTTCTACACACACTCGTACTTTCTCGTTCTTTTTGGGCACTATCATAATAGGTGATACCCATTCGGTATACTCTATCTCATAGATGAATCTGGCGTCAATGAGTTTGCTAATATTTTCTCGGACCATCTTGGAATATTTTGGGTTCATAGGATACTCATAGGATACTCATAGGATATGCCCTTTGTTTGATCGGCCTTGCTTCATCAACCATCGGGATGGTGTGCTTAACTACTTTGGAAGGTACACCCTTTATATCTATGTACTTTCAGGCAAAGCAATCCTGGAGTTCTGTAAGCACAACGATGAGTTCAATCTCTTCCTCTATAGAGAGGTCTTCTCCAATATATACCGGCATCATGTCTTCGCCCGGGCTTAATTTCTTTGACCTTCATTGGACCATCAAATGAGGCCCCTGGTTGTCCCTTGTAAGACCTTTGGGCCAAGTCATATTAGATGAATCTGTCAGCTATTTGAAAGGTCTTGAAGTGTTTGGGCACCTGTTTGGTCTCTTTTGCCCTAGCGCTTTCTTCTTCTACAAACATTTTGGCTTCTTTTTTTTGCGAGCGCTAACTTTTTGTTGCGTGCAAAGCGCCAAATATTTTCTAGTTCAGGTCCGGGAACAACGGGTTCTGTTGGCTTTGGGGTGGTCATGTCAACCAAAAGGGAGCTATTGGCGAAATCCTTTTGCCATATTTTGTTGAAGTGGTCATGTGCTTCAACAACCCCAACATACTTAACTAATGGGTGTCTGAATTGCCCGAGAAGACATATTGTTCTAGTCCTAGGAATCCATCAGGCTTGTGAGTCCTGTGGGAGAGTGTTTCCCTTGATGGTTTTGCTCTAATGGCCTATTCAAGTTCCTAGGTGGCAACATTAGGCAGGTGTGCTGAGCTAAGCACGTATAAAGATGTGATTTCATGCCCGTCTACCATAGCAAATCTCTTGTCGGTGCATCTAGCAAGTATGTCTAGGGTGGCAAGGATATGCATCTAATTCTCAGAGTCTTCACGCTCTAGAAGAGATGCACATTCCTCTCTATCCTTTTCATCATCTAGTGTCTTTTGGCACATTTGATATAGAGATACTGTAGTGGATCTAGTTGTTGTTACTGAGTCCTTTGTGAATGGTCTGCCACTCATTGGGTGTACCTTCTATGTGCATAGGTTGATCTTTACAATTTGATCCTTTCTTTGAATGTATATGTGGTCAGTATCCCAACCGTTGATTATCTTAGATTCCCTCATGAATGGTCATCCAAGGATGCAGTCATAAGAAACAGGATAACGTCCAAAATTCATCACCACAAATGTGTGGTGGTAGGTAATTCCAACGATCTTTATTTTTAGATCCTTCAATAGTCTAATGGGTCTATATAGCTGTGGCTCTGTCAAACTAGTTTGACTAGAAATGTGGTGTCTCATCCATTGTGGGTGCTCCCCATTTTTCCTAGCATTTCTTTGTAACAATGCTCACTCTTGATCATGCATCTGGGATTGTTGTGACCTGAGGCCATCAAAGGTTATTGGCAATGTAGTGCTCAATTCCTCTCCTTTGAAGTATTGTCCAAGCTTATTCACTCAAACTGTGGGGGTGCTAGTAATCATGTGGGGTATTACTAGCTCCTCTTCCTCTGACTCATTAGAGTTGGACATCCCCTTCTATGGATTCTTGCATGCCTATCGAGGCATCCCTCCATCCAATCTTTCAGATCTTTCCATAAGCTTTGGCTACCTTGAATCAAGGTGCCGATAAGATCTAGATCTGAGAAGAAAGAAAGAAAGAGAGACCAGCCATGTCTCTAGGAGCGGAGGTTGTTCCGTGGGGGGAAGGTCGCTCTGGCTTAATCTTAAGCTCTTTTGTGTACATGGGATGTGGATAGGGATTTGTGTATCCATTATTTTAAGATGATCATCCCCCAGGTCTTTGAGATACTCTGCTACCCGGTCTCCCTAGTGGGGGGTAGCTACAAGAGTGGGAGCTACCACTTTTGTTGGCCTCTATTGGGGTGATTGGTCTGGGAGCTCTCTAAGACATACCTAAGCTTTCTCTCAGTAGGTCTCACATTGGAGACCGACGGACATGGCTTAAGAAAGTAGGCAGTAGGAGGCTCGTCTTCTATTTGCGCTTGGCAATCCTTGACCAAGTTAGGATATTCCACAAGCTTTCTTTCTCTTTTATGGAGTTAGCATATTCCACAAGCTTTTTCAGGAGCTGGTTAGCGTCAATAGGTTCCTGGGATTGAGTGGCTGAGCATAGCACATCTTCCTATTCTCACAAAGAAGTTAATGCATGTGTTGTCGTGTCATCTTCTTAACCACTTTTGATAACTACCTGGATGTCTCCCTTGCCGATCTTTGTGGTTTTCTTTCTTGAGCATCTAGTAGCTTGTGCATATTCAGGGACATTTGCTTGGCCCTAGTCTCGTGAGGTTAATGCCTCTGTTGTAGCATGAGATGCGGCTCTTTGTCTATTTTGTAGTCTGGTTACGGCGTTGAGAGGAGCCATGCCGATGAAGCCGTCTCTAACATTCAACAGGTTAATGCTGGTGCTCGGATTAGCTTCACGATCCTTCCCTATTGTTCCAGGTCTCAACGGACAATCTTTATGTATATGGTCAATTTCGCACCCGACGTATAAAGGGGCTAACGCGGGAGCACCTATAGAGGTACTTGACATCCCTTTCTTGATAGGATACTCAACCACTCGGTGAGGTCCGTCACACAATGATGGCAATGCATCGGTGGTCATTTTGCCATCATATTCATGTCTCTGGCCTGCAGCATTGGGGAAATTAAGTATACTGGGGGTACATTTGGTCACCCTCCATCACATAGTGGCTTAGAATTTGTGAGGGTGAACTCGTTGGCTCAAGGGTTTCATAGTAGTATTACCTTCTTGGATTTCCCCCTCGTCCCCTTCTTCGAAGGTTTCCATTAGGATTAGCTAACGAACTTGTGCAATTCGAGGCAATGGGGGTTGACGTGGGAGAACTGGGGATGGTAAGTGCATTTCAAGTACCCTGAGAATTCCTCTTTGGGCCACTGCTTGGCTTGGTTAAGGTACATTGTGGAGAGAAGGTGCTGGCAAGGCTAGCGGTTTCTTTGGGTTTGCAAGCAAGGCATGGGTAGAACACGGGCTTGAGCAGCCCTTTGTTGATAACAGTTTGTGACTTCATGATTGCCCCATCTTTGGCAATATGTGCAATAGAGGTTGGGACGGGGTCTCAAATGTGGACACTCTGTGCTGGTATGGTTAGATCCATAGATCGGGCACCATACAAGCTCCCTCTTCAGATAGAGATGGGGTTGGTCGACTCTATCCCACTTGGTCGGTTCTCCAATGTTGGGTCATCTGTTGTTGTATTAATGTAACAGCAGCCAGCTATTCAACTTGTTGTCCTGATGTGGAATCTTTGCTCTTTCCATCAGATCTTATATTGGTGGTCTTGAAAGCGGCTTCAATGTACCCTCATGAAGTTCTCGGGAATGTGTTCCCTTGAAGTTGTCCTCAAAGTCCATATCTCGCCTACATCATTGCTTGAAAAGAGGCTTCAATGTACCCTCATGAAGTTCTCAAGAACGTGTTCCCTTGAAGTTGTCCTCAAAGTCCATATCACTCCTACATCATTGCTCAAAGGAGGTATGGCCCAAGGCATACAATGACTTGTGTAGGGGTACATTTTCCAGACCTTCCAAAAATCTCCCAATCAATCTTTCATTAGAGAACTTGTCTCTGGCACTGCAATGAGAGTGGAGATATCTGACTCTATTGATATAGTCTTGGATGGTTTCACCCTCTCTTTGTGTAACATTGTGTAGTTGCCCATCGGGCTGGTGCCTTGGCAAGAATATCCTACCTTGAAGGCCTCTTTCAAGGCTTCAAATGTGGACTTATCCTCATCTTTCAAGGACCTAAATCATTGGCGAGCTTTGTCGTCGAGGGTGAGGCCAAAGGCACTCACCTTAACTTGATCTTCTACGTGGCCAAAGGCTTCACAAATTTGATTGAACATCTCTGAATGTGGTATGAGATCTCTAGTCCCATCAAATTTAGTGATCAGCTTTGAGATGTTTGTGGGTTTTTCCACTCTAATCTAGGTGCAAGTATCGGTTGCACTGGTGCTGGTGGGTGCGTGATGCCCGCAACCTCCTCCCTCCCTATTTCCATGGCTAATCTTAACATTTCTAGGGTTAGCCCTACCATGGCTCGAACAAGTATAAATTCAAGAATGGTTGGAGGAGGAGGAGGTCCTAGCGGATAATAAACCATTGGAGGCCCTTGTCTCATGGGTGGGTTCGGTGGTGCCTCTTGTGGTCCCATGTGGGTACCCAAGGTATGCTCCCCGTGGGGCAGGTACTACTATTGATATACAGGTGGACTGGGTTGATGTGATGGGCCTAGGTAGACCCATTCTCTCTGGTATGATGTTTCTGGTCCTTGATAAGATGGACCTGGCCCTAGGTTTTGTATAGGTCTTTGGGCCGTGGATGAATTAGCCACTCCTGAGACAGGCATAGCTCTCCAAATTGGGGTCTGATGGCTTTTGCTCTGCCCAATTTCTGCTTAAGGATCTAGAGATAATGTGGGCTCACTTTCTTGTGGATGGTCCATACCTCTTGCCCTAGGTTGCGGCTCTTTCGATTGTGTGTTTCCTAGGATTAAATTATGGAGCCTCAAAACAAGGCTTCTCTGTGAATGTGTGGGAGAGGTAGGAGCATGCTCTTGTGGGGACAGGTGGTCTGTCTATACAGTGGGGCTCAAGTTCTCCTACCTCGAGGTCATGAGTTTCTCATCCTGTGCTAGGATGGTCTTCGCTCTCGCTGGTGCTGGTGCTGTGTCAAAGACAAGCACCGTTTGGGTCCACGCGGTATTGACCAATGGATCTAACCTTATAAGCGAGGGAGCCTCATGAGATTTCACGTCATTAAAAAGTGAATTGTTTTACACCAGTTTACCCGAGCGTAGGTGCATGGAAATGTGGAACTGCTGTGTAGAACCCCCTGTGAAAACTCCTTTTTTTTAAATGGTACAATCGTACGCTTTGGAATGGTACGAGGATACGTTGTCTAGAGATGAAGGGAACGGACGTATGCTTCTCAGATATAATAGATGGCACGTGCGTTCTTTTTTGAAGGACGCAAGCATGGCTTCACAAAGGAACAGGCGTGCGCTTTGAAATGGAGAAGGTATAAGCATGGCAAATGAATGGTACAAGCATGCTAGGTTTGCCATGGACGTACGCTCTTGAGACAAAACCAGTGGTATGGGCATTCGCTTTCAACAGAACAAGTGGTATAGGCATGGCACCAGGGATTTCACTGACGTAAACGAGAACATGTGAACATGTTAATAACATATGTTAATAACACAAAATCTTGTGATCACATGTTATATTCACAAAGCTTTCACAAGGGCCTTAAAAAATTATCTTTGTCGGGCATAAAAAATCTTCTTAGGTGACCACTGACCTGCTATTATGTGAAGATGGTAACATGAGAACATGTGAATAGCTTATTCCCATGTGTAGCCAAGCTTTTAAGGGGTTCCCAAATGGCAAGTGACCTGTTATTTTATGAACGGTAACATGAGAACATGTGAATAACTTGTTCACATGTGTTATTTATCACAAAAAATCTTGTGATCACGTGAATATTAAATCCCTGCATGGCACAAGTGGAATGGCCATACACTTTCTGAATGCAAGGGCAAATGGAAATGGCATGGGTGTGGCAAAAGAGACACGGATGTGGAAAATGAAATTGAAGACCTTGGAACGGGCATACCATCCGGGAAGGAACGGTTGTGGCACACAAAAGGAATGGTCGTCGTGACACTATCAGATTCATAGATTGTTAAGAAATTTTAGGGGATTTCAGAGAATTTAAGGCTGCAGGTCTAACATCCACCCACTATATTCCCTAACAAATTCAGTTGTACCTACTTGGTTGAATGCAATTAAATGCAAGATATGCCCAATTAATAAAATTATTCTATTTTTAATGCTAACTACTACATTCAAGGCTGGAGATCCTCAAAGATTTAGCCACCCAGTGAGAATGGAACGGGCGTGGCAGAAGTACCATGGTCATGGCCTATGAAAGGAATGATCAGTTGCTTCTTAGATTAGCCTGCATAATGTAATTTTTGCCCAGTTTTTTCCTCAGATTGATGCTAATCAGGTATCTTATCACTAATTTTTGGATTCTAATTCAATAGAGAATCAATTTTTTGGGTTTTAATTCAATAGAGAGTTAGAGCTAATCTCAAGCTATCTATTAATGCCTACAATGCTTAATGAAATGTAACTAATTAAGATTAATTTGTTAATTGAACTAAGGTACAAACTTGATGAAAAAAGAATAAGAAATCAAAGATTTGCATTACTTGCTTCTCCCATGCTTGTTTGGTGAAGATCTCAATGCTACAATGCTCGATCAACCTTCAATGTTCCATGGAATCGCCATCAACAAACAAAACCAAGCTCAAAATCAAGCAACCAATCGGTGGATTTCCACTCCAAACGGGCCACACAGGACTCTAGCAAATGAACAAAGTGGAGGACCCTAAGCTAAATGCACTTCCCAGCAGCGCCAAAGATGTTAATCCTAACATACTACCTTGCACACAAGAGGGAGTGAGAGAAGAAGAGAGACAACATGCAAGGGTCGAGTCCGGAGAGTTTCACTTAGCCAACCCTAGTGAGGGTTAACTCCTCGATGTGAAGACGCCAGGGTCTCACTCCACCTCTACTTGTGTCACCCAAGTAGAGATTCAATGGCTAGGTAAAGAGCAAGAAGGAAGAAGCTATGGAAAGCTCAACCTTCACTTTATGCCACATGCATGCATGAGGCACTTGGTAGAAGCAATGAAAGGTGAGAGAAGGAGAGAAGTTAGAGCATCATCCCTACAAGAACACACCAATCAAGCATGCAAGCAAGAAAACACAAGTATACATCCACAACCTCAATGTGTATGTATACATCCACAACCTCAATGTGTATGAGAGAGAGAGAGAGAGAGAGAGAGTAGAGGTGAATGACTGATGGGATTTTCCCTTTTCATATTTCATAAATGTCTTATATACAAGAGCTCATAGTTTACAATGGCTGGCCGTCTATTTACAAGTGGGGGCCCAAAACTAATGTTCCTAGCTCTATGTACAACTTGTAAATGGAGATCCCACGCTTGGTGAAGATCTCAATGCTCCAATGCTCGATCAACCTTCAATGCTCCATTGTGATCTTCCCACGCTTGGTGAAGATCTCAATGCTCCAATGCTCGATCAACCTTCAATGCTCCATGGATTAACCATCAACAAACAAAAACAAGCTCAAAATCAAGCAACCACTTGGTGGATTTGCACTCCAAACGGGCCACACAAAGACTCTAACAAATGAACAAAGGGAAGGACCCTAAGCTAAATGCACTTTCCCCAACAGTGCCAGATGTTAATCCTAACATACTACCTTGCACACAAGAGGGAGAGAGAGAAGAAGAGAGACAACATGTAAGAGTCGAGCTCGGAGAGTTTCCCTTAGCCAACCCTAGTGAGGGTTAACTCCTCGATGATGTGAAGCCGCTAGGGGCTCACTCCACTTCTACTTGTGTCACCCAAGTAGAGATTCAATGGCTAGGTAAAGAGCAAGAAGGAAGGAGCTATGGAAAGCTCAACCTTCACTTCACGCCACATGCATGCAAGAGAGACTTGGTAGAGAGCAATGAGAGGCGAGAGAAGGAGAGAAGTTAGAGCATCACCATCCCTACAACAATCATGCATGCAAGCAAGAAAACACAAGTAAGCATATACATCCACAATCTCAATGTGTGTGTGTGTGTGTGAGAGAGAGAGAGATAGAGAAGAGGCAAAAGACTAATGGGATTTTCCCTTTTCATATTTCATAGATGTCTTATATACAAGAGCTCATAGTTTACAATGGCCGGCTGTCCATTTACAAGTGGGGCCCCAAAGCTAATGTTCCTAGCTCTATGTACAACTTCTTTCTATGAGCGGCATTACACAGGCCGTAATCTTAGTCATCCCATGTCTCTTTCACATTAAGCGCTTAGCGCGGTTACAAAAGTAATGTGAACTAGAATGGTTAACACAAGAACACATATCTCTCATGCCCTAATCTCTCATGCACCATAACTGCTTGTGTTCAAATTTCCCCGAGCATAAAATATTGACAATTGATATAAATTATTGCACCTAGTACCTTTGCTAGTGATATTTCCTTTGGTATCCAAGGTCAGCCCAATCACAACATGGCCACAACAGAGAGTATATTCCACTTGATATCTTGCACATAGAGGATATTTGATAACTTTCTAGTATCACTGTTACTTGTGCCCTCCTTGTGCCTCTTGCTAGGCATTTGGAATCATTTACAAACGCTACTATGTATAGGGAGCTATACTTGTTCTTCTAATCTATCATTTATGAGACACTTCATTGTGAATGATCCTCCATGAATCATCGAGTGCTACAAAATAATTTGCTTCTACATAGATCTCTTTGATTAGTACAAAATAATTTATCATTTTTTAGTATTCTCCATTGTGAATCATCTAGATCTCGATGAGTGCTATAGAATGCTTTTTTTGGGCAAAAAGATTCTTTTATTTATTAATGAAAACTAGCTAAGTAGGCTTAATTACAGACATAAAACCTCTGAAAGAGTACAAAAAAGATCCTCCTATTAGTTATATGAAAACCAGCTCTAGTAGCCTAAATTATAGAAACAAAACCTTTGAAAGAGTACAAAAAAATAGCGGAGGATAGGCCCCTCCATGGTTGGCTACTCTTGGAGGGAAACTACCTCATATATAGTGGGAGGGAGGATAAGCCCCTCCATGGTTGGCTAATCATACATAGGGGGGAGGTATGGCTAATCATACATAGGGGGGAGGTATGGCCAAATTGACAGTCTCTGATGCCAAGTGATGTCTCCTCCACTCTCCAAGCGTAAGGGACCCTATCGCCAAATGCGTAGGAAGACCTCTTCACATTTCAACATACAGTCTGAACCATTGGGGATATGAAGGGTATGAATGATACATGTCCTTATGTAATGGGTGTACTTCATTGTTGGGGGTGAGGGTCCCACAGTGGTCTCACTAAAGTGTGCCCAAATTATGACACTATGATGTTGTGATTATCTCCCATCTCTAACAAGTGCCAGACAACCATGCCTCTACTGGTGGAGAGCCGAGGGTGGGGATAGCCTCATAGTGTGTGAGCCTCAAGGCTTGGCCATTAGCTGTCTCCTAACACAGAGGGTGGGCCTCAAGGCTTGGCCCACCATCAATTATCTCCTTATCTCACAAAGGGTGGGCCCTAACTTTGTTACCCAGGCAACTTTGCCTCCATGTGATAATGTGGGAGGTAGCCCTAGAGGTGGTGAATGGCACCAAAGAATCCTCTTCCATACCTACTATGTTTTGGGGCAATCCCAAATGCAATGCCATTGTGACTTCAATGGGTGGCTACACCTCATGCACTGTAGGGGGATGACCACCAATGGCTATCCATGTGCGTACTACTAAACTCCTATGGGCCAACTGCTTCTTGTTGTGCGAGAGAAACATAGTGACCTTCCGAGGGAAGAAGCTATCCCAAAGTCTCTTCCAATAGTCTCTCTGAGGAAGCTAGTCCAAATTTCTTGGGAGGACAAGTGATCTATTGAAGCGGGTATAGATATAGATATAGATATAATATATATGTATATATATATATATATATATAGATATAGATATAATATATATATATATGTATGTATGTATGTATATATATATATATATATATATATATAGTCCATGTCGAGGGTCAACTCTCTCAAAGCCAGAGTATCCAAGAGTTGGCGCAGGCTATCTCTGCAAGATGGAGGAGGATTGATGTGCCAATGTTTATCCTTTGAAGTGAACCATCACTAAAGTCTCAGGGGGTTCACTATATATAAACCCTCTATAGCACGTTCATTCAAGGCCTACTTTAAAAATCCCTTATCTGTGAATTTTTCATGAATAAAACACACCCTTTTTCTATTCAATTTGTGAATACCCCCTTTAAAAGGTACCCTTTTGTATGTAAAAAATGTGTAAAAAAGGATTTTAAAAATCCCTTCTGTTGAATCCACCTGCTACACTTACATATTTATGAGTGACCCCCCCCCCCCCCCCCCCCCCGAGACTAAAGTCCTCTCCTCTAGAAGGAGAGAGTCGGACACCCATGAGATCCGATTAAGAAGATGAGAGATCTCATCATAAAACCACCAAAGGGATGGGGTGGTGCATGAAAGATCTCATCCACACTAGGGAGGAGTAGGGGGGTCCTATAAGGGAGTGAGCTAGTTAGGGGGATGGCCAAGTCGATGATGAGGAGTATCTACTCTCTAGCTCTGTGTTGGCAAGCCGCCTATCCCAAGCCTCCTTATTATAAAGCCACTTGAAGCTAGTCCACTCACCCAGAGACTAGCAGGGCCTACGCTCAAGGGGCCACAGGCTATGTGAGAACACATGCCCAACCTGAGGGATTTACAAGCTACATCTTATGGTATCACATGAGTGTAAGGGAGGGGTGTTTTAGAAGGGGGGGCTTAAGCCTATAATTTAGGGGGTGATGGAGATTTATGGTGGCGAGGGGGAGGGGGGACAAGGAAGAAGGGGAGAATGAAAGTAGGGGTTTCATTTCTTCTTGTAGTTTACAGTATGCAATCTAGTGGCGTAGCTTGAAAACTTGATTAGTTTACTACTCTTTTACGCTAAACACACATGGAACAATTTTTGGAGAGTGCATGGAGGTCTTTGTGCTTCTAGCACTTACATCCATGCTACTTACATGAACTACAATTTGTCACATGTATAACATCAATATCTGCTATTTGACTTTTAAACCTTAAATAGGGGGTACTTAAATTTCATAATTGGGACTCATATGCTTAGAAAGGTGTATAGTTTATTTTTTAGAGAAACTTAGATAAGGGATTTTTATGAGTTTCATGCACACAGCTCACGTCCCCTTTCTATGGAAAGTGAATTTTTCCTAGGATGCCCAAGGGGTGAACACTGGGCATCTTGAAGAGACAGTTCCAGATCAACATTTAGTGAAGTCTCTCCTTATTTGAGGTTGGGGGGAGCTACTAAAGGGTTGGCCCCCAGCTCTCATTAAATTGGCTACTACAAATCTATCCTTAAAAGCAATTCTCAAGCCTCGAGATGTGGCCTCTGTGAAAATCCATCGTACACTGGGAGTCCATGGGCCACCAAGTTACGGGGTCCGCTGGTTCATCAAAAAAGCCTTCAAGAACTCACCTCCTAGCATAAGTCCTTGAATGATCAACTTGCCCTACAAGGCTCTACTTTTCACAACCAGGTCATAGTCACCCTCCAAACCACCTTGGCCCCGATCAGGCCAGCCACCATCGGTCCCCGACCCACATAAAACTTAGGATCGTACCTCAAACTTGACCTAGGAATGCCTTGGAGAATGCCCAACAAGATGTATTATACCACATGGTATCAAGGAGCACATGGTTGGCCATAATCACATGGCAGTAGGGAGGACGAGCAAGCAATGCTCCAATACAAAAGCTTCTTCTAAATGCTCTTTAGAAGAAGGGGGGCTAGCTTTAATGCTTGACTAAAATCTTAATCCCAACCTAGAACCTGAGGTATCTAATTAGGGTGCCCTTGGGATTTGCTAAATACTCAATTGGGCATCAACTCGAGGTGGGTGAAGGATCTACCCAAAAGCCACATGACTTATGTTAGTTAATCTGAGCTTTGGAGGCTAAGAAAAAGGTCTCATCAATGGTGAGGGATAAACCTTTGGAGGCTCCCCTCCTCTTCTAAGAGGTACATGATTGTGTTATCTACAAACTCCAAGTCGAGAAGCTCCTCTTGGGATCTAATATGCGAAGAAGACAGTCCCTAGAGTCATGTCTTGGGATCTAATATGCGAAGAAGACAGCCCCTAGAGTCATGTCTCCTAAGCGGAGAGAAAATTTCTCATCACCTTAGCCACAAATAGCAAAAGAAAAGGCGCAAGGGGGAATCCTTGTTTGACTTATCTGTAAATTGAAAACCCACCCCCCTTGGCCCTCTGGATGAGAACCTTGCTATGAGCTACCAAATAAAGGGTAGAGACACCCTTAATCAATTCCTTTGGAAAGCCCATCTTAGGCATGGTTCCCTCCAAGAAAGCCCAATTTTCTCCATTATAGGCCTTCTCAAAGTCTAGAAGTAGCACTACCATGTCCACCCTATGAGACTTCTAAGAATGTGGCACAGTAGAAATAGATAGCAAGACAAAGCACAACAATAGACAAGGTAATAGATACACAATGGAGAGAATTTAAAATTCTAATTATACCAAAGAGGTACAAGTGATGGTGTTGTCCACCCGTGCGCTCTCAAGTAGAGCTTAGATGGCGATCTAGACAGACTCTGGATGGAGTATGTAGGAACTGCTCAAAACACCAACTGTGAAGCTAATATCAAGTCTAGTGTTAGTGAGAAAAATCAAACTCCCCACCAATTCCTGTACTTCCTTATGTCAACAAGTGATGAAGAATCCTCTGCAGAAAGCTTCATGTTTACTTCCATTGGCGTAGACACAGGCTTGCAGTTTGTTATCCCAAATGCTTTGAGAATCTCCCAAGCCTACTTTTGCTACGAAATGAAGATTTTACTTGACTCTTGCTAGACCTCAATCCCCAAATAGAAATGCTTAAGTCCCAAGTCTGTCATCTCAAACTCATGGCTCAGTATATCCATTGTCTTTTGGATCATCTCTTCATTGTCACCTGAAGTGTTTAAGTCATCTACATACAAGACAACCAAAACAATCTTGCCATGCCTTTTTAGAACATATAAGTTAGCATCAAAAGCACTTCTTATAAACTCAATCGTTTTGAAAAATTGGTCTATCCTGTGATACCATGCCCTTGGGGCCTATTTCAGCCCATACAATGCCTTCTTCAGCCTACAAACTTTTTTTTCTAATCTGGGCATCTCAAAACCTGGTGGATGAGTTACATATACCTCCTCCTTGAGATGGCCATTCAGAATACTGATTTGACATCCATGTGAAAGACCGGCCACTTTTTATGAGCAACCAAGGCAAGTACCGCCTTGATAGTTGTCATACAAGCTGTGGAAGCAAAGGTTTCATCAAAGCCAAAACCCTCTACCTATGCAAATCCCTGTGCAACCAACCTAGCTTCGTATTTTTCAAGTGAGCCATCAGCCTTATACTTATCTTTCCAAACCCATTTGTTGGTACCAATTACCTTTCTGTTTGGTGGTCAGTCAACTAGTTCCCAGGTGTTGTTCTTTATGATGTTGTCATACTTAGAGTGCATCGCAGCTTTCCACTTTGGATTTGCTAAGGCTTCATCCAAGGTGGCTGGCTGCTTCACTGTTCCCATTATCTCAGCCATCAAGGCCATATTGACGATTAGATCAGATGCTCTTCTCTGCTCCTCTATTTTCCTTGATCTGCGTGGTCCATCTGTTAAAGATTCTGGCTTCTCAAATACTAGATTACGCTCATCAAAGAGCTATTGTGCCCACTTTGGAAGTGGATTTCCTTATGGTGTAGCAACGGGCCGTTGTGATGTGTGAGAGTCTTCATGCTCTAAAAACTCCTCCTCCTTGAGAGAAAATCCGACTGGTGGGTTGGACTCATGGTAGACTATTTCTCTGACTGATGATAGAGTGGACAGACGTCCTTCCTCCACTGAGTGTGACTATTCTACAAATACCACATCTCGACTGGCCACAATCTTCTTTACCTCTGTATCATAGAGCCTTCGACTCTTGATTATATCCAAGAAAGATACACTTCTTGCTTTTGGCATCTAGCTTGGTCCTGGATGCATCTAGAATATGCACATAACATTCACCGCCAAATGTTCTGAAATGAGAAACTGAAGGTTTCTTACCAAAGTAGGCCTCTTGAGGTGTAACATCCTTGAGTGCCTTTGTGTAGCTCTAATTGAGGACATAAACTGTTATGTTGACTGCTTCATCCCAAAATGTATTGGGCAAACCCTTTGCCTTTAACATGCATCGCCGAGCCATCTCCATGACAGTTCGATTTTGTGACGTTCTACAACACCATTTTGTTGAGGTGTGTGAGGAGTTGGTGAGTTGGCGCTTGATGCCATTCTCCTTTGCAATAATTGTCAAATTTTGTTTTAAAAGGAATTCTCCTCCTTGATTTGTACAAAACTTCTTCACCTTCTTTCTTGTCTCATTTTCCACAAGCTTATGCCACTATTTGAACTTGCCAAAAGCTTCAGCCTTAGGAAATAAACCCACATCTCCTACTGTAATCGTCGACTAACAGCATAAAGTAAGAAGATCCCCCTAATGTAGTAGTAGACATTTTACCACAAAGATCAGCATGTACCAGTTCTCTAGAGGAGTCTTTGCCGCCCGATTGCTGCTTTCCTGTGGTGGAAATGCCTTGCGTTGTTGCTTGCCCATCATACAAGCTTCACATGTTTCCTACAATTCTGAAAATGCAAGCAAATTAGCTACCATACCCTTTTTCTATACCTCCTTTAGCACGGAAAATCCAGTGTTACCTAATCGCTCGTGCTAAAGCTTGCTTGTACTCTTATTATCTGCAGACACTATAAGGGCACTCAACTTGTAGAGATTGTTGCGCCTTACTCCTTTGCCGACTACCTTGCCAACAACATCTAGAATTTTTGCTGCTTTAGTTTTCTTGAAGCGTACTTCAAGCCCCCACAATCTATCATCGCAGCAACTAATAGTAGATTTCTCTTTATCTTGGGTACATAGAGCACATCTGATAGCTTCTTCTCTTCACCTATAGTAGCTGCCACAAAATATATGGTTCCAGACCTTTTGGCTGGACATTTAGCATTATTCCCAACAACAACATTGATGGGTTTCTATAGAGGCTTCCAGGAACTATACCAACCCTTCTTACTAGTCATGTGTCGGGATGCTCCACTATCCAAAATACATGAATCATCAACTAGAGCCTGAGCAGATGAACATACCTCTTCAATGGGACGACCCAAAGTTCAAGCTCGGTCTCGACATTGTTGACTAATTCTTTTCCCTTACATGAAGACTTCAAGGTGATGATTACCCAAGTTCAAAATCTTGGTCTGATTGCAAGTCTCATACTGAGTTCTCAGTATGATCCAAGCCTCTGTAGCCTTGGTAGTATGTTGAATCAGAGTAAGAACATAATCACTTACACTGACAATGGCACAAAGTGTGTCAGCATTGTGCCTTCTCCATGCCCGAAGAAGTGTAGCATCTGGCGGGAAGCATGTTTGCAAAGCTGTTGGGGCTAGGACTTCCCATTGGTTCTGCATTTCTAGGAGCTCATAAGAGTCTAGAATGGCATTTATTTTGAATTTTCAAAGAGTATAGTTCGTCCCATCAAACTTGCCTTCCGTGAAGGCAGGTGGAGGAATGCGCAAGACTGGTGCAACAACAGCAACAACAATAGAGGTAGAAGCCACTCCTAGGGTTCTATGCAAAGAAAGACTAAACTTTATGCACTATTCTTGCTAAGAGCACCTAAGCTCTAATACCATATAAGAATATGGCACAATAGAAAGAAATAGCAAGACAATGCACAATGGACAATGCAATAGATACACAATGGAGAGAATTTAAAATTTTGATTATACCAAAGAGGTACAAGTGATGGCATTGTCCACTCGTGCGCTCTCAAGTAGAGCTTAGATGGCAATCTAGATAGAATCTGGATGGAGTATGTACGAAGTGTAGAAGGGGGTGGATACTCACAAGCATTGGATGCCTTAGTCTCATGGCAACCATGTCCATATATAGTACTGTAGGTGGTGTGGTAGGCGCGTATACAACGAGGGAGGTTACATTGTATAGACATGGTCACTGCGTATGTACGAAGTGTAGAAGGGGGTGGATACTCACAAGCATTGGATGCCTTAGCCTCATGGCAACCATGTCCATATATAGTACTGTAGGTGGTGTGGTAGGCACGTATACAATGAGGGAGGTTACATTGTATAGACATGGCCACATATCAAGAACGCGGTCCACCATTAATGATGGACCTAATATCCGAGGGAATATTCTAGGAAATATTCTTCATACCATCATATCAAGAACGCGCCCCACCATTAATGATGGACCCAATATCCGAGGGAATATTCTAGGAAATATTCTTCATACCATCGTGGACCCCAGCTAACACACATATCCCTGACCATCTCCTAACCATCATCAATGGTCACAATAATGACCCCATTGGGTGGCGTCTAAGCCAGGGTTCCCACTAAAGACATATGCAACATGGCTACTCCTCATATGCATCGAAGTGAGATACATGCTGAGAGGCGGGCATTGAGTGTATACCAACAGACCTTGTTGAAGCTGTCACCCCAAAAGGTGAAGATATTATCCAGAATGCTTCTATCTTGAATGAAGCCAATTTGGGTGCCATGACTCAGGATCAGGGGGGGTCACTCATAAATATGTAAGCATAGCAAGTGGGTTCAATAGAATGGATTTTTAAAATCCCTTTTTTTCCATATTATTTACATATAGAAGGGTACCATTTAAGGGGATATTCACAAGTTGAATAGAAAAAAGGGTTTGTTTCATTCATGAAAAATTCACAGATAAGGGATTTTAAAAATAGGCCTTGAACGCACGTGATACAGAGGGTTTAATTATAGTGAATCCCTCGAGGAATCAGGTTTGGGAGATAAGGCTGTCAACATTATATGTATTTGGAGAGAATTTGGTAGGCATTTCCTAAGAAGGTGATGGGGCACCACTAACGAATATCTAAATGGTTTCACCACTTGAATTGAATCAGTCCCTCAAAGAATCTCCCCGCCGCATGTGTCTCAAGGCCATAATCTCATAAAAAACGGCCATGAAATCACCATCCATGATATCCTAGTGGTGCAAAAAAAGACTCTTTGCCCCTACGGTGGAAGGGCATGAAGTGAATCTCACAGCTCAATGATGAGAGAGAAGGGAGAGTGCAAGAAGGCCCTGATGAGGGAAGGGGGCACCACCTTCCACATGTGGGGTGAGGGCATCACAAAATCTCTCTTTAACCCCCACATGTTATACCAATACACTAGATGCCATGCTTATTTGATTAATTAAAAGGAGATCTCCAAAAAGGAGGTCTCCAAAAAAGCATATGGCTATGACCCGAAAGTAGGGGGATTTGACTCAATTAAAAGGAGGTCTCCAAAAAAGCATATGGCTATGACCCGAATCTAGGGGGATTTGCCTGAATGGTACCATCTAGGCTCCTCACAATGTCCAATCCCATCTCTACAATGGTGAGGGCCTACAATCTCAAAGAACTCTCAGGTGACCATGTCCTGAGCTAGAGTCCAAAAGGAGGCCCTCACATGGTACTGATAATCACCCTCTTGTCCTTGATCGATCAGATCTCCATGCGGGTGGTCTCCAACTAGGACTCCACCCACCACAGTGAGAAGAACGAACAAAATATGCCTCTATAGCATCTAAATCACTAAAAACATCCAAGAACAAGACACCCAATAGCCTTGCTGCTATCCTTTAAACATCTCCTAATACAGCCGAACACCTGAACCCTCTCAACCTGAATCAAATGACCCCAATTGACTCTCAACCGATTATTACTAACTCTGGTTGACTTTTTCAGACTTTCAAACAACTTCTTGTCTTCTAGACTTCTAGATTCTATTCTAGATTCAACAATCCTCAAATCTCCTATGTCAATACTTTTCTTCTCACTGCAGCTAAATGTCAAATTCAGCCTTGACTGAGCTGACTCAACTGACTTAGACCTTTCCAACAACCTTGTGTCCTCTGACACTTACAAACCCCCAAACCCCCTAGACTCCTCAATGATCCAACCTTAAAATCCCTAATCTAAGAGCAAGCTGGCCCCAGCTGACTCTGTTAGATATCCTTAGTCCATAAAATTGTCTCTAATTGACCCTCACAGACCTCTGAACTGTCAGACTCGACTCAAACTAGATTCCTCTCAACTCAAAAAGTTTAATTCTACCCTTTTGCCCCTTCATCTAACTTCCTCTGATACTCAGTTGACCCTGTCTAGGACACTGTTGACTCTCAGCTAACACTATCTGACTCAACCCTAACTCAAAAAACTTGACATCTTCACTCACAATTGTTTTTCTTCAACAAACTCAGTCAAAATGACACATCTATCACAACTAAAACACCATATCACAAAACTTTATCATCCACTTACAAACAGATTCAAACCCAAACACTGTCTTCTACATATAGACAAAACCAAATCAGTCTCAATAACCCTAAGATCTTGGGCTCAAACAAGAGAGAAAGAAGAAAACTGAGGGAACCTCCACAACTTCAAACCTCTTTGATGAATTCTACAGCCACCTTGGTAGATCTTCTTCTTCAAACACAAAGAGTAGTTGAGCCAAGTCCTGGATAGCACCAAGTTCCAACAGAGATGCAAATAGAGTTCCTATGCTTGCCTCAGTAACCTTCACTTGATCCTCTATCTCGCTTTGCTATGGTCTAACCCTCACCTACTCACACTACTTCCCTTCTCTCTGCACGCACTCACTGGGTTCTCCCAAAGCCTCCTCTTGTTATGCAACCTTCAGCCAAAAAAAAAACCCATTCATAGAAAAATAAACACTCTACTTCTCCTACCTTCCTAACAAGGAATTGCCATGCGTTGCCTTTGAACTACCCATGCACATCCCTTTCATCCTCTAGATTTCTTGGACGTCCTGATATCTTCACAGTCTCCCCTTCTAGCCATTGCATGGCCTTCCTATTTATCCTTTTCATGCGACATTAACTACACACTATTTTCTTGACTAGCATATGTACATCATATCCTTCTACAACTGTTTTTTCCTCCTCTCAACTTGTCTATGTCATGATTTCATTGGGCTCCAAAAACCTCTCACATATTTGCCCCAACCCCATTGTGAAACACTTGAAAGTGTTTCACTCTGTCTTCTTTGCTCTCTCTTTTTTTTAATATCAAAGGGTCTATGTAGTCCTTTCCTTATCAAGTGAGATACAACTTAACATCCTCCTAGATCAAAAGGGTACCATATCACCCTTTATAGCCATTCATCTAAATCTACCCTCCCACCTGGATCAAACATCTATAAGTAACCAGCATAGAATATCTTTCAATCCCGATCACCCTCTGGAGCCTTGTGCAAAGACATACCACCAAAAAAATCCACATGAACAATATGATCATCCCTTATTGGCAAACAAGAGCGCATTTTACACCTCTCTCAAAGACGAGAGATTCTAGCATCAATTTCCCTAAGCCAATCCTCCTCCTCCTTAGCTACAAGATTGCAACCACATAAAGATAGACTCCCTATGCTACAACGCATACTTGCCACACGTACTTACTCACCCAAATCATCAAGCATGTCTATCTCTAAAAGGTCATACATGTTTCCACTAACAACCTCACCTAGCATAGAGCCACAAGTCTCCTTAAAGCGCTTCTCTTCTTGTAGAGTAGAGTTTGCATGAAAATCAACATCACACCTACTTTCCACATCAACCAAGTTCTGGATCTTCTTCAAATACTCTGCATCCTACAAGCAACAACCCTTACTAAACACATCACAACCACCTGCCTAGATATCAACATAACCCATATCCAAAGGCTCAGCATCATTTGCACTAACATTCCCAGCAACAACCACATCCAAGCGTAACATCAATAACATCAAGAAAGGTATCAACAATGCATGGAGAAGCATCATTCAACTCACCTTGATCACACTCATCATCCACAATATCCACAAGATTTCCTAGCACTTCTATTACATATACAAGTGTCTACTCCACAAAGTCATCTTGCTTCAAATCCCTTCCTGAATACATGTCATTATCATGCTCCAAATCTATTTATGTTCTCTCACCAGCATTCAGCTCCAAAGCTCTATGAGTATCATTAGATAGGTTTTCCACCCCTTGCTCCACCAAGCTCTAATCCAAATCCATGTCAGCTTCATCTGAGGATCCTGTAGAATAAGCATCTTAGCTGTCAAAAGAGGTTGAATGAGTCCCTATATCCATTTCTAACTCTTATCCCATCTCTAAAATCTTGCATGTCTTCAAATCATACCTTATCATCTTATTGGCCAAAACATCCCTCAATAATTTCTTCAATCATACTCACATTACCCACCAATGGTTCTTGAGATTGCACTTGTCCTTGTCTGCGCACTTGACTTCCATTAACTCCATCCCTATTGGCAACATCCCTATTACCCTCTAGTCTTTGAATAATCGGATATATACCTCCTGGATCCCTTCTTGGTTGAAGACATTGAGGCACTATATGACCCCTCTCTCCACGATTGTAGCACTGGACCTGCTTCATTCTATTTCTTGGCTATCTCTCCCCTTGTGGTCTTCTTACTTGGTTTTGAATAGCCTACATAGCAAGATTCAAGTTTCTAATCTACTCAGTCAACCTCTCAATCTCTTGATGTAGCCCATCTTGCCCTCTATTTGACTCTACAACCCTTGGAGCCTCTACATGGGACTCCCTTTCCACATAAAGGTTCTACCACATGCCTGCTTGCTTCCCTTTCCTTTCTTGCCAGCTTTTGACTCCCTTTCCACATAAAGGTTCTACCACATGCCTGCTTGCTTCCCTTTCCTTTCTTGCCAGCTTTTGTTTCCTCATCTTCTTCTTCCATCGCTCTGTAGCCATCGTCATTGCCTCTGCATAAGTACCTGGATCCTTAAGGTCCACTTTTTCTTTAATGCTTCCATGCAACAATCCTATGAATCCGTCTTTCTTCAAGAAGTCTCGTGACACCTAGTTTTCTCCCAAAACCCTCTGAATTCTTCACTTCAAATCTATTCACAAAAACTATAGTTTCTAATTTCTCTCCTTAATATAACCTACTCAATTCTCTCCAAAGATCTTCTAGGATGTCCACTTTCCCATATCTCCTTCTCAAACCTCCCCTCAACATGTCCCAGATTCCTTTTTCATCCTATGTAGCCACATCTTCATACCACTCTCTGGCTACTCCTTCCAAAAGCAATCCCATCCTTCTTAATTTATAAGCATCTTCATCTCTATTGTTGCTAAGGGTTGCCAATTCAATCCTCCTTAAATTAGTAATTGGTCTACATCTTCACCCCTCTCTCCATTTGAACAACTCATACCCTGCTCCAACCACCATAGGTCTTGAGTTGATCTTCAAGTGGTCTCCAACCTGTTTATTAAAGCCCTATATAAGAACTCTTTGATCCACAGTGGAGGCACCAAAATATGAGAAGAACAAATAGAATCTACCTCTAAGGCATCTAAATCACTGAAAGCCTCCAGCACATGACACCCAACAGCCTTGCAACTATCTTCTAAACACCCAAAATATGAGAAGAACAAATAGAATCTACCTCTAAGGCATCTAAATCACTGAAAGCCTCCAGCACATGACACCCAACAGCCTTGCAACTATCTTCTAAACATCTGCTGATATAGTCAGACACCTGAACCCAAAATATGAGAAGAACAAATAGAATCTACCTCTAAGGCATCTAAATCACTGAAAGCCTCCAGCACATGACACCCAACAGCCTTGCAACTATCTTCTAAACATTTGCTGACATAGTCAGACACCTGAACCCTCTTAACCTCAATCAGGTGACCCACTAAAATGTCCTCTTGGGTCAAATATAACTCTCAATAACTCTGATCTTTATGACACCCAACAGCCTTGCAACTATCTTCTAAACATCTGCTGATATAGTCAGACACCTGAACCCTCTTAACCTCAATCAGGTGACCCACTAAAATGTCCTCTTGGGTCAAATATAACTCTCAATAACTCTGATCTTTATAAACATGTCAATACCTTTCTTCTGACTGTCAGATCAATCTTGACTGAGCTAACTCAGCTGACACAGACTTTCCACTCATGTGTCCTCTGAAACTTACAAACCCCAGACACTCTAGACTCCTCAATGATCCAGCCTTGCAATCCCTATAGCAACTAGCCCAGCTGACTCTGTTAAATATCCTTCGGTCCACAAAATTGTCTAACTAACCCTCACAAACCTCTACTGTCAGAGACTTGACTCAAACTAGCTTCCTCAAAAATCTTATTTCTATCCTTTTGCCCCTTAAGCTGACTTCCTCTGATACTCAGCTTACCCTCTTTGACACTACTGACTCTTAGCTAACACTATTTGACTCAGCCTTGATTCAATAGACTTTAGATCTTCACTCACAATTGTTTTTCCTCAACAAACTCAATCAAAACAACACATTCATCACAACTAAAACACCATATCACAAAACTCCATCATGCACTTACAACAGATTCAAACCCAAACAAAACTCTATCATCGACTTACAACAAATTCAAACCTAAACACTATCTTCTGCATATAGACAAAACTAAACTGTCTCAACAACCCTGAGACCCTCGGATCAAATAAGAGAAAGAAACAAGAAAACAGAGGGAACCTCCACAGCGTCAAACCTCTTTGATGAATTCTGTAGCCACCTCTGAAGATCTTCTTCTTCAAAGACAGAGCGATTGAGCTAAGTCTTGAGGGTAGCACCAAGTTCCAGGCAGAGATCCCACGCTTGCCTCAGCAAACACCAGTTGATCCTCTGTCTCTCATGCACTCCCTCTGCCCTGGTCTAACCCTCACCTACTCACGCTGCTTCCTTCTCTTCTCTCTACACACTCTCTAATGTGTTCTCCCAAAGCCTCCCTCCTATTCTGTGACCTTCAACCCAAAAAACCCCATTCATAGAAAAAAACACACACTACTTCTCCTACCTTCCTAATAAGAAACTGTCACACTTTGCCTTTGAACTCCCCATGCACATCTCTTTCATCCTCTAGGTCTTTTGGATCTCCCCATATCTTCATGCACAATCTCCCCTTCTAGCCGTTGCATGCCCTTCCTATTTATTCTTTTCATACTACATCAACTACACACTATGTTTTTTTCTGTAACGCGAGATTTTTATTTGTACCAAGCAGTGTCCTTACGGATGAGAGCTGGAAGTAAGACTCGATCACGATACCTTACCCCAAACACGCACACGCTTCACCAATTGCTCTACCGCACTGCTGGTAACTTGTTCTAGACTAACATATGTACATCATATCCTTCTACAACCTATTTTTTCAATGAGTTCTCACAACGAATTAGGGTTTTCTCTTGAAGCCGTTAGAGGGATGCAAGGCCCGTGCGGAGGCTTCTCTCCTGCTCTCTGAAGATCTATCTTGCAGCCCCTCTCTCTGCCTAAAACAACGAAGTGGCCGCCAAAATGGTAGCACCCTCCTCTTATTCTCCACCACAGGCTCAGGACCTACATCTCCTGCTCTCGCCAACGAGGAAAGCTAGGCCGAGAGGCTTGCCTGGTTAGGTTCATCTCCACCGTAGGATCAGGACCTACATCTCCTACTCTCGCCAAGGAGGAAGGCTGGGCCGAGAGGTTAGGAGGAAGGCTAGGCCAAGAGGCTTGCCTAGTCAAGAATCTCCACCACAGGCTCAGGACCTACATCTCCTGCTCTTGCCAAGCGGCTTCAAGTGGGGTGGAAGGGCATCCTCTTGCAGGCTTGGTGCCAAGGGTAGGACAAGCAAGGTGGACGAAGCACTAGCTTGGGGACCGACGTGCTCTACCCACTAATGAATCAGATTACCCTGGAGACTAGGGAGCATGACTATGGGAGATCCTTTAGGGAGGAAATTCAAATTTTGATGGGGGACGGGATGCCAGATCGCCATCACTAAAGCAATCATCTGCAGAGACTCTTAGAGATACCCTACCGACCATCCAATCGATAAAATCAGAGACAGACCATCATGGGAAAGCTGTAAACACTTGTAAGGGGGTCAAATGCAGGGTGAAACCATGGTGCCATCTTGCAAAAGAATGCATAAGAAGCACTATGTATCACGAGAAATGGGACCTTATTGCATCACTCCGTCAGGCTCTATGAGCCACCACCAATACGGGTGAATCAAACTCCACCAGAGTGTACACAGCCATCGATTTATTTTTTTGGCTCGTCGATAAGGGTTGCATGGAGCAAGTCTCGACATGTCTGGAGTGTCTGCAGGGGGATGGCTCCATACGATCTTGAAAACCAAAGAAAAGGCCGTGAGGGAGCCATCCGTCTTGACCCACATAAAACTTGGGATCAGACCTCAAGCTTGACTAGTTGTGCCTTGGAGAATGCCTAGCAAGATGTAATGTACCACATGGTGGCAAGGAGCACATGGTTGTCCATAATCACATGGCGGCAGCGGGAGGGATGAGTAGGCATTGGTCCTATATAAAAGCTTCTTCAAAAGAAGGGGGGCTAGCTCTACTGCTTGACTAAAATCTTAATCCAAAGGCGTCTGATCGGGGTGCCCTTGGGAACTAATGGAAAGACTCGATTGGGCATCAAGTCATGCTGGGTGAAGGATGTACCCAAAAACCACATGACTTGTGCCAGTTCATGTGAGTTTTGGAGGCTAAGAAGAAGGTCTCAACGGCAAGGGATAAATCTCTAGACGTTTTTCTCCTCTTCTGAGAGATACACAATTGTGTCCTCTGCAAACTCCAAGTCAAGAAGCTCCTATTGGGATCTAATGGGAAGAAGACAGAGTCCCTAGAGTCTTGTCTCGTATGCGGAGAGAAAATTTCTCAAAACCTTAGCTATGAAGAGGAAAAGGAAAGGGGCAAGGGAGAATCCTTGTTTGACTTATCTAGAAATCGAAAACCTATCCCCCTTGGCACCCTGGATGAGAACTTCGCTATGAGCTACCGAATAAAGGGTGGAGACACCCTTAATCCATTCTGTTGGAAAGCCCATCCTAAGCATGGTTCCCTCCAATAAGGCCCAATCGACTCCATCATAGGCCTTCTTATAATCGAAAAGTGGCACTACCATATCCACCCTACGAGACCTTGTTTAAGTTGTTGCCTCCCAAAAGGTGAAGATATTATCCAAGATGCTTGTATCTTGGATGAACCTACTTTGGGTGAGATGAATCAGGTTAGGGAGATGAGGCTGTATCTGATGTCTTTGGTGAGGGTTTGGTAAGCATTTCTTGATATGGTGATGAGGCACCACTGACAAATATCTAAATGGTTTCACCACCCTCCTTCATAATGAAGTGAATCTCACCCTTAGAGAATCTCTCCGCATGTGTCATGAGGCCATGCTTTCATTAAAAACGGCCATGAAATCACGTTCCATGATATCCCAGTGGTGCAAAAAAAAGAGAGACTAGTCACCTCGCCTAGGCACTTGTCCCCACGCAGTGGAAGGGCATGAAGTGAATCTCACAGCTCAATGAAGTGAATATCACAGATCAATAAGAGAGAAGGGATAGTGCAAGAGGGCGTGGAGGGCAGGGGGCACCACCTTCCACATATCTCCCAAACTCTCTCCCTCGTTGCCTCCACACCTGTGGGATGAGGGCATGTGGCTATGACTTGAACTTGGGGGAATTTTCCTCAATGGTACCATTTAGACTCCTCACAATGTCCAATCACGTCTCTACAATGGTGAGGACCTGCAATCTCAAAGAAATCTGAGGTGACCATGTCCTGAACTAGAGTCCAAAAGGAGGTCCTCACATGGTACTGATAATCCACCCTCTTGTCCTTGATCAATCAAATCTCCATGTGGGTGGCCTCCAACTAGGACTTGGGCTAGGGTTTGCTCTTGAAGTGGCTAGAGGGATGCAAGTGTTAAGAATCATGGATACAGCTCTCGTAATGATAATCAACTACCTAATGAGATGCTAATCCTACTCTAATGACAACACAATTAACATTACTAATCTAAGGTGGATGATACCTAAGTGAACTCATGATGATGAGTATGTGTAATAGACTCAAGCACAATTAGGTTAGAAGATTAAGACTTGTACTCATAAAGAGGCTTAAGATGTGTGCAAGTGATATATTTTATTACTTAAAATGCCCCCCTTTTATATGAGGAGCTACACCCTTGGGCTTGAACACCCCCCTTTTATATGAGGAGCTACACCCTTGGGCTTGAACATCAATGTGGGATAAATTCCTTTTCTCATGTGGCTTCATGCTAGACTCTGCACTTTCTTGGCTACTCATTCTCACTCCCTACCTCTTTCTTGCGCTCTTTCGCACCACATTTCTCAACACCCTCCTTGGTGTGCCAAATATTTTGGCTACTCAAGGTGGTTGGATGTCAGTTACAACATATTTTTACCCTCCCTTATTTTTTACTTGGCTAGGTAACTCCTCAGAGGCTCTTTAGCTTGGTTACTCTCTAGCTCAGAGGTTACTTTTAGAGATCGTCGAGTTTATTTTCACTCCCCCAGGGTGCTACTTTGGCTATTCTCTGGTGGTCGAGTGTTTTACATCAATTTGCCTACTCATTTGGTGGATTTTGAACATGTGATTTAGGGTAGGGGTAGTGGATTGGTAGCTTCTTTGTTTCTTAAAGTTGATGCCGATGTCATGGTAGCCTCTTGGTTGCTATGACCTTGACTCCACTTCTTCTTCTTGTCGATGACGTCTTCTTCTTCTTGTCGACTTTTGGTTTTTCTTGTGCACACCTATGCTTGCATACTCATTTTGTGCAGTGTTTTTACAAAGGATTTACTCTTCATTTTCACACACACTAGCGTGCTCATTTGGCCGCATTTTACATCCACCTTTGACTTACAGTCACTCACATATGATTGCCCATTTGGCGATGAAAAATTACAAGGGTTACATGAAAATAATTTGTTGTTGATGATGATGATATCTAGGGAAAGCATTACACAAGGCCTTATAAGTGCAAAAGTGGTTGGGCCCATACTATGTATTCCAATTTGTTACCTGCCTACCAAAGGTTCTGAAAAAAGCATTGCACTTTGTGCTTTTGAGCTATGGGAGCATTCAATGGCATGCCATTGGCCATATATTTTCAAAATTGACCCCGTGGATCTCTAGATCATCCCTATTTTTGCCATAAAAATCTTGATACTTTAAAGACACCTGCTCCACCATGGGAGGAGGAAGTGGACCCACCCCCAAACCTCAAGGAACCAAACAAGAAGCAGCAAGAGTGATAAAATTTTGGGCATCCGTATTGCCATCACTATCTTTGGGCGGATCTACAGTATCGGTTGGAGCAGATTGCCAGTATCCTCTGTGAGCTGGGAATACTATCCATGGCCCTTGGTGCCTTGGGGTTATGCTAGCCCGCGCCAAGGAATATGCATCTTTATGGGGATGAGGTGCAATGGAGCAGCGTAGCACGAACCCACCGAGTCCCGCTCCGCTCGGGCTTGTGACACTTTATATCAGAGCATGGTTGGTTTTGGAAGCCTATGTGAGGCGTGTGATGCCAGGATGGTAAGAACGGCAAGAACGGCGAAAACGTAAAAAACGACGAGTTGGGTTGAGTCCATGTGACGGCCACACAAGCCGAACGGCACAAAAGTTACCGACGGAGATTTGAGCCTCAAGATGAAGGAATTTGCCCATGGTTGCTTGTACCTACCTCGAGCAGCGGGAAGCAAGGCACAGGATGATGTGGTTGGTCAAACCCGCCAGGACCCTAAGTTGCTGACACAAGGCATCTCAAAACAACGTAGTTCCCGACAGGGGCCCGAATGATGGAATCTGGGGACATGCTATATATTTAAAAATGATCAATTTTTCGAGGAGATCGCAACCGCGTGGTCCATTCCAAGAGATTCCAAAGTTGGCCAATGCGCCATGTGGCTAGTGGACAGTTGGGTTCCATGTGAGGTAAGGTTTCCGAGTGCAAGTCTAGCTAAAGATGGTGGCACATAAGCTAATTAGAGAAGCATGCCACTAGATCCTAGTGGGGCTGACAGCACTTCAAAAGCAAAAGAAGAATAATGGGCAATGTGATAAAGTGGCACTTTATAGATCAGCAGCACCTCAGATGGGGGCCGCGGGCTGGTAGCCACTCAAAGGTCAAGGAAAGAACCTTGGAAGCAAAGGGGCCACGCACAGAGAGACAACACCGGTTATGGGGCTGGGTTTTATTATGCTAAGAAATTAGATGCGATGAAATGGGACGTCGTGTTGGTGTGGTGCCCAAGAGAGAGCAGAATGCAAGCCACCTAGCCAATCATTTGGGGATCATGTAAGCGAGAGAGAAATCCGCTAACCATGATTCGCCTTGTGGCAATGGAGCCACCCTCTCTTTATCATCACGATGCAAATGGGTTAGGCCGGAGGAGCCAAAGTCCTTTCAAATCATTAAGGATTACGTCTTGGGCAGATGCAGCAAAAAGTAGAAGCCCAACTTCTCCATAGTGCAGAGCATGGGATAGGCCCGAGGAGCCGAGTCCCTCTTCCGATCATTTAGGAGGATCAAGCCAAAGGGTGAACGCAGCAAAGCAAGAGCCCGCACTCCTTCGCAACAGTGTAGAACACGGGTTAGGCCGGAGGAGCCGAAGCCCCTTTTCAGATCATGCAGGATCAAGTCAAAGAGTGAACGCAGCAAAGCGGGAGCTCACACTCCTTTGCAGTGCTACGCAGAACACGGGTTAGGCCGCCGGAGGAGCTGAAGCCCCTTCTCAAATCACCAAGGATCACTTCGGGTAAGGCAAGCATGCCAAGCCCCGCACTCCTTCGCAGTGCCAACAAGTAGGGTGAAGGTGTCAACATCCCTTTTCAGGTTAACAAGAGCCAAGCAATCAACCTTCACAAAGACCACCGAGCTACAGTCCCAGTAACCAACCTGGAAGATGTAATAATGTTGGCACACATCAGGCATGCAGGTGAGGGTAAGGCCCAAGATGGCACAAGAGACCCATGACCCAAAGAAGGCAACACTGAGTCCTCCTCCTGGGTGAGGGTAGGTCCTAGGAGAGGCACCAAGATCCCTGTGCCTTGCAGACTGCTACTGTGAGCAGCTCTCCAGACAGAGAGTGGTCCCCCCTTATGGCCGTGTAGCCCAGAAGAGGCACACGTGTCACCCACCACCGACCGCAACACCGAAGACTCGCCTAGGTGAGGGAGGTAAGGCCAAGCAAGGCACCAAGAGCCCTGGGCAATGCAAGCAGTTCTCCATACCTTGAGGGGTCCCCATGTGGCCGTGTAGCCCGCCATGGTGTACGAGCTACCCGAATAAAGCACCGCCGAATAAAACCGCACTCGGGTGAGGGTAAGGCCGAGACACGGCACCAAGATCCCCGGGTCTTTGACCTCAATAAAGGAAAGCAGGCCATGCAGTGGTCCAAGGATGTGGCTGTGCGGGCCATCAAGGCGGCACACAAGGTCACTGTGCGGGCCGTCAAGCGGCACACATTTGATTCACCTCGACAACACCCATGGGTTCTAAGGTTCCATAAGCGCTTTGGAGCCCATGATAGCCCAAATTGGAGCAATCCGGGGAGAGCAAAGTTTCTTTGGGCAAGAACATGCCAAATCAAGTCAGAAAGGACTGTAGAGGCACAAAGTTATGTGACTTGGGAAAGCAGGTTTGAAGAAGGTGAGTACTTTGAGCTCTCAAGTGCAAGACAAGGACCGTAGTGCTGAGCATACAGCACTTTGTGTGAGGGGGTGAACAGGTACAGCTCGATTTGAAATAGGTGGACTCGAGTTGTGTGGCTCATGAGTTACATGGCTTTGGAAAGCAAGTTTAATGAAGGGGACTACTTGCAAGCGCTCAAGCATAGGACATGGAACCGTAGTGTGCCGGGCACATAGCACTCTGGGTGTGGGCGTGAACAAGTACAACTGGAGATGGGCAAGTGGACCCGAGTTGTTTGACTCGCCACTCACCGAAGATGGAAACAGCCGTTTGTGCAAAGTGGTAGTTGTGCAGATGGTTGGGTGAGGCAAAGTGGCAGTTGTTTCACTAAAGTCCAAAGGGAGACTTGGCCCAGGTTACCTAAAGATGGAAACAGTTGGATGTGCAAGTAATAGTGTGCATGCAATTGGGTGGGACAGAGTGGCAGCTGGCTCACTCAAGTTCAATGTGGAAAGCACTCATATCTAGCCAAAGGGCAAAGTGGATGCAAAGTAGAAGGTAAAACTTGGGACCTAGCCGTCCAAGCAAAGCTTGTTGGCATGATGTCTAAGAAGACTGGAATCTTCACGATACGACAGGACACATTCAGAACTTAAGGTTCAAGGTGATGGTGCAAAGTCAGGAAACGAAGCTAATGTGAAGGTCCTCATGGTGTCATGGGGGCCTAAGCAAGACTAAGTGGAGGGACTTTGCGCCTTGGTGAACAGGAACATGCATACTTAGACTTAAAGGTCAAGACCGCCTCTGAATAGGTTTCGGGGCAGTTTGTTGGCTAGAGCATGGCAAAGCAAGTCTTGGTGTCAAGGCAAGCTAGAGCACTCAAATCAGGGTGAACCAAGGCTGAAGAGGTGCAAAGGTTCGAATGCCAAAGGATCGCGGTGGTTTCACTTGGTGTCACGTGGGGACAAAGGCACTTTGTCAAAGAGGATCAATGCACCTATGTACCAAAGCAGGTTGATTCAGGGCAAGAAGCTCCAAAGCAACCAAGTGCAGGGTTGGAAGTGGCACAAGAGGGGGAAAACCAAGCTAGAGTCAGTGAGGTGGGCAACTCTTGTCCATGAAGATTTTTGCACAAAGAGCTCAAGGGGCATCGGTGAGCATCAAGGCTCAAGAGACAACGCTCCAACGGAAAGGAATGTGAAGTCAAATTTGAAGAAAAGATGTTGCAACCAAGTTGGTGTCAACTTGGTGGACAAATCTCAACTTCCTTGAAGGCTTATGCATTCTAGGCAAAACTTCTTTGCCTCAAGTAATCACTCTTACTCACCTCAGACGACAGGAGCTTCGGTGAGACCACGCAGTCACCTCGCCAAATTTTGGGGGATTGGGAGACTCTCAAGTGGGGGCTTAAAGTTGGGGTCTTTAGAAGAAAAAATTCAAAAATACAAATATATGCACCATTTTTCTTTGTAAACGGGTAGACACTAACCTTGCTGATGGCTATAAAGCAGGGTTAAGACCTCCCGTGTTTATTTACTACTTATTACTACGCATAAAGATCATACTTCAAGGTGCATACACTCAACCTTTGGTTTCGAAGGAAATTGACGAGGGCGTCAATTCCATAAAGGGGTATGTGAGGTGGGAATCCTATCCAAGGCCCTTGGTACCTTGGGGGTATGCTAGCCTGCGCCAAAGAATATGCATCTTTATGTGGATGAGGTGCAAGGGAGTGGCGTAGCAAGGACCCATGTTAGGCACACATAGAAGCACTCATGCACCGGGTAGGCACGTTAGGCCTCCCGCGTGTTGCGAGTGAGATTTCGTGGTGCCGAGTGCCTTTGGGGGATGCCCTCCCCACCTTGACAACGATAATGCCGAAACGTGGAAACGGGACCGAAAAGTGTGGACACGGCAGACCGACAAGCCGGCGAGCCGTGCCATGTCGACGGGGACCGAGACGCGGCCAAGTCGGCGGATCATGGATTGAAGGCAAGATGGAAGGCAAGTCCCGAGCCTAGGCCATGGGAGCCGGACCGGGCAAGAAGGCAAGTGAATGGTGAGACCCGCAAGGAAAACGCGCGAGACGACGCGCGAGACAGGCCGGTTGAGCCGTGTCATGAAGCTTGGTTTGTGGAAGGCCGCCCCGCTGCTAGATGTCCAAGTCACACTCCGCCCAAGCTTGTGACATCCTCCTTATGAACATCTTCCTCCCTGAATTCTTTTGGATCCAGATCATGGCACTTGTCACGTCCGTGAAGTGCAACAGAAATAAAAGAATCGCAAATAGCATGAGCATTAACACATAAAATAAAAATACATACGACACCATCCAAAATGGAGCAAGAATGCAATGAGACAATAGGAGGAGTTAACAATCACCAAAATATGTCATGTCATATGGATTGAGGAAGGAGATTTACCCAAGCCAAGTCCATGTAGGTGCCAACATAATCGTAAAAATCAAAACAAGACCGAAGACATGATTGAGCACTTGACTGTAGTGAGATCGCGAAAGGTGCTAGTAGATTTACCAACACAACATTTTGTAGTTTAATTAAAAATATTATGAAGCATTGATAAGATAGCAAACAATTAGAAATAAAGAACATCATGTTGTGTTACTATAATTCCATCTATTACCAGATTGCATATCCAGTCACAAAGATAACTCATCATCAGAAGCGCTTAGTGCAAAGGTGTTCAAATAGCTTCTAGAATATGAGTCAAAGAGACACCGATGTTCTGATGATGTTTGGAATCCTAACTGAAAATACTACTATACTATGGTAGTATCTCAAAGTTAACATAAAAACGTACGATCTACAGTCTGGGTGTAGCTTCCACACCCATCCGAGGTTATTTAAGTATCCACTCAGGCCTGGCAACTTGAGGACTAGGTGTCTTGGGAAGATCTCCTTCTATCCAAGAGTATAATTAATTGGCTTGCACTTATATGCATCTTACTTGGCATGATGTCAAGTTTACTAAGCCTCCATGCAACCTACCTAGCATGGTGTCAAGTTTACTAAGCCGTCCCTAACCATCTGGCCACATATGGGCAACATCTACTGTCTAAACTAGGAACTGTCTCGCGGGTGCTCGAATGCTCAACACAATGGCTTCTCCTCATATAAAGGAAAGAGTCTTACAGAAGAGAGTAACCATCACCTGCAAAAGCATAGTGTCAAGGACAAGGATGAGCATTGATTTCTAGCACATACCCACTCTGACAAGTTGGGCATTCTTTTGTTCAGGGATTTGCAGGGATTATCATCCATATGTGGTTTGTGTGGCAAGGGTTGGTGCTATGGTTTAAATAAGGTTGGTTCTCTCCATGCTCTAGCCAAGAAGCTCTAATGTGACCAAACAACTCATAATGGATCAGCCCAACAATTGGGGGGTTTGATTCCCCAGCTATTTGATTATCAATTTAGTTTCTTGTTCAAATTATTTTCCTTTTGCTAATCTTTTTTTTTTGACGAATCAAAACAAAAATCACCGCTCTGTTTTTTTTTTTCGGTATTCACAAGGACATGGATTAGAATTTGATCTTTCTTTCTTTCTTTCTTTTTTTGGGGTGTACAAAAGAAAAAAAGCATTCATAATGGATATGGTCATATATATTATTAGAATTTGATCTTTCTTTGTTTTTTTTTTTGGGGGGGTGTACAAAAGAAAAAAAGCATTCATAATGGATATGCAGTCATATATATTTTTCAAACTCTTCCAGGAAGAAGAAAAGAGGAGGATGGTGCAGGAGACAGGTTTAGAGATGCGCCAAATCAATAACTGGTTCATTAATCATCGAAAGAGGAATTGGAGCGATCGCGCAACTTCTAATGTGCCATCTACAGGTAAACGAAAATTAAGTAATTAGATTTTCATTTCCTTTTCCCCCCTTTTTTTAAAATGGTAGGATTTACATTGGTTGCAGGTTCAACTTCTCAACACTAAATCATGCTTTTGCATGGATCAGCAAAAGCTTTCAAAGCTTCTCTCTCAAGTTTTAATGAATATTTTGGAATTAGCTTAAAAGGTTCTGGATCAAACAAGAAATCTGTTTCAGAATTTTTATAAAGACGTGCCATAGTTTACTGGCAATCTAATTTTAAATATGTGCATTATGCTTCTAAATAATGCCAATCCAATTGATTAATCACTCTCTTTGGAAGAATAGAAGATCTATTGTAGAGATCTATTGTAGAGTTCAATGTCTTTACATTATTGTATGATTCTAGTGACTCTCTACACTATTATTCTCACTATTCTTGCCCTTTCCGTAGCATTCACCCACTTGTCACTCTCTCTTGCCATCTCATTTTGTCACATCTATGCACATAGTGATGTAGCAATAACAGGTCCCCACTAGTGCTTTTAATTCAAATATAGAATCAAAGATGCTTGTGTTAATCGTACGTACATTTTGAAATCAAATATATTTCAAATTTTAAACTGTGAATATCTTCTTCTGTGTATAGTGTGGTTTTTGATCTCATGCTCCTACAATCGTGTCACCCTTGCATGCACCCTGTCTCTTGGTGAAAGGATACCTTTTAGGGATAATTCAATATTCACAATACCTTTTAGTGTCTTCACACCACTGGTTATTGTGCGTGAAGGAGCACATGGCCTAAAGGCTTCTCTCACTCAATGGAGATTTCCAAGAAAGGTTGCTCCATGGTTGTTATAATGTGCTAGTTGGGTAACACACAATTGCATGTACACGTATAAAATCTGCATATTGCTTACACACATGCATGTGGTAATGATAGGTTCTCTTAGTTATGGTCATAACATAGGTCATACATGTAAAATCTACATACTGCTTACACACATGCATGTGGCAATGCTTAGGGCACTAATAAGGATCTAAGCTAGCTAATACCATCTCACTGGTGAAAATGTTAATATTGGGAATGGTGTACATGCATATGTTACATTGCATTGATATTGGGATGAGAGCACATGGCCATGTTAAGAACCATATATATAACCTACAACCGTTTGCAAGTAAAAGTGTGTAAGGAAGGGTGCACATGCATGGATCAAGTGGCATGTGTGTTGCATGTGTGTTGGGATGATAAAGCATGACCTTATACATCTCAATTAAGGGTCACCAACACCATTTTTGCAAGTGAAAGGGTGTACTTACCTTGAATATCTCTCATGTGTGTAAAGATGAGGGAAAATTTTCATGCTCCACATAAAACTAAATCCAGGGTTCTTAGGCAACCCTCAACTCCCCTTTGTTTAAAAAAAAGGTTTATGAAAGGGTGTGCTTGCATTCATCACCTTGCTCGAGTGTTTGCATTAGGCCGCATGGCCATGTTTAAATAGGACTACACAATCAAAGACTCTAAGGTAATCCCTAACACATTTTTTCTATTTGAAAAAAAGGTGTAGGAAAGGATATACATGCATACATCACCTTGCATGGGTGTTAAGATAACGTCTTATGGATGTTTCTAAGGGAACTACATAATTAAGGATCTAAGGTTACCATCAACAACACTGTTTTTTGATAAACAAATGTAAAGAAGGGTGTGTATGCGTACATCACATGTATGTGTACATGCTCACCTTTATGGCACTACACTATTGAGGGTATAAGGTAGTCCCTCGCACCGTGGAAGGGGGCATAAAATGGTGTGCATGCATACATAACTTTGCATGGGTGTTGATATGATGGTACTAGGTGCACTTCAAAGTGCAAAGGGTAAGATTGGCCTAGCCTTCCACTACTAAAAGGCAGTATAGAATGAGGTACACGTATACATCACCTTACATGGGGGTTGTAATGAAGGAGTACAACCATATTAGCACAATTGTATTGAGGAAACTACATGATTGATGGTCTAAGGTACCTCGGTAGCACACTTTTGTGCATGACAGAAGGATGTCGGGGAATATGTAAAAAATGCATACATTGCCTCATCACTCTCTTTTGTGTATGGAAGGCTCATGGAAGGATGTAGGGAAAGACATACATGCATGTGTGTGAGGTTCAGAGCACATGGCCATGAGTGCACATCCTAGCACATCTAAGTAAAAGGCCTCATACAACCATTAAGCATCATTTCATAAGCAAAAGAAAATAGGGAAGGTTTTACAAGTTTTCCTTCAACATATCTCATGTATATCATGCTAGGGCACATGGACATGCTAAGGACACATCACAATTGAGGGTCTAAGTGGGTGTGAGGCAGCTCAAGAAAATAAAAAGGCCACTATAGCTCGTCGACTCACCACCTTTAGAACACTCACAAGCATAAGGGGCACCACCAGCTTCTCTAGCTGGAAAGATAAATCTCTCTCACTTTACACCACCCAGAGATACCCAAAGAAAGGCAGTTTTAACAGCTCACATATTCCATTATAAAAACCTTTTCTCTGTCAGCAAGGCTAAGCCACTCAGATTCCATTAACCCGACCCTATTATCCATTTACAAGAGGTGGTCCATCACCATACTTTATCAAATGACAAGCTTCAATCACTCATCCTCACACTCTCCTTTAGCAGACACTCACAGCAAACAACTCACACACACACTGCCTAAGCTTCTCTTGGTCTCACACCAGAAGTCTCGAAATAAGGCAGCTACCTCCAGTAGAAAACCAGCAGTTTCTTTGGTGTCTCTGCAGAATCAGCCCTCTATATCACCAACCTTGTGATCAGCCCTTCATACCATACAGCTGTGTCTCTTGTTTTTGTCTGCAGCAGCAGCCTCAGCACGAACCCTTCTGCGCTAACGAGCAGCTCTCCTAAGGTCACCTACACACTCGGCTCCAAGCGCCTGCAGCAGCCAGCCATTTTCCCTCTGGACCTGGCACCTTTCTTACTCGGCGACCCTCCTCTTCAATCAATGCCAGCAGCCCTACACCCTCCAAAGAAAACCTTTAACAAAGGCAGCAGCCCTTCTCATACTTCTTTCTATAGAATGACCAAAGCCCCCGTCCGAGTGTAGCAGCGCCAACCTGTCACCTAGCGACTTTGGTGCACTTCTCTACGATCGCAATAATCACCGGCTCCGTCTACTGCACACTTTGCTCATACCCGCTCCCTGCCTAGCCACACAGAGGCTTTCTCCTCTCCCCTCACTAAGTTCCACACGGCCCACACCAACCAGCTCTTTGTGCTCACGCCAGTCGACCGGCCACACATCTATAGTGCTCGCCAACCCTCAACAGCGTGGCCCAGTCACTTCTGCGCCGCCTGTGGCTGTAGCTAGGCAGGCAAGAAACACACAAGGGGCCTTCTCTCCCCCGTCGACTCCCAGCCGAATCACCCGCTTCTCTGCACCCAGCTGCACTCTTAGGCGGCTCCCATATGCGGCCCTCCTGCAGCTACTCCACCAGGTGACCGACCGGACAAGCACCCTTCTCTATCCTTCACTCACACCTCTGGCGGCTTTTTTTCTCTCTCCACACCTCGCTTCTCGCCAGACCCTTCACTTTCGCCTGCAGAACGCAGAAACCTTCCACTCCTTTTTTTCACTTCTCCCACAGGCTCTAAGCGGCCACTTTTTTTATGTCTTCGCAGCGCCTCACAGTCACGATCTTCAGGGCCCGGTTTTGGCGACCACCACTCCTACAGACGGCAACCCCGTCTCTGCAGCAAGTGTCCTCCAGCTCTCGTCGGCGACCCGGGGTCTCTCCCTCGCCTGTGCAAGGTTCTCTATCAAAGCGGCTCCCTTACTTCGTTTCGCTTCTGCAGCAACTCCACCAGGTGACCGACCGGACAAGCACCCTTCTCTACTGGCTCCGTCTACTTTGCTTGTGGCTGCACACCCTTCTCTATCCTTTACACACACACCTCCCGCCGCTTCTTTTTCTCCCCCCTTCGCTTCTGTACCGGCCCCTCCTCTTTTTGCGATTGGCACCTTCCACCACCTCCTTCACGCCGTCGCGCCACCCTTCGAGATATCCAGCTGGCTGCCAAAAGACCTTCCACTTGGCTATTTATAAAGTGGCCAAGTGTATCATATTTTTTATTTATTTATTACTTCAAAATAATGGCCACCAACTACAATAGCCTCTCCTTCTCCTTGTGCTTCGGGTTATCACACTGTACCCACAACCTTTCCAAAACCAGAGCCGCCCACTGCCTCGTCTCACAGCATCATCATTACCAGGACGGCCATTCCAAACCAGAAAGATTCTCAAAACTCAAGCCTAAAAACAATCTATAATTTGCTGGCATCCCTTGTAAATTCAATATTTACAGTCTGTATTGAGCTCTCTCTACATAAACCAGTATATCTACATTATTTTTACCAAAAACTCATCAAAACTCATCATTGATATCCTCATGCTCATCCACCTCTTATTTATACACATCCCAGACACCTTCTTGACGACTAGAAAGCTCATACAAATAAAAACTCCAAGTCTCCGGTAGCTGTTCCGAAGAAAAATGCATTCACTTACTCACTCCAAAGCCATTCCGTCTGTACACATGCCAGGGCATTCAGGGCAAAATTTATTTGCAAACCATCCACACCATATGTACACTGACTCAAAACAGCTTTACAGGAAAAAAACCTGACAGTGGGCACCCACACAAACACAGTAAAAGAGTGTAAAGAAGGTTTTACATCCATATGATACACCACCTTTCATGTGTGTTGGGCTTTTAGAGGGCACATGGACATGCTAAGGATACATCACAATTGAGGGTCTAAGTGGGCACCCACACAAACACACTTTTAGTAGTAAAAGAGTGTAAAGAAGGTTTTACATTCATATGATACACCACCTTTCATGTGTGTTGGGCTTTTAGAGGATGTCACCATACTAACTGTACTATACTAATCAATTATGGGTGTAAGGTAGCCCCCACGACACCTTTTACTTATGAAAGGGTGTAGGGGGCAGATTGTACATAAATACCACCTTGCATGGGAGTCAAGATAAGGTGAGAGAGAGAGAGAGAGAGAGAGAGAGAGAGAGAGAGAGAGAGAGAGAGAGAGAGAGAGAGGACATGGTCTACACAATTTATTTATGTGTGTGTGTGTGTGTGTGTGTGTGTGAGAGAGAGAGAGAGAGAGAGAGAGAGAGAGAGAGAGAGAGAGAGAGAGAGAGAGAGAGAGAGAGAGAGAGAGAGAGAGAGAGAGAGAGAGAGAGGTGAAGCAAGTTGTGGAGGATTAAATTCATGGTTTTTGGCATTATAGAATACTAACGATAATTAGAAATCGGATTAGTAAAAATAACAAGGCAATGAAATGAGATAAACACACACATATTGCATTTGGTTGCCTCTTAAATAGGGTGAGAATACATTATCAGTATATCCACTAGTTTATATCCATAATCATGCTTAATCAAGCTCTCAATAATCTTTTGAGCTAGTTTAGGAATGATTCTTATTCACATTGTGCTCCTTTTTATACATACAGGCTACCCACAATTATATCTTAAGGTTGCATGCCCCCCTTTGCACCCTTCATCAATTGTATTTTCAACACCCTCCTACCTAAACTAATGAATTTCTATCTCTATAGAGCTTGCACTTGAATAAAAAATGTAATTAAATTATTTTTACATAATTTCTTAGTCCAAAGATCTCTAAGGCCTAGCCTTTATTCCATTTTGTATTAATTTAATACCTAAATCTTAGTAAAACCTTAAGAAATTAAGAAAAACATTTTTGTTTATCTTGGATGTATGGTAATTATTGTACCCTCAAGAGAATGGAGCAACCCTTGTGAATATGATTACTCAACACTATATATTGGTTGCAATGGAGCAATCACACGCGACCAACAAGGTTCTAACCAAAACTCTAAAAAAGATCATAAATGCCAGCAAAAATGATTAGGACCAGAAGTTAGATGCCGGCTTATGGGCATTCTGCACGTCATACAAAGTCTTAACAGAGCAAACACCATTCAAGCTAGCATATGGTTTGAAGGCTGTAATGCCCATGGAATTTACGGTACCTAGTCTGAGAGTGGCCATCCAAAAGAAGCTACCAATGGAGGAATCCCAGGAGCACAAAATACAGGAGCTCTTAGCTTTAGAGGAGGAAAGGCAACTTAGCTCTCTACAGGCTGAGATAGTGCAACGGAGCAGGAAAGCTTAGATTGAAAGGAATCTCAAGCATAAAATTTTCAAACAAGGAGACTTGGTATCAGCCTACAACTCCAAGTTGGGATCACACCCCAAAAAATTCAAGATCTAGTGGATAGGCCCATTCATGGTAAAAAACCTAAGAAGTCAGAACGCCTTTACACTAGAAGGCTTGGACAGCATACCTTTCTCGAAAATAGTGAATGACTTCAAGATGAGAAAATACACAGGTGATAGTAACACCGGAAGAAGAAAAAATAGAGGACCGGCAGCAGCAGCTGGTTCGGAACGTCTATTGTGGCACGATCTCACTAGCGAAAATTAACGTGGAAAACCCAAAAAGCAACAAAGCCGTTGAAGGAGTCCACAAGTTTGGCCAGTCTACCAAGAGATCACAATTTTGCAACCAAACAAGGCTAGGTCAGCAAAGAAGCACAACCAAGTATACACCAACCAGATCCATGTAAGCAATGCAAATGTCCACGATATCGGCATAAGTGACTACATGGAGGACAGCTGTCACAATATCATTAAAACTCCACATGCAACCATAAGGCACGGAGGTGGCGAGCAAAGTTTAATGCTTTTAAGCCAAGATGGTAGGAATGATACACATGAATGGTCAAGTCACATCGAAAAGTGGGAAGCCAAAAATGACAATGCCCCAAGAAAGGAAGGAAAGAGAAAAAAGTATCGCAATAATAAAGAGCATAAGGAGCCAAAACACGCACGTTCTCAAGTTGCTTTCTTGCTCCCATCTTTTTCACCGATTCACAGCACTCTCTCTAAAGACAGAACCATGCCAAAGATCAACAAGACACAAAGGCCAGAGGGAAGCCTCTGCATGTCGATGATGGTCCCCAACATTAGGAAAAAAGAAACACTAGGAATGGGCAAAGAAGTGCGGCTTTGAAAAGCTGCTGGATCGTTGGTGGGAGGACCTGCAGGACCCGAGGATGGGGGCAAACTGATTAATCAGTTTCTTGAGACGAACACTATGCATGTGGAGGGAAAGGAGTCCATAAATATTTTGGAGCTTGCAGTGTACCACGCACTAGGGTTGCTAATGGATGGGGTCCTAGACACGAACATAAAGCCCAAGGTGGAGAGAGAAATCCCGAAGACAAGCAACATGCACTAGGTGAAGGATGTGGCTGATGAGACCCGAAGAGAGCAATTTGTCTTCTTCTTGTAGAATGTAATATTCATGGGAAAGCCAGAGGAAATGTCAAACAAGAATTATAGAATGCTCAGGGCAGCAGAAGCAGGAGAGAATAAATTGGGCAATGATCTACAAGGAAACTTTGGCAAAATGAGGCTTTGCCTCAGTTTTGAGACACCTCAGGCTTGTCCCCCTTATTTTGAGCATTACCCACAGGTTCACCTTTGACTCTTGAGTTGAGTTACATCCTGACTACTGTTTTGTCCACTCTGCTGATCATCTAAGCCCTGCTTTTTTTCAACTTCAACCGTCTCTTCTTGTGCTTCAGCAGTATAGTCTTTAGCAAAGTGGCCAACGGCTCTGCACTTGTAGCATGAATCAGGTAAAGTATGAAAGTGCACTGCAATATCCATCTTGCACCTTGGCATATCTAGCTCCACATAATCAGGGATCTCTTGCCTCCTGTCCCACAAAATGCATGTCTTCCTAGCTTCCCTTCCTTCTTGCACACCTGACCTTGGCACATGCATCACCCTTCCGATTGTGCCTGCGATCTCTCTGAACTGCTCCCAAAAGAAGTATGGAAGCCCTGGGAAATCCACCCACACTGGGCATTGATAGTGGATCACCTCTTCAGGTTTAAACACAGGAGACCAAGGGATGGTGAACACATTATTTTTAATCATCTTAATTGATTAAACTAATTATCTTTTTGATAATCATAATTATCTTCAAATTAATGATTTTGTTAACGTGTGATTCAGTAACATTGTCGTCATCATTATCTTTCATTGTGATTGTGATTAACTTACAAAATACTATCTTTGGGCATCGTCACATAATTATGCTTGTATAAAGTGAAGAATTAATAAAGAATTATGCCCCATAAAATATACGGCATTAGAGAGGGAAAAGCAAATCTACTATCACATTTATTTTTGTGTATCTTGTATATTCCTTGTACATCGTGATTGTGCATTGATTTCGCCTGGCCATTGCAATGTGGGTAATAGGTTGAGGACTTCTTGTGATTGATAAGGTGTCTTTCCATCAACCCTTTCATTACTTTGTTCATGAAGTGTGTGCCCTAGTCACTGACTATCTCCACCAGCAAACCATGCCTAGCAATGATGTCCTTAAAGAGGAACTTCACCACCTCTTCTGCAAAATTGCTCTTTATAGATTTAGCTTCCAGCCACTTGGTGAAGTAATCAGTTGTTGCCACAATTATGTATTCACACATGTTGCCTTTCGTGGGTGGTTTGATTGGTTCATCGAAATCCAATCCCCACCATAAATGGAAACAACGAAAAAATGGGTGAGATGGGCAATCTATCAAAATCATCAGGTTGACCCATCCGCTGACAGACATCACATTGCTTTACTCAATGATGGCATCCCTCATGACCATTGGGCCATCACAGGCTTTCTTGCAAAAATTTTCGAGCTGTGATTCCTCCGCCCATGTGTCCTTCTGTAATGCCGCAGTGTGGTTCTCTTAAGACCGCTTGCTGCTCATGATCTGGGACACACCTGCACACAGGATCTGGTCTATGCCTTTTGTACAGCTGTCCAACAATCATGGTGAAATGTCTACTCCTTAAGGCAATTCTCTTCTTTCTATCAGCAATATACCCTTCCGAGAATGTTCCATCCTCTAGTAACTACATCATATCATAATACCAATTCTCCTCCTCTCTTGCAATTGCTACTGTGAAGAGGTTGGTATCTTGGAGTTGATCATCCACTCCATCTAGGGCCGGTTCTCCAGAATCCAAGTCGGACACAAAACCTCCTACTACTGCATTTTCTTCCCAGAGTGTGTGTTGGATGGTGAACTCAAATTCTCATAGTAGGAGCATTCACCTTGCCATCTTTCCTAGAAGAAAAGCTTTGTTCACCAGATAAATCAAGGCTTGATGGTCTACATGGAAAACAAATTTGTTTCCCAAGAGATAGTGTTAGAACTTGTTCGTGGCATAAATCATATAGAGAGCGCTCTATTGTGTTGTAGTTCCTTTCTACCTTTGTGAGGGCCTTGCTAGTATAATGAATGGATCGCATGTACCTCAATGCAGTACCCACTGCTTTGTCTAAGGCATCTAACATATACATGGAATATCTCATTCCAGTCTGGGGTGGTCACCACTGGGGTGCAGTTGACACCATTCTCTTTAGCCATTGGAATTCTTTGACACTCTGGGGGCTGCACTCATACTTGGTATCTTTCTTGGTAAGTTCATACAGTGGGTTGGCCACATGTGCTAAATACTTCAAAAACCTAGCATGCCACTTAACCTTACCAAGGAATCTCTCTAGTTGTTTGATGTTCTCTGGAGTAGACATTTTGGATATGGCCTCTACTTTAGCAAGATCTATGGCCAATCTTTGGGCTGACACTATGTGTCCCAACAGAGTTCCTGATTTTATTGCAAATGCACAATTGGTTGGATTTAGCTCAAGCCTTGTATCTTTGCATCTCTGTAAACATAGCCTCAAATGATAGATGTGCTTTGCCTTATCCGAGGTACACTAAAATCATCTACAAAGGCCTCATGAAGTCTGTTAGGTAATCATAGAAAATCTCTTCCACCACTCTTTGAAAAGTGGCCTGTGCATTCTTCAGGCCAAACATCATGACACTCACCCCACAAAGACACCCCACTCAATCATAAAAGTTGTTTTCTCCCTATCTTTTAGTGCCATTTTTACCTGGTTGTACCCAGTGAATCCATCTAGAAATGAGTACATTTCCTTCCCTACCACCTCATCTAGCGAGGAGTCCATGAATGGAAGTGGGTAAGAGGTCTGAGGTAGTTGTGGCATTTAGCTACGATAATCCACACAGATCCTAATCTTCATGTTCTTTTTGGAGACTACCACAATTGGGGATATTCAAGCAGCTTTCTCCACTAGCACAATGAATCCTACTCTTAATAGCCTATCGATTTCTTGGAGTATTGTGTCCTCTTCATCATCAGCAAGGCCTTCTGACATATTGAATGTTTCCGCATTAAACTGGCCTTTAGGTAGGTTTTACTGATCCCCTTACTCTACAAAAGTTAACATGGACTTTTCGCTTCCCTTTTCTGATGGAGATTCTATTTCTACCCAGTCCTGCTTCACTTTGCCGTGTCTTTAACCAGGGCCTTCCCAATAACATCTCGTAGGACCCAGTGTGGTTTTTAGTGGTTATAACCACTAGGTTGACCCTGAAGTCAACAAGTGCTTGACTTTCATGAGGATATTTTTTACAATTCCCTTAGAAACCACCATTCTATTATCTTCCATTCTTATGTTGAATGGAGTGGGTTCCCATTTGAGACCCAATCCTATTGCAATTTCCTCTATAATGACATTTATTCTGGATCCACCATCAAATACTACATCATTGATGATTACATTGTTGAATTGCTTCATCATATCTAGAAACTAGGGGTTTCTCAGCTTCTTGCATTCTCTACATTCTGGAGTTTCTTCTTTAGAGATTTTCATTTATTTACTCAATTCTTCAATGCCTGCCCATTAAGATTTTAGCCTTAAATCTTGGACATAAATCCAACACTTGTCTCAATAGGACCTATCTGTCCAGCAGCATTGATACCACATTAGTTTGCAACCAATCAGCATTCTTCTTGCTTTCTTCCAAGCTTCTTTCATTATTGAGCTCTGCTCACATCTTGTGTAGATTTTTACTTGCCTCCAATAGATCTACGATTAAAAATTTCCTCTATATTATGGCTTCTCCGCAAGCTTGATATAGAGTTATGTGTGCAAAACCAAAGTTTTCCTTTTCCTAAAGGTGAAAAATTCTACCCACGATTTTTTCGCTTCACCGTCACGGTACCCCATAAGGAAGAGTGAAAAATTCTACCCAGGATTTTTTCGCTTCATCGTCACGGTACCCCATAAGGAAGAGTGGAGATCTTTTAACAGGACGTTATAGTAAATCCCTAGCAAGATCACCAGATGTTTCTCACTATTTTCACTCTCAACAACGAAATGGCAAGACAGAAGTCTAGGGTAATGGACCAGTCAAGCAATGCCATGGGAGACATGTAGCCACCTGCCAGAGCTTCTGGATTCAAACACCAACTCCAGTGTGGTTATGGGGACACATAGAACACCACTCGGCTTTAGAACTTCACACACTCACACTCTACTCTTACACCACCACATAACTCTCTCACTCTCTCTATCAAAAGTACACAACATGTTTCTTAAGATAACGTTACAGCATTCCTATCCAACACATTGCGATTACACAGAGATGAAGGGAGAAACAACATTGTTCTTGTATTACTTCCAAAACCAGTACAAATTCACAACTAAGCAACTGCTCTACATGAGATTAAAAACATGCTCTTCTACAATCTTCAGTTGGCGCTCTCTCCTCGCTTGCCTTGCACCATCCTTTTAAGCTCGGTCTTCTTAATCTTGTCAATGGCTACTCCAGTGGTTAAGCCCGTGCCAAGGCTTCACAGATGTAGTACGAAGGTGGTGCTCACGACATGCAAGGTGGTCAGACTGATCAGACTGAGTGCTCTGCTGCCACCACTGAGCTACTGGGCACTACCAACTGTGCTACTAGGTGCAACATAAGCCTGGCTCCACCTATGTGTATGATTGTGGGATTGGTTCATACTGCTTATGTGTGCACTGTAAACATGGCTAAAGAGAGGCTGTCGAGATGTACTTGAGAAAGCACTACTTTTGCTAGTGCATGGCCTATGCAGATGCCAGCTATGTGTAGTGCTATAGGTGCAAGGGCTATGCACTGCAAACATGGCTAAAGAGAGGCTGTCGAGATGTACTTGAGAAAGCAATACTTTTGCTAGTGCATGGCCTATGCAGATGCTAGCTATGTGTAGTGCTATAGGTGTAAGGGCTATGCTTTCTATGAGAAACAATACTTGGCACAAAGGCTATGTTGCACCTAAAAAGTAAGAGCATGGTGTGATATGTATAAGGATAACATAAAGCACTACTTTTGCTAGTGCATGGCCTATGCAGATGCTAGCTATGTGTAGTGCTATAGGTGCAAGGGCTATGCTTTCTATGAGAAACAATACTTGGCACAAAGGCTATGTTGCGCCTAAAAAGTAAGAGCATGGTGTGATATGTATAAGGATAACATAAAGCTAATGGGAAGTAGAGATGTTATGATGTGTCTCCATAGGTGGCAATGCTACCATGCAATCAACCAAGCCAAAACACCTTGCTATGTTATGTTTAATGGAGCCTTTTGCGTATGTGACGTGCAAGGAAAAGAACTATGCTGGTTATGTATATGAGAGAAAAAAGTTGCATGTGTACTTTAGGAAGTGCTTTAGAAAGACTAGTGATTAAGAACCGGGTTTGTGTTGTCTTCAAAGAGAGGCCATTGCCAACACTGGCTAGATGTGCCATTGGTGTAAGGCATCAAAGCCTTGGTTAATCCACTAAGGCATTTATGCCTTTTTTAGCCTTATTATTATTTTCATTATGCTTAAGGTTTACACTTGTGCAAGGTGCATTTACCCCCAGATTCTAAGGCATCGAAAAATTTTACTTTTGCTCACAATGGCTCCATAGCAAGGATGATTCACCTTCCCAGATTGACTCATAGCTGCTAATTATCAGACATGTGCAAGACACGAGGAGCCTCCATACACACACACTTAGCTCAAGGATACACATAAATCAAAAGTGAACATACACGAGTATTAGTAAAGCTTATGAGTAAAAATGTATTAATCTTTTTCCCTTGCTCATCTGGATGGTGTTGTTAGCTATCTTATAATGTGTCTCACCAAAAACTGAGCATCTAATTGACCTTTAGCAAAATTTTCCCTTGTGTCAAGGATGTAATTGCAACCGGACCTTTAATTTTCTTGAAGAGAATAATCAAAAGACTCATAAATTAAATCAAATATCAAACAATTACTTGAATTAAATTAAAAATTAAAGCATAAAACAAAACATAAGATAAGAGAAAGAAATACATCACCATCACAAGGCAACACAAGACTGGGTGCAATCTTCCCCCCCCCAACGTGAGTGGCTTCTTCTCGCGTGGGTATTTTTATATATTCCAAAAAGCAGGCTTTAAGCCAAAAATAAAGTATACATCCATATTTGGACTTTGCCATTTAATTAGCCTTTGTCCTCAATTAACCTTTGTCCTCAAACCTTCTAAGGTTTGCACTATTTTTCTAATTCAATAATCCAACTTGTGCACATATGCACATTACAAAATAAATCAACTAATGCTCGTACGCACACTGTACAATAAATTGACACGTGCACACACCACATCACACTGATGTCAAAATAATTTCAAATGCCATAATACAGTCACAAAAATATTGTGAGATCGGTCCACACGCCGTGACTCAATCCACCATCCGTGTGACACCTAAATCGGTACCCTCGCACTGTGCAACACCTAAATCGGTACCCTTGCACACCTCATCACCTAAACTCATAAACATAAACCACGTCAGTAATAACAATCAATTGACATCACATCAATCAATCCTAACGTGTTCATGATGAGAAATAGGCATCATAAAAAATATATAAATTTAAATGACCATGATTATTATTCAAATAACATGGGTCATAACAGTCCTCCCTATTGGGAATCAACTGTCCTCAGTTGTGCAATCAATGAGTGGATGGCTTCATGGTACATGTGGAGGACAAGATCATCACATCAAACAATTTCTAAAAAATAAAACCAAACAAATGAACGCATGTAAAAGGGATCTAAGTGTCCCATACCACATAGGTACCTTCCACATACAAACACTCGCTGGTAAAAGATAGGAGACATAGATACGTCTGGGGTAGGTATGTAAAACCAATCTAATGTCCCATACCATAGATTAATTTCACACGACACTACCTTAAGAATAGAAGTTTGAGACGGAGTAGCTAATTCCGTCTGAAACTTTCATTCCAACATAACTTTTCTCTATCCTCAAAATTAGACTACAAGTCTTATTCTAAAAATAAATTAGGTCGAAATGAAAATTCTTATCAACTTAGAATTGAAAAATAATCACTTACTTTACTGTCAATAACTTGATGAATTCGGGGGATTTGTTCTTGATCTTCATCTTGTAATTGTCTCACTAAATTCTCGGGATTTGTTTTTGATCTTAATCTTGATGAATTCTTGAGATTTGTCTTTGATCTTAATCTTGATCTTGTGTCTCATTAAATTCAAAAATTATAATCTTTGAATAGGTATATAATTCTTGAATTTGTAAATCTTACTTGTGAAATCTAAAGGGGATCTTGATCTTAAGCTTAATCTTAAACTTGAAATCAGAACTTGAATAAAATTAAACATCTTGTGCCCTAGTTGCTAGCAAGAACTTGATGAATCTTGGCTTAGATTAAAAATACTTGAATTGACGAAAATTGAGAGATTAGTCTTTAATTAATCATAATTGCAATTCTTGAGTAAATCTTGTTCTTAAGGGGTTTAAATCTTGTGGTTGAATACATCGTTGACTTAGCAATTCTTGGTCTAGAAAGAATCTTGTACTTGGATAGATCTTTAAACTGGAACACTTGAAATTTTAAACAAAACTTTACTTGAATTGTTATAAACTTCGTAATTGTGATTGACATAGAACTTAAGCTTGTTTTCTAATCACTTGAAAGCTATTTCTTTACTTTTCTCATCATCACTAAATTCGATGGTGAAGCAATTGATAACTTGAATCAAGGACTAGAGAAACTTGCTTGGATCTTGAATCTTCAAATTGGTCTTATTCTTGTATGAGATGTCTAACAATCACTTTTACTTAAATTGGGGCAACTAGATCTTGAAGATATTTTTTGTTAATCTTGTCTTGATCTTTCTAATTAGGTCACTGTATCTAAAATTCTCTTCAGGAGCTAAAGTTTTTCTAACTAGGTCTAGAAGAAAAGAATATTTAGAAAACAGATACAAAAGCAAACAATAAATTGTATACTATAAATAATTTTTAACACATACCTCCACCTTTGGTTAGTGTGTCGAGTACGTTAATCTCTTCGGTGTCAAGCTGTTCCTGAATAGTACGATGGTGTGGATATTCACCCATCTCATGACAATTAAAAGAATAGAAAAAAAAAAATTTAAAACAAGAGAAAAGATAGGGTTTCTTATCTCATATGGAACGTCGAACTAGATGTGAATCCTGCCAAGTTAGCTCAATACACAAATACATATTTTTTTTTTCAAGAAATAATCCGTGTACTTTTAAAATTAAAGCTTTATTAATTAAAGCTCAAAGAGTTTCTTAATTAAGCTGACTAATAAAAGCTTTGCTTAACATGATTTTCTACTAATTTAAATCCAACACACAGTTAAATCCAAGCTTAATAAAAGCTTAAACGAAATGATTAGGTGAATTCAATCATCTTGAAATTCATAAAGTTCAGGGCAAATTTGTTTTAAAAAAAAGCTTTGGAAGAAATTATAATTAATGCATAATGATTTTAATATTTACAATTTGTATATATATATATATATATAGCTTTTATACTAATAAACTTTTAATTAAACTTATTAAACTTAGTAAAAGGCTTATGAAAGCTTTACTAAAACTTGCCAATGCCCAACGCCAATCGTTAGAATGCAGCCCACTAAAAAAAAGAAAATTCAGCATCTAATATAAAAATAAATAAATAACTTAAGCTTATAAAACTTTTGGCTAATTTAAGCTTTGTAATAAATCAAAGCTTTAAGCGCAATTAGCTAAATAGAAAATTCCTGCGCCCCCCCTGAATTTAGCGCAATCCTGAAAAAAATTCCTTCCCTGAATTCAGCGCCTTCTGCAACCTGAATTCGCCGCCCGGGTACTAAGGAGGGAAAAAGCCGCTGCTGCTGCCACCGCTGCCGCCGCTGCCGCCGGGATACGAAGGAGGGAGAGAGAGGCAAAAGAAATTATATATATTATATATATATATTTATTACTCTAAAATTTGAGCCCAGCGCAGCGCAGCGCAACGCAGCGCAGAGGAGGAAGAAAAAGAAAATAAAACAAAACAAAGTAAAATTTTTTTTTGTAGAATATTTCTCAACCGTCTATTATAGATTGCTTCCTCCCTCAATGGTTTAGCAATTGGAAAGCTAAGCAGGATTGACTATCAATTTTGAAACCCATCCATACAGACAGATCACAAAGAGGTCAAGAATTTAGCAAAACCGCTTTTCAATTTTTGAGAGAGGTTTCATGGTTTCTTTGGGCAATAGGTTGATGGAGACTCATTACCCAATGGTCAAAAACAACCTTTATTTCATCCCTACATAAAAAATCCCTAAACGTGTTCTACTTCAATTAAAATTCAAGAAAATTTACCAAAATCTACCAAAATTCATCTCGGTTTTTGTCTCTTTCACCTCTTTTGACGGCTTTCAAGAAAATTAAATTTCACCAAAGCTCTCATACCACTGCAACCGGACCTTTAATTTTCTTGAAGAGAATAATCAAAAGACTCATAAATTAAATCAAATATCAAACAATTACTTGAATTAAATTAAAAATTAAAGCATAAAACAAAACATAAGATAAGAGAAAGAAATACATCACCATCACAAGGCAACACAAGACTGGGTGCAATCTTCCCCCCCCAACGTGAGTGGCTTCTTCTCGCGTGGGTATTTTTATATATTCCAAAAAGCAGGCTTTAAGCCAAAAATAAAGTATACATCCATATTTGGACTTTGCCATTTAATTAGCCTTTGTCCTCAATTAACCTTTGTCCTCAAACCTTCTAAGGTTTGCACTATTTTTCTAATTCAATAATCCAACTTGTGCACATATGCACATTACAAAATAAATCAACTAATGCTCGTACGCACACTGTACAATAAATTGACACGTGCACACACCACATCACACTGATGTCAAAATAATTTCAAATGCCATAATACAGTCACAAAAATATTGTGAGATCGGTCCACACGCCATGACTCAATCCACCATCCGTGTGACACCTAAATCGGTACCCTCGCACTGTGCAACACCTAAATCGGTACCCTTGCACACCTCATCACCTAAACTCATAAACATAAACCACGTCAGTAGTAACAATCAATTGACATCACATCAATCAATCCTAACGTGTTCATGATGAGAAATAGGCATCATAAAAAATATATAAATTTAAATGACCATGATTATTATTCAAATAACATGGGTCATAACAGTAATTCAATGCCCAAAAGATGGTGGATCTTCAAGAGTGATATCGCACATGTATGAGTATCTCCTTGATCAAGTATGAAGTCAAGACACCACCATTCTTAAACAAACCAAGTAGGGTTAGCAACACATAGCCAATAACCATTTACCCCAAGAGTTTAAATCACTTTCAAGAGATCAAATTATTATATTAAATATCAAGTGGATAAATAAAATAAAGTCATGCAATGCAATGAACAGAATGTAAGTGTAGTCACAACATGGGGCTTCTCATCCTCTCTGATCGCTCAAAAAGTTATCCAAATGGTGGCAGCTTGTGGGAAAGTTGATCCTTGAGCTTGAACCTAGATCTTTGGTTAAGCCTAGTGCATTATCCATTGGGTAGCAGATCTAGAGTGTAATGATAAGGTGAATGATAGGATTTTTATGACTCTTGGAGAATAATTATAATCCTCAAGCACAAAATTTAGGGCAAACCATAGACTTGAAACAAATTAAAATATAAATCTTCACATAAAATTTAAAAAACAAGAGAACTCAAAAGTAGAAAAGAGATCACCGCTGACATAAGATTGGGTTGAATCTCCCCTAGATGAGTGTGGCCCACTGTACCTCTTGCCCATATTTATATGTATTAGGGCTTGCGTTTCAAAAAGATAACTCCAAAACAAAATCTCAAGTGCTTTTGAGTTTTTGAGCGTAAAAACTCTTTTTTAGGTGGCATGATGAAAAAGCATGATGAGATGGCAAGATGCTTATGTGGAGTCTCCTCCATATGATGTGGCATGTACATGTAGGACTAAGACTATGTCACCATAGCTCAATTGCTTGACAAATGGCATACTCTCTTGGTTTGGAGAAACACCAAGCCTAATAATAGGCATCCTTTGTTTTAGACTTTAGGTAGATAAAGAGGGAAATTTTGATTAAGATGGATGGAAAATGGGCTTCCCTTACTCAAATTCACTCCAACTCTTTTTGTTAAATTCACCACCATAACTTGTTTGATCCACAAGAAATTGGAGTACAATGAGAGTCGTATTAAATTTATAAAATTAAATTATTGAATTTATATAACTGAGTTCCCCAAACACTCACTGCCCCACTATGATGGGAGCCGTCGCCACTCTATTACACCAACCATTTTAAGAGCACACCCATGTCCACTCGAGCAGGGACGACCATCTTCGTGTGACAGGATTCACTACTCAAATGACATTTGTCTAGTAATATAAAGGCATGTGTGGTACCTTTATAGGCTTCCACAACAATACATACAATGAATACAGAAAACAATCAATATAGAGAGCATGATCAAGCAGTGATGCATCAAACATGCACTAAGAATGAGTAAACCTTCATAAGCTTAACAAGACATTCTTTGTTCTCCATTAAATCTCCGAATGACATTTCTCTAGTTTGTCGTGATCCTCTCAATAACTTCATCCAGTAGCTTTTTAAGTCCCATGTCATGAGACTTGCTTCAGAATGTTGCATCTTCTAAGGTCTCTAATAACTATGGGAATTCTCTTTTAGCCTAAAGAGCTCGTTTATCTCTTAGATTTTTGGATATAACAGTGTGCTCCACTTGAATCTCTTGATCCCAATTTTTAACCTTTGCCTTAAGTTTATTAAGGTTTAGGTTGGAATTATATATATCCTTAATTCACATGCACTTAGCAATCTCTTTTCTTTAATTCTTTTAGGTCAAAATTCTATATATCCTTCATTCACATACACTTTAGCAATCTCTTTTCGTTAATTCTTTACAACCTTGATAAGACTAAAAAAAAGTTATTCACCTAGTAGAACCCATTTCTTTGATCTCCTATGTAATACACTCGATTTATAATTTAAGTGTTCCAAATTGATTCTCCTAACTCAATTTCTCTAAATTTCATTGTCTTATTCTTTAAATGTCTTTCTCTCTCTACTCCTAAAGGGAGGTCAAGAAAGGTCCCCTCTTGACTAGGTGAATCTCTAAGTGGAAATCAAAAATGAATTTTATCATAGGTGTTTCTATTGACAAATCCATGGAGCTTAATGACTGGGCAAACCTCTAAGTGGCAATCTATTGTGTATGGTAGATAATATCAAGGCCTACTCTAGACTTCAAGGCCCTAAAAACGACCTTAGACTTCATTTAGGAATTTTGGAAATCTATTATTTAATAGAATTTACATTCAGTGGCCTGTTTTGATACTTCTTTAGGTTGGCCTTCCCTTGAAGGTTAAAATGGTTTTGAAGGCATTCAAATTTCAACAATGGACTACATACCATAATGGTTCAACTCTAGTAAGCACCATGTGCTCATGGGTGGCTAATTAATAAGTTGCATGTATAGTGGGTTACTCTACATTGGCCACACAACAACCAGCACCCTTTGCATTTTGGTACATAATTTAGGAAATTATTCTAAATGATCTACATAGGCCACATCAACCAACACCCTCTCAAAATGTAGGAAAATAGGAATTATTTCACATAGAAAATAATAGCCCTTTCACATAGGAAACAATAGTCCTTTTACACGCTATTATTTCACACACGAAATAATATCCCTTTCACACACCCCTGCTGTGTTAACTAAAATGTGGAGAAATTATATAGATTAAATTCAACCTCTAGCTTCACGTTCTTATGCCTAATTGGTTACATCAGCCTTAGGTGGAAGACCAAGTTTCACAAAATTCAACTGTGCTAATTTTCGCCTAATTGGTTACATGAGCCTTAGGTGGAAGACCAAGTTTCACAAAATTCAATTGTGCTAATTTTCACCAAGTTAGGATTTTCAATTTATAAGTTATGTAAAATTTGATGCACCGGGGCAAACTGTGCAGTATAAGAAAGCCAGATAACACACATGAGTATCACTAGTGGCAAGACCTATCTCCAATGGGCTAAGCCAAGCACACCATTAAAAAAGACAACTTCATGAGGAGACAGCCCATCCCCCATCCTCCGAACATGAGAGGTTTGGGTACCATAGAGTCATGGACATCTCTCTCTCGCTCTCTCTCGCTCTCTCTCTCTCTCTCTCTCTCTCTCTCTCTCTCATGTTTATACACGCACGCAAAATCTCTTTGCATATACATACACACATACATCCATACTTTAGGAACTGGCACACATATAAACATATATAACATATATACATATACACATACATCTACAATGTCTATCCATATATATAGTTACATATATATACACATACATCTACAATGTCTATCCATATATATTTACATACACACACATATATGCCTAAATAAATATACACATATATATGTTTTTGTAAATATATATGTTCACATACATATATACATTATATATACACATATATATGTTTTTGTAAATATATATGTTCACATACATATATACATTATATATACGCATTCATACCTATACATCCATATGTACCCATGCATAGAACCAATCAAGTATACATATATATATATATATATATGTATGTATTTTAAACTTAGCCTTATGTAAATGTATATATTTGCACATATATACATACATGGTACTCACATACACTACCTATACATAACTACCTATACATATGAAAAACATCTATCTATCTCACATAGACCACCTATAGATATGAACAACATCTATCTATCTCTAGATATACATAAGTACAAACATAGCATTCATGTACCTATACACACACACACACACTTATTTACACTCACAGCTATACCCATACCTAGTGGCATGACCCGTCCCTAACGCACAAGAGTATTCTTGCATGCATAAAAACAAAAGCTCATCACATGAGGACCATTTTGGTCCTCATGGTCCTCAACTTGCCAACCTACATATATACACACCATACTTGCCACATATATCCATGTAGAAGCTCTTAAAGCAATTACATTTCTTTGTATAAAGAACCAAAGTTGGCATAAAGATATACATCTAGAATTCCAACCATAATAGTGTTGATAATCTTAACACACCTGAGCAAGCATTAAAATAATCTTCATCAGAACGACTAGATTATCTGTAAGATTCCTCCTCCAACCCCCTTTTTGATGTCTAGTATCTTCCCCTGTAATCAATCCCTCTTCAGAAATATAAAGACCTTGTTTCTAACTGTTTTAACCTAGAGAGAGAAAATATTCTAGAGAGAGAATATTCAGATTTTAAATATTTTTGGATAGAAAAATATCTCATATAATTAAGATGAATTCCCCTGAAACAGAAATTCAAAAAGAATTTTCAAATGTGCAATTGGAATTAATTGGAAATAGGTATAAAGAGCCTTAGTCTAAGGGTCTAGATTTTCAGAAATCTTTAGACTATGGTCCAATTAAGGTTCTATGGGCCAATAGCATCAATACATGTGTAGGGAGAAGATAAATCCAATTTGTAAAAAGAAGATACCCAAAAATGAGTAAATGCTCACATAAGGTGAAGAGTTGAAAATGTACAAGGTTTATTAGTAAAAAACTATGAGCAATATTAAAAATATGAGATATTTTGGGTATCCAAAAATGAGTAAATGCTCACATAAGATGAAGAGTTGAAAATGTACAAGGTTTATTAGTTTTTAAAAAAAAACACATATGTAAGGAAGGGGAGTTCTTTAAAGGAGGTGCATATTTCACATAAGATGAAGAGTTGAAAATGTACAAGGTTTATTAGTAAAAAAAAACTATGACACATATGTAAGGAAGAGGAGTTCTTTAAAGGAGGTGCATATTTCACATAAAATGAAGAGTTGAAAATGTACAAGGTTTATTAGTAAAAAACTATGAGCAATATTAAAAATATGAGATATTTTGTGTATCCAAAAATGAGTAAATGCTCACATAAGATGAAGAGTTGAAAATGTACAAGGTTTATTAGTTTAAAAAAAACACATATGTAAGGAAGGGGAGTTCTTTAAAGGAGGTGCATATTTCACATAAGATGAAGAGTTGAAAATGTACAAGGTTTATTAGTAAAAAAAAAAAACTATGACACATATGTAAGGAAGGAGAGTTCTTTAAAGGAGGTGCATATTTCACATGCTTGAATGAGTTTTAAACTCATAAAAATTGAGATATTTCATCTCTCCTCTCTCCTCATTCAAGTCTAGTTCCAAAAAGTTAGCTTAACTGACCTAAAAATGGTCAAAAAGTGACCTAACTGACTTGGAAAATTCTAGAATCAGTTTGTTTGGTTAGGAGCTCAAATTTTCCTATAAATAGAAGCCTCCCCTTGTTGAAAAAAATATAATGTCTTATGCATTGTTACTCTACTCTACCTAAGCCAAGAACTGTGAATTCTTTAATAATTCACTAGTTTTTGATACTTCTCTCTTTCTTCAATCCCCATTGGTGGCTCCATCAACATACTAATCCAATTGATTGGTTGGGGGCCTCTACCGTGAACAAAGAATCAAGCAAATTATAAGATAAGTATAGTGAATTATGATCTTTTCTATAATTTCTCAATGATTCTCTCTTCTCAACCCCTCTCAAGCTTGAGAAGCTTAATTGGTATGGTTTTTGAAATGCTATTGAAGTTAATTAATTAATGATAGTAAAGAATTACATAAAATTCTATTTATATTTAATTCTAATGGTTTTTCTCTCTTTCTCACTTAAGAAATGGTCATACTCATGACCCTCTTCAATCCAAATGAAGCTTTTCATAAGGCTTTTCCTTAATCCAAGATTAAGCTATGCTTGAGGCCAAATTAATGGCTTTTTTCTATGCTTTTATTTTATGTATATTGATGATTCAATCCATTATGGATTGATGATCCAATTAGAGACCATTCTAATTATTTCTTTAATAATGAGCCTTATCCCTTAGAAAAAAATTGAGATTTATCAGTCATCATAGTAGCGGAGCTATGGCAAAATTTTTATAGAAATTACGCATAAAATAATTTCATTCAAAGCATAAAAAGAGGACTTCCTACCATATTCTAGGAACTATCATCCTAGATTAATTAAAAGAATATTATTATGCATAGAGATATAGATGTTTGCATGTAGATGTAGAGGTATGGATGTGAGTGTGAATGTGGAGGTGGATGTATGCATGGAGATGTGGATGTATGCATGTAGAAATAGATGTGTAGATGAGGATGTAAATGGAGATGTGGATGGATGCATGTAGAAGTAGATGTATAGATGTAGATGTGAATGGAGATGTGGATGTATACATGTAGATGTAGATGTATAGATGTAGATGTGGATGTGGAGGTGGATGGATGCATGTAGATGTAGGTGTATAGATGTAGATGTGGATGTGGAGGTGGATGGATGCATGTAGATGTAGGTGTATAGATGTAGATGTGGATGTGGAGGTGGATGGATGCATGTAGAAGTAGATGTATAGATGTAGATGTGAATGGAGATTTGGATGTATACATGTAGATGTAGATGTATAGATGTAGATGTGGAGGTGGAGGTGGATGGATGCATGTAGATGTAGATGTAAAGATGTAGATGTGAATGGAGATGTGGATGTATGCATGTAGATGTAGGTGTATAGATGTAGATGTGGATGTAGAGGTGGATGTATGCATGTAGATGTAGATGTATAGATGTAGATGTGAATGTGGAGGTGGATGTATGCATGTAGATGTAGATGTATGGAGGTGAATATGAATGTGGATGTGGATGTATGCATAGAGATGTGGATGTATGCATGTAGATGTGAATGTACGCATATAGATGTGGATGTATGGATGTGAATGTGCATGTAGATGTGGATGTATGGATGTGGATGCATGAATGTGCATGTAGATGTGGATGTGAAAATAGATGTATGGAGGTAGATGTGGATGTATGGATGTGAATGTGGATGTGGATGTAGATATATGTATGGATGTGAATATATGATATGTGATGTGAAGGAATCTGAAGTGATGAGATGGAAAATGATGTGATGGGATGAGTACACATATAACTGGAATGTGGAATAAGCAATGTGGATTGATGAGGAGGGTAATGTGGAAAAATGAGAGTTAATATAGAAACTGTATTTTGTGACTGTTTGTAAATGCTGTTTGTAAATGACTGTTTTATGTCAAGATTGCTGGGAAAGCATTGTGACCATCTTGTGATTAAGGTCGTGGAGACCTAACTGAAAAAGTTGCAACTGCTGACGGAGAGTCAATGAAGGATGTCTCGCGTAGCAAGGTCGGCCGAGGTCTTGACCAGTCTCGGTGCGATTAAAATGGTGAGCTTCCGGTATGGTGGATGAGGGACCAAGGAAGCGGCCTATGAGTGAAGCGCTAGGTCACCTGCGACACGAAAGATCCTAGAGGGTGCTGACCATACGGTGCTTGGGCTCTGGGTCGCCTAGGATACCCACGCGTGCGTCGAGGAAGATATTGGAACAGAGTTGGAGTTGTTTTCTGAAATCGGGCATGGATCTGGTTGATTGACCTTGCTGGTCTTCAATGGATGAGTCCATGGCTCTTTATATGGATCTGTTGGTTGATCTTGCTGATCTTCAACGAGAGTCCATCTTGATAAGTGATTATATTGCCGAGTATTATGGGCTAGGGATTAGGAAACGGCCCCTGAGTGGACAGGTGGTGAGCGTCCTAGTTGCCAATGATGCCATAGATACTCTGATGAAGGAATGATGGAAAAATTAAGAATCAACTGGATAAATTGGAAGATGGTGATCAGTGATACTATGGTTTTATTAAAGGATTGTTTTAAACTGGTTGAATCTGTGAAAAGGCAATTTCATATTGGGTGTGTGAGTGGTGTGACTAGTTTTATTTTGCATGAACATCCGGCTAGGGGGCCTTGGAACTCTTTTCCTTGGTACCCGGGACAAAACCTAACCAAATTACTAATTGGATTCCATCACTACAGTGGTTGGGCGGTTGGCTAACCCATGGGATTGGATGGGGTTAGGCTAGACTGATGGATCCGTAAATCGAGACTCAAACTTTTGTTTTTACGATAGATAAAATAAATCCCGGACAGTAACTGTTCTATGGATAGGAATCAACGGCTGTGCCTCTTGAATGGGAAAAAAAGCGTTGATCCCAATGATCCAAGTGCAAGTTTCTTCCTTGATCTGACCAAGTATCTTATAGATGCAATTGGATCAGCTCGATCAGAAATGATCTTGACTACGTTAGAGTAAAAAGTTATCCTGGTGGAATCGCCCGTGCTTTCCGATAAAGGAAGTTTTTTCGGGTTCGGTTTTGGAACAATCGACGGATTAGTCTCTTATCCGGATACCCGTGGGTGCCGAATGTGGGACCCCTGTCCCGCGCGAGAAGTGCTACTTCCGCTGCCAGTATCCTGAATCCGTTGCTCAAATTTCTTATTTACACGAAGTGGGAAAGAAGTATGGAATCGAATTCAAAGATCATTATTTGGAGAAACAGTTGATAGAATGCCAACAGGAGATTCAAGCAAGAAAGCCAGCAAGTACCATGGTGAGTCCACCCATGGAGGAAGCTCAAATAGAGGAAGCAGGTGTGGTGAAGTACAAGGACCAAAGACAAAGGGATACCATAGAGACACAAGACACATTGTTGGATTCACAGGTCGAGGTCAACCAAGAACCACAATTGTCTAGTTATGCAGAGCCACCAACAGTCCCTGAGCCAATCTTTGAGGTCATCACAATCTCCAAAGTTCCAACATTTCTCTCTAAGTCAAAATCAATTTCCGAAGATCCAGTACTGAGACAAATTTACTTCAAACTGCACGTTTAGACCTCTCAGGAAATGGTTTCCTTTGACCTGCAACAACAGCAACTAGTATGGGTTAGGTTGGAATCTGATTATACTTTGTCACTCAATGTTTAATGAAATCAGACATTATCCTACCCATAAGCTCAAGTAAGCCTTTTGTAGCCTTGATATGTATGCTTTTGCTACAAGTCCACTTATGAGATGAAACCAGACATTATCCTACCCATAAGCTCAAGTAAGCCTTTTGTTTAATGAAACCAGACATTATCCTACCCATAAGCTCAAGTAAGCCTTTTGTAGCCTTGATATGTATGCTTTTGCTACAAGTCCACTTATGAGATGACCACGATCATATCCCAAGTGAGTAGCATAAGCAATAGCATGTTGATCACTCAAAATCCTTCTTTTTTGTGACACACTTTTAACAAGCTTAGCTGGTCTTTGGATAGTAATGGTACTCCAGCTTTGGATGCCAACATTGCTAGATCCTTGCTTATGGATTCTACTTCTCTTTTTCCCCCTCTTGATTGGATATACTTTAGCTTATCACCATACAATGGTAAGTGTGAAGATGCAAAAGATGAGTTTTCCACTTCATCTGAATATTCATTGAGCTCTTCTTGCGCAAAAATAGGGAGGTGAATTGGAGCCATTCTTCCAGTACATCTTGGAAATCGATAAATAAATTATGGCCATGTGTGATAGGAGATTGACCTAGCCGATTAAGCAAAATAATAGACCTAATGTCATTTGTATTATTTAGACCTAATGTCATTATTTAGATTTAAAAGGTAGGGTAGAAGGTCATTGCATAATACGTAGTTGTGCCCTCCTTGAAAACTTTCAGGGAAGAGACAGTTGTCTTTTGGATTAACACATCCCTTGAAAGGGCTATCATCAATAAGCAATGTATTCTTCTTGTTTGCAAATATCTTGGCAGTGATTCCAAACCTTGAGTAAACATAGCCTCAACAGTAGGCTTATCTGGCCTATACACTTTTCGAAGATTATGGATATAAAATTCTTCTTGTCCCCATAAAGAAATGATATTTCTTTATGGGCATACTGTTCAAGAGTGTTTACATAGGCACAAACATTCTTGTGTATAGCATGGTGGACCAAATACCAACATGAAAGTACTGGCAAATCTCATCCAAAAATTCAAAACACTCGGGGCGAATAACAACTGTGGTGCGACCAATATCAATTCGAATACAATTTGTTTGTGGATGCCTCTTCTCTTCCTTGTTGAGTAAAACTCCATTAAGATCAAGTATAAGTGCATGTTTCTTTATGGTGATTGCACGAGGAATATTTTTTGCATACAATACAAAAGAATGATAACACTTTAATGTGTTTACATACTTAACAATATTAAAACAAGTGATCCTATATTATCAATGAGAGCTAATTACAACAAAACATCCACAAGTTTACTTTCATTTCATGCTCCCATACTCATCTATGATGATGGCTTCTAGAGTTGATTGCATTTCCCTATTGATTGGTGAAGATTGAAATACTAATCTATCTCCATCTCTCTCAAAAGAATATAAACTTCCTAGATGCCTACTCTTTTGTGTATCGGAACGTAGCTCCTCAACACATTGCTCTATTTCTCGTGCACTTAACTTGTGATTGTTAGAAGCAGCTGTACCTGCAAAAACAACTCTCGCTGAGAAACATACTTTTTAACACACAAATTTGCTGAATAAATCATCTTAAATAACATCCTATTGAAAAAGATCTACCTTTAGTTTTCTTGGCACCCTCTGCCCCACAGAGTCCTTGATTTCAACTATTCTCTCTTTATTCGTAGCATATGTAGCCTCGTCAATTTCTTCAACACCCACAGAGTCCTTGATTTCAACTATTTTCCCTTTATTCATAGCATATGTAGCCTCATCAATTTGTTCGACAATCTCTTCTTGTCTCTCCTTGATTTCAACTATTTTCCCTTTATTCGTAGCATATGTAGCCTCATCAATTTGTTCGACAATCTCTTCTTGTCTCTCCTTGGTTGCAAAAGTCTCTTGAAGCTCTTCATTAACTTTATCTTTATTCTCACTAACCTCAACGTTAACTTGCAAATCAGGAATGTCCTTAGTCTCTTTAGTCCTATCACTTGAAGGCCTTGAAGATGTTTGCAAAGCTGAATCATCGATGTGATCTACCTCCACCATGTTGTCTTCATTATTTCTACCATTTGAATCATGAGAGTTGATCTCTTTAGGGCTTTCATGATGATGTTCTAGTCGAGCAATGTTATCTTCATCTTTCTCTTCTTTGTAACAATCTGTAAGATTAAAATAAATGCTATTACTTTTAGGATTTAAATAATACACCAAGGCTAATACAATACTAGTCATTTTCATATCTACACATATACTTTGTATCCAAACTTAGATTACTCAACTTTGAGTGATGTACCATAATGAATTAGGAACCATAACATAAGAGTCAAGAGCCTCACTTACAAGGGCAATGTAAAGATCGCTCAACTTGAGATTGTGCCTTGTGTTGGAAGACATCCCCAAGGTTGGACATAAGTGGAGGTACGGCTGAAACTTAAGTTTGAGCCTCACCGCTACACTAGGATATGGAGTAAGTGTAATTTCTTAATAGTAGTAAGTGTGCGTCATCATTTGTATTAGGCTCAAACTTAATTTTGAGCCTCACTGCTACACTAGGATATGGAGTAATTTCTTAATAGTAAGTGTGCATCATCATTTGTACCAGACGTTGGCATGAAATAAAGGATAAATAGAATAGAAATATTCACTTTAATAAAAAAATGTTAAAAGTGAATCCAAAAAAGCCAATGTATTAATCAAAAGACTAATAATTATTTCAACAAATCCACACTTTGAACAAAACCTATGCTAATATTAGTTGTGATAAGCTCCTTTCAATGATCACCATTCATTGTACATTCATATAATAAGCACTATTAATGCACTTTTCTACCTTTCTTTGGTTGAGAGCTTGATGGGCTATGAGCATGGAAAGCCTTGTTGACATGTGTATCCCCAATCTTCTCAACGGCCATAGCAACCCCAACATTTGTAGCTTCCATGGCTTTTGCAGTATCCAATATATCATCACCATTTCCACCTTCATCGTCATTTTCATGCCTTCCAATATCTTCAAAATTGTCTTCGGCATCCTCATTGAATAGAGCATCATTCCCTTGGTCCTCTTCATTCCTTTGCCCTGCATCTTCAAAGTCTATAGCATCCCCAACTTCTTTATCATCATCTGTGTCATTTTTGTTGTCAATATCATCACCTTCGTCTTCCTCCTCTGTACTTAGCGGGTCATCAATGTGAAGATTTTGAAGGTTCTCTTTTTTTGCATCATCTAGTGTTTGCTTTTTTGTGCCGCCACTTGCACCACACCACTCTTGCAAGGACGGGTGACCGTCTAAAAGAGCATAGCACTTTGATTCTAATGCCATCGCTTCCAAATCATCTTTGCATAAAGCAATACATCGTCTCTTCTTTAGAAAGCTCTCCTCTAGCACAACTCCACCACAATATATCTCTATAACATAGCTCTGTTCAGGACAAAACCCTGTGATGAGACCGTCAATAAAGCCTTTGTCGATGAATTATCTATTTTGGCCACTAGAGCCTGAGATGAATACATTTTTTGTGAGAACCTTATCAATGGCCTCAAACTTGTCAACCTTGCTCTGATGAAAAGAATAACAGTTGCAATCTCAACTGTTCCAGATGTCCAGGCATCATCTTTTTGTGTGTGGATCACGCCAAATTCATAGTGCACCTTTGTTGACTGGCTAGAAATCCCTTCGATAAGCATTCCAATGGTGATGAAATCAACAAAACACACAAGAATATATTCATATTGTGAGTTTAGTGTGTTCAAATCAAGTGCCAACTTGGAGAAAAATTATGATGAGAGCTGCTCCTTTGTACCATGTAGGTCCATGATTGCCAGTTGAAATGGTACATGCTCTTCACTACAGAAGGCTATGATCTTTGTCATATCAAAACCCACCCCCTAATTGTCCAAGGAATAGACTCTTGTTGAGATACAATACCCATAGATGCTCTATATAGGTGATTCAGTAAAGTTACTACACTTTTTGGAAGTGAAGGATTTTTTTTTGAACGATTGAGAGCATCCCTAACAAAGGACTGGCTATAGCTCCTTAATTGATTATACTCATACTCCCCTAGCTTATATGTCTCACACACCTATTCCCAAGTCATCTTTTCCCTTGTCAGATCAAAATAGAAGGCGGTTATTGCATCTTTGATAACTCAATCTGTTTTTAGCTTCCAAGCCATCTCCTCCATATCCATTCTTTGATGGGTTTGCTTTTCCTTTTTAAGCAATATTCTCTTGTCACAAGAAGTGCTATTTGAATGTCCAAAACATCACTCTTTTGAAGGCCTAAAATGCACCTAAACAACGTTGGGCCTAGTGTGACTGTTCCTGGTGCCTGCTGAATTTGCCCACTCTTCAAAGTTGGAAGTTTGGGATTTTGATCAAGACCTTTAGTTTGAGTTTCGCCCTTTGTATTTGGTAACAAGTCTTTTGCATATAGCCTCATGATCTTAACCCAATTCTGCCATACATCATCATCACATAGAAGCAAGTGTAAATCATTTTTGACAAAATTCTTATGTAGTGTGTGCTCCGTGGTCTCCACAAAGGCCTGCAAAGTTGCAAAGTAAGAAGTTAGCCCCCTCGCTATAGATATCACAAAATATTAGGAGGAATCATGCATCTATGGGTTTTCAATCATTTGGAGCTTATGCTCAAACTTGATTTTGATCCTCACTTGCCGGTGCTAAACTAGTATATAATGGTGATGCTCGATCTTAGGTTTGAGCCTCACTTTCCAGTGCTAAACTAGTATATAATGGTGATGCTCGATCTTAGGTTTGAGCGTCACCTCCGTATGCAAATCTAGCACTTGCAAGTGAGGCTCCAACTTAAGTTCCAGCCACAATTAGATATGCAAGTGCTACACCATCACACAGAGAGGTGAGGCTTGAAGTTCAATTTCAAACCAAACTATTAAGTTTATGCAGTTTGAGAAGAAGCCTCACATGCATCTTTCTTATGCTACTGCTACACTTGAAACTATAGATCCGTAAAAGATATTATGAAAAGTAAAGAAGAAGTAATGTATGTCTATGATTTACCAAGATATAGCAAAGAATCAAAAGAGTACCTTCCAAGACTCGTCCATCTTGGGTTGATTGACACTTGGCAAAGGTTTACTAGGACGACCATTTACATGCCATTGTGCTCGAGCTTGTAGAAGTTGATCGAGGAATGGCTCCTTTTGCATTGACTTTGCAACAGATAAATTTGCATCCTTGGAAATGTCACAAGAAATCTTGGGTGGGTAATTTACAATTATCTTTGATCTCCTTAACTTAAATTGCTGACGCAGTTGAGGGGTCACTATAGCCATATTTAGAGCCTGCAAGCTTTTTGCAGCACTAATGGAGTGCTGACCAGAGATAATCCAATATTCAACTTTATGAATATCTTCTTTTACGATTTTATCAAGGGGTTGTTTCATAGCACGATTACAGTGCATCAAAATTGCAAGTATCTCCTCTTGCTTTGGGTCCTCAATAAAGTCTTGGGTCAAAATATGAACCCAAACCTTCTATACACATAGTTTGAAGGAGCAGGATAACATTTCATCACATCAATGCTGATGAAGACCTCATTTAGACCAAAGGGATAATATCCCTTCTTTATTTCTAATGAGATAATTGCTTTGCTGCCCTTGTTTGGAGTCTCAACCTCCATTAGCTCATCGGACGCATCTATCTCTATTAGCTCGTCATCGGATGCATCTATCTCCTTTGAACCACTTGCTGGTTTTGTCCTTTGCCTCTTTGAAGAGATTTCTTAAACCTTTGTAGAGTGCTTTGCCTTTCTCTTCTTTGCAAGTGATTGCTCCTCTTCTTGCACCTGAGAGCCTGCCATGTCTTCAGTTGTTATTGTGCTTACATTAAGGACTTTTATTGTGTCACCCTCCTTTTTATGTTTTGAAGAAGTTGCACCAGCATTTGTAGATGCTTCAAGTGCACTCTTCACTATGGCCCTGCCTTTTTTCTCCACAATTTTCCTAACTTGAGTGGTTGTTGTCTCCTTTTCAGGTATGGACTTTTTTCGTGAATCCAAAGCCTTCTTTGCATGCCTCATCGCTTTCACCAGGTTCTCCACATTATCCACCCCTAAGTCTTCTTGATTGGAAAAGTCAATGATCTTCAATCCTAGATTTATAATAGAATTGTCCTTTCCTAGTTTACTGCTAGTCATGTCTGCTGGGTGAAAAGTGTCCAATGATAAGCAAAATTTATTTGCTTTTGTAGTTTCTCCTTCTAGCACTACAGTGCATGTGAAGCATGGGTTTGCTCTTGCATCCACATCATCCTTAGCGCCTACCACAATCCCCATATCTCCATATGATGTATCACCTTGAGACAGAAACAAATGGAGGACTCCTTTGAAGTTTGCACTAGCATCATAGCTATCCACAAACCATTTTACTCCTTCTTTGTTACTCAATTCGAAGGTTTTATCCACCTTAATTCTAGGAGTGACACTTTTAGCTTGAGTTGTTGTTTCGAGAGCATCCAGAGTAAAGATTGGTACACCATGTGGTTGTTGCGAGGTAGCGGACGCTCTGCTAGCTTCCATTCCTGTGAAGAACAAAAAAAGTTTCAAAACCTTAGAAAAAAATGGATTTAAATGCTACATATCAAATCAAAACCTATCAAACTTAAGAAACTTAATGCATGCTACAATTATTGATGCTTCACTTAGTTTTCTTGAATAGCGGGGGCCTAACTTACATTTACTTAATCCATATAGAAGCTCGACTTAAGCTGGAGCCTAGATCCAAGTTGTGCACCCATATGCTAGGGGTATGCTAGCATAGAGAGGCAAGGCTCAAACTCAAGTTTGAGCCTTAAGGCGAAGTTCCATGTATGGAAGACTTGAACTTAAGTTGGAGTCTAGATCCAAGGTGTGCACTCATATGCTAGGGGTACACTAGTATATTAGAGCCTTAAGGCCAAGTTCTATATATAGGGGAAACCCGAACTTAAGCTAGAGCCTAGATCCAAGTTGTGCACTCATATGACAAGGGTACACCAGCATATAGAGACAAGGCTCAAGCTCAAGTTCGAGCCTTAAGGCCAAGTTTTATGTAGGAGAGGCTCGAACTTAAGTTGGAGCCTAGATCCAAGTTGTGCACTCATATGCTAGGGATACGCTAGCATGGATAGGCAAGGCTCGAACTCAAGTTGGAGCCTTAAGGCCAAGTTCCATGTAAAGTTAAGCATAGAGAATGAGCCTTAACACATAAGTTCCATGTAGGGGAGGTTCGATCTTAAGGTGGGGTCTATATCCAAGTTGTGCACTTAGATGCTAGGGGTGCACTAGCATGGAGAGCAAAGGCTCAAACTCAAGTTCAAGCCTTGAGGCTAGAGTACACTAACATGGAGAACAAAGGCTCAATCTGAAGTTTGAGCCTTAAGGCCGGTGTACACTATCATCGAGAGCCAAGGCTCCAACTCAAGTTCGAGCCTTAAGGCCGATGTACACTAGCATGGAGAACAAAGGCTCCAACTCAAGTTTGAGCCTTAAGGCAGGTGCACACTAGCATGGAGAACAAAGGCTCAATCTGAAGGTCGAGCCTTAACACCGGGGTGTACTAGCATAGAGAGCTAAGGCTCCAACTCAAGTTCGATCCTTAAGGCCAGTGTACACTAGCATGGAGAACGAAGGCTCAATTTGAAGTTCGAGCCTTAAGGCCGAGGTGCACTAGCATGGAGAGCAAAGGCTCAAACTTAAGTTCAAGCCTTAAGGGGCCGGGGTGCACTAGCATGGAGAGCAAAGGCTCAATCTGAAGTTCGAGCCTTAAGGGGCCGGGGTGCACTAGCATGGAGAGCAAAGGCTCAAACTGAAGTTTGAGCCTTAAGGGGCCGAGGTGCACTAGCATGGAGAGCAAAGGCTCAAACTCAAGTTCAAGCCTTAAGGCCGGGGTGCACTAGCATGGAGAGCAAAGGCTCAAATTCAAGTTCGAGCCTTAAGGCCGGTGCACTAACATGGAGAACAAAGACTCAATCTAGGTCGAGCATTAACACATAAGTTCTATGTAGGGGAGGCTCGAACTTAAGGTGGAGTCTGTATCCAAGTTGTGCACTCAGATATGTGACACATATACCATGTTTATATAGGGAACCCTTGTCATTTAGATTATATAATGTGCACAAAGATCAGTTTTACAGGTTATCGACATACGTGAAGATACAAAAGAGAGCAGCAAGAAGTGCAAACAATCTATGACGAGCAACGATTGACAAATGGCACACTTAGCGTGCAATCAAGTAAGCGTTTATATTGATATAGACAATCAATTAAAGAAGGACTTACTTGCTGCGTAAAGTATTCAATTAGATGAAGGAACACACGAAACGCAGATGGGCACACGAAAGTCTCCGATGTCGCACAGACGTGACGGATGCTTGAAGTATCCGATGGCGTGCGGCGTGATGGTTCTGCAGGAAACAGAGGAAACAGAGGTCGAAACAAACATCGGACGGAGGAGAGGGAGGCGGAGGAGAGGGGGGTGCGCGGAGAGGAGGGGGAAGGATGGGGCTGCGTCAAGGGCACGGGAGAGGAGGGCAGGGGCTGACGGTCAGAGGAGAGGGGGGTGCGCCAGACGGAGGAGAGGGAGAGGGCGGGAGGTGCATCGTGCCCCGGAGGAGAGGTAGGCGGCGGGGGTGCACCGGAGACGGAGGAGAGGGAGAGGGCAGGAGGTGCATCGTGCCCCGGAGGAGAGGTAGGCGGGGGTGCACCGGAGAGGAGGGGGCGGGATATGGGACTGCGTCAGGGGGGCTGACGGAGGAGAGGGGTGCGCCGGACGGGAGAGGAGGGAGGCGGGGGCACGGAGGAGAGGAGGTTGCGCCGGACGGGAGAGGAGTGAGGCTGGAGGGGAGAGGGTGGGGGTGCGCCGGACGGGGCACGGGAGAGGAGGAGGCGGGGGCGTGCAGCAAAAAGTCATTTCAGTTTCGATTTCTTCCCCACCGGAGAGGAGGGGTGGGGGCTGCACCGGGAGAGGAGGGGGCGGGCTGATGGAGGAGAGGGAGGCGGGGGCTGCGCCGGATGGGAGAGGGCGGGGGGTGCACCGGACGGGGCACAGGAGAGGAGCGGGCAGGATGGGGCTACGCCGGAGAGGAGGGGCCGGGCTGACGGAGGAGAGGGAGGTGGGGGCTGCACCGGACGGGAGAGGAGGGAGGCTGGAGGAGAGAGGGCGGGGGGTGCGCCGGACGGGGCACGAGAGAGGAGGAGGCGGGGGCGTGTGGCAGAAAGTCGTTTCGGTTTCTTTCCCAAACCCAAACCCAAGCCCAGGCCCAGGCCCAGGTCCCAGGTCTTTTGATTATAGTTACTTTCACTTTTGATTATATACCCATCTTCACCCACACCCCACTTGTTCTATGGGATTATCCTAGCTTCCCTCTCTATTCCTACTTACTTGTGTAATAGACAAGGCTCAAACTCAAGTTTGAGCCTTGAGCTTGACCTTGAGCTTGAGATTTCTTCTTTTCTTCCCTCTTTCCCCATACACCCAAATATACTTATAAACTATGCGATTAAAAATTCAACTAAAATCTATATAATGCACAATGGCTCAAACTTGAGTTTGAGTCTCACGAAGGAGAAGAGTCTCAAATCCAATGTCCATTTGCTCATTTCCATGTCACATTCTCTTCACTAGCATATTGTTTCTCTCTATTGCTTTCTCTTTGCCTTTGCTGCTGTTGTAACCACTCACCTTTGCCTTTTATAGCTATGAAACATTGATGGCTAATTGACACCATACCTTGACTCAATATCCCAATGAAACGATGTGGCCAGATGCAGAGGGTGATGAAGCCTACCTCTTGGAAAACTAGCATATACATGAGGTGAGGATTATCACTTCAATTGGGACCTCTTAATAGCAAACTAGCATATGAAGGTGAGGCTCAAACTTTGGTTGGAGCCTCCAAGCAAACTAGCATCTGTGGGTGAGGTTCAAACTTTACTTTCAGCTTCCTAGAAGCGAACTAGCATCTGCGGGTGAGGCTCAAACTTTTGTTGGAGGAGCCTACCCTTCTAGCTAACATATGCAAACTAATATATGATGCAAGTGAGGATGATAACTTTAACTAGAACCTCCTAGCAAACTAACATATGATGGTGAGGATGATAACTTTAACTGGAACCTCCTAGCAAACTAACATATGATGGTGAGGCTCATGGAACCTCCTACTAACAAGCTAGCATATGCAGGCAAAGGCTCAAGCTTTAGATGGAGCCTAGCCTCCTAGCAAACTAGCATTGATAGGTGAGATTCAAACTTTGGTTGGATCCTGAACTCATGTTGAGATTAAATTATATTTATAGTTTTATGTACTATCGCTCGCTTCAATCTTTCTTATTGAGATTTTGATTTTCTCAGGGATTGCAGGGTCTAAAACAAGGTGCTTCAGTGTTTCTCATTGATGGTTCTGCAAGGAAGGCACGCGGGGTTATTCATTCCATTAATGCATCTCAAACATGTGGTTTTCAATTCATTGGTGAGACATGTGCAGCAATACATGTTCAACAAAGCTTTGATGACACATTTCTCATTCCATTTGCCACAATGGATGCAAGAACAATGTCTCAAGCAATTGGAAGCATCATCAAATGGCCATTGGTCAACCTTGTTATGGACAGAGACATTACTAATACCAAAGAGGATAATTTTGCGGAACTTCTTGTTGATCAAGAAGATCACTTTATAGATAGGGAGAGCTGGAAAGAGAAAAGTGTCATCCTCTGGGATGACAACAGATCTACAAAACTTGGCAATGGAGTAGTGTTGCTGGTCCACCCATACGAGGCTATAAATTGTAGAGAACTAGGGGAGAGTAGCTTGGGTGTCATTAAAGAAGGATCTTTGCAACCAAGTTCAACTTGTGTTTCAGGTCTGAATTTGGTTAGTTGGCCTATCAGGCAACTCACATTTGAGAATGGTGAACCATTAGTGAAGGACACAGAATCTTCTTCTATTGATGAGGGTATTCAAGATCACTTCATGCAAAAAAAATATTGACAGCCTAAACAATTCAAGTGATGAAAAAGAGGATGATGATGTAGAGGGCAATGATGGCGATAGTTCTGATGACAGACACCATGATGCCATGATCACTGACTATGATATCATTGAAGGGACAAATAAGAAAAGGAGCTATGTCCATAGGGTAAGGGTAATGAAAAATTACGATAAAACCCATGGAGCTAGCAAAAAATGTGATGTTGCAAACATTCACAACGTCGCAACCATTGTTGCGAGAACCGATGTCAATTTGGAGATAGATCCAAAATCATGCAAGCTAGGGTACACTTTTAGAGGGACAGAGCTATAGTACACGATACACATTTGTACTAGATTGCATGGGCATGGCCTATGGACAAGGTCAAGAAGATGACGAGTGCTTTGAGTTCACATTTGAGTAAATCATGGTATGTAATGCATGGCATCGGTAAGTCAACGTTCTATAGGCTCAGAAAGAAGTTCTTGAATGATGCATGTAATGTTAGTCATGGCAACAGTGGGATAATACGGAAGGGCATGACACATGTTGAGATGGCAAAATCAATCATACAGGGCTTCATAGATAATAAATAATGCCGATCAAATGCCACATAGGTCAAGGACAACTATGCATGGAGCCCGTGAGACCCAACGTGTTCTACCAGCAATGTACAAATAGGTGGACATATTGCGTAAAGTGAATGACACACTTGTCTCATTCGAATACCAGCCACTACCACAACCATCATTCTCAAGATTGTGGAACACAGAGTTCAAGACATCTAGTTTATCAAAAACCAGCACCTTCTCAAAATGCGACATTTGTATGGTAATCAAGGTCAAGTTGGAATCAACAAAAAATCAAGAGGAACGTGCCAGATACATGGCACAAAGAAGGGCACACATGTTGCAACAAATGAGTTGTAGAAATCTATACTATGCTTGGAGGAGCTTTTCCGAAATGAATCCAAATAGGTATTTGTGTATTATACATGATAAGATGGAACAGAGCAAGACTGCCATACCACAAATTAAACCAGTTCCTAAATCTCTCAATGGGGTTGAGAGGCTTCTAGTATCCTTAATAGGAATGCTCACTCATGGACATGGACAAACAGCTTATGGTCACTTTGCCTTGGGGTTATGGCCAAGTGATCCCAACTTCAAAATTTTATCTCTCAAAATGTTTAAGAAACTTAGAAAGAGGAGAGCAACACATGTATGGTGACTTGAGCTCACAAAACTCAAATGCTGAACCACGAACAGATCTTTTTTATTGTGTTTTGTCTACTATGGCCCTGTATCAGCATATGGAAGTGCTGAAGGAGAGAAATGCATATTGCAAGCAAAGCATTGAGGATGCAGATGCAGAGACAAAAACAAATGTGGATACAGAGGAAAATTGTTCTTCACATATGCAATTTTTTAAGAGATTGCCAAGGACGTTGTTGTTGCAACTTGACAATTGTGGTTCTAAAAATAAGAACCGTTATGTATTTGCCTATCTATCCCTATTGGTTGCACGAGGAGTGTTTGACATGGTGCAGCTTGGTTTTCTTATGGTTGGTCATACTCATGAAGATATTAATGCATTGTTTAGTTGCTTCTCTGAGAAGTTGAGGAAACAAACCATTTTCACATTTCCACATTTGATGAAGATCTTTAATGAGTGTGTTAGCATGCATCCAGCACCCTTTCTCCTATAAAAGTGGCAGACTTCAAAGGTTTTGTCAAGGGATGCTTACATGATGGAGCCGATAGCTTGATTGGACATTCAAAGCCATTGTAATTCAGGTTTTATATGAGTGATGGAATACCTTTGATGCAATACAAAGTACACCCCAAAAATGTTGATTGGTTACCAGAAAGCGGTATAGAGTTATGGAAGAGAAATGACCAGGGAGGACCCAAGCTTCCTGAAGGTTTTCCAAAAGTATTGCCACTCTTTGAGTATGTTAAGGAAAATGAGAAGGTTGTGGAGGGCTTAAAAAAACATGTCAATTGGTGGAAAGAGCACTTGCAAGAGAAAGGAGACCAAAGTGACTATGCTAAGTGGATCAATCCGGTCCTTGCCTATTGGGAGAATCTTATGCTAAATATGCAAACCCCTAGTGCAAAGGAAGACATTGGATTTCATGACTTTTGGCCAAGGAGTGTATGCGAAAAAGCTAAGCCTCTTAACCTTCAAGTGGAGGATAATGTAGATGAAGGGTTTGATGTAAATGAGGACCATTATTGTGGTCCAATGCGCAACAGACCTACTGAAGAGTTCAACCCGACTCTTGATGTGTCTAAAGGAGATTTTGTGCTTGTACAACCTTGTGATGCAAATTACCCAATATGGTTGGGAGTGACAACAAGTGATGTTGATCAAAACAACAACTCGATAAACTACTTACAAGTTCAGATACAATATTGGGCACCAATTTCAAAGAAGAAGAATGCAAGCGATGTGGAGGTTTATAAGGATTGCCGGAACAAGTATTGGTGGCGAGAGAACAAAAATGTTCCTCAGCGCTGGGAAGACACTAGCTGCATCATTTGGGCATGGAAGCCCAAGGGTGGACGACTTCCAGAGAACATCAAGATTCCAAAGGCTATAATACTCAAGGCCAAACAGAATCAATTGAATCAACATGAAAGTGAGGCACCATCACACATCAGTGCAGTTGAGCAAGAATGATTTGTTAGCACATGGGCAACTAGCTTCGTAATCTTTTAACAATGTTGTATGAAGCTACCAATCTCATAGTTCAATCATTATTCAGATTGTAATGCTTTCTTAAGCTTTTAGATTTATGGTTCACCCATTGTTAAAGAATTTTGATTCAATACAAATGGTGATCTTTTTAATTCTATCACCTAGTCTTTCTTACAACTTAAAGTTACATTAAATATCCTTTCTTTGTTAAAGTGTGTTTGATGGTCAGGCTATGTGATATAAACAAACTTAATTCTTGGTGTGCATGTGTGTGTGTGTGTGTGTGTGTGTGTGTGTGTGTGTGTGTGTGTGTGTGTAGGCAAATTTACATCCCACCAACATCATATATACTTGTTACAAATGTACAATAGTATATAAATCATATCGCATTATTCAAATGCTTGTTGAGAACATCCAATAATAAATCTTGCATATCGCACAATAAACATTGTATTGGATCTAACAAAGAATTGTCCCAAAATTATGCATATTTCCCAAAATTCCTAAATTTGAGTTTACTAGAAGTCATCACAGTTTCCCAGTCTCAAGCATGTCTCTCCAAATCCATTGAGAAGAAGGATGAGATTTCAGCAATTCTCTCTGAATGCATTGAGAATCTAGCAATTCTCTCCAAATCCATTGAGGAGGAGGATGAGTTAAGTGTTTCAGTAGTTCTAGAGCAGGTAGATCTCTCCAAATCCTATTCAGAGGAGGATGAGGTCAACCACACAATTTCCATGGAGTCTACCATGCCAGCACAGCATCCTAAGTTAGAGGGGCCAGTTCCAATGCCTGCAGTTTCCAAGGAGGCAATGGCAAAGACATCCAAGAAGCAAGCAGATTTAGTAGCTGTGCTATACCTAAGTCAGTGTAAAAGATTGTGTGGGTGCCTCCACAACAACAAAGTTCCTGCATTTTTGAGGACCCATATGGGAGTAGAGCAAAGGTGCATCATGTGTCCCAGTGCTCCAAATTCTCTAGGAGGGAATGTCACGTGCACGCGTTAATCCGGTGCCATGTAGACATGACTATTCCTTACAGCCACCTTAAGGGCAAAGTTAGAGGTCGTATATAGGCAGTTTGGAGCCAATTTGGTGGCCCTATAGGTGCCCGAAGGTGCCTAGGACATGTACCAATTGGTTGGGACATATTATGGGCACAATATGAACACATTTTATGACATTTTTTATGACTTTTTATGGCCTGAAAAGTGAAAACCGACCTGATTACGACTTGCTATCACTTTCCTATATAAAATCAAGTCATGGATCATTCATAATCATTCAGAGATAGAGACCCTAATCTCTCTCTCTCTCTCTCTCTCTCTCTCTCTCTCTCTCTCTCTCTCTCTCTCTCTCTCTCTCTCTCTCTCTCTCTCTCTCTCTCTCTCAGGGTTTCAGATATAGGCAAACAACAGGGCAACGAGAAGGGCATGCAAGATAGTGAGGAGGAGTGCAGTCGGGTAGAGCATCGTCCCCTTCTCTGTCTCTCTCTCTCTTGGGGGTGAGGAGGAGCTCTTGCTACTAATGCTCTCTCTCTCTCTCTCTCTCTCTCTCTCTCTCTCTCTCTCTCTCTCTCTCTCTCTCTCTCTCTCTCTCTCTCTCTCTCTCTCTCTTAAGCAATAGGGTTTCAGACGAAGGCAAATAGCAGGGCGACGAGAAGGGCATGCAAGGCGGTGAGGAGGAGTGCAGTCGGGCAGAGCATCGTCCCCTTCTCTGTCTCTCTCTCTCTCTTGGCGAGGAGGAGCGCACAAGCAGAGCATTGTTCCTCACTGTTTTCGACATCTAAAGTTTGTAGTGCAGGGACCTCACCTCTACTACCGCTGATTCTGCCCAGTACTTTTATCGGTGTTACACGACCCCCAGACCTTGGTTCTCGCTTGCCTATAGACTGCTCACTTGCTGGAGCTTCTTCTCTGTCTCGGCGGGGCAGGCACACAATATCTGTGTAAAGTGAACAGATCAGAGATTCTCTCTCTCTCTCTCTCTCTCTCTCTCTCTCTCTCTCTCTCTCTCTCTCTCTCTCTCTCTCTCTTTCTCTCTCTCTCTCGCCCTGCCTACCCTGGCTCTCTCTCTCTCACCCACAGCCTCTTCATCCTCATGTCTACCCCCCAACCAGCCCATCAACAATGGCAAGGAAAAAGAAAGAAAAGGAGAAAGAAAATGCAAAAAACATCAGCAAACTGGATACCAACAAAGCAAAGCGAGGACACACACGTGGAGGATGACACTATCAAATACCATACACGCTCCTGAAAGGGGGTGTTGGATACACCACGGAGCTCCACAAGTGGGCTCCAAACAATTCTCCAGATAGGCCCCCAACACAAAAGGTATCCGCACTGTCGGTATCGATGGTTTCTCCATCGATACCGATCTTGATGCCCTCCACAGGATTGCCATTGATCTCATCTTCCCCCTCCCCCTACACAGTTATCTCTTCCCCCACTCCTCTTCTTGCCTCGTTACCCCTCTCTTCCCCCACAACCTCCCCTACTCCTCTTCTTACCTCAATAGTACCCACCCTTGCCTCATATTTTTCACCCAGTCCCTCCCCATTTCCATACCCGACTTCTTACTCTACACATGCCTCTCTCCTCCCCACCCATTCCTTCACTCCCTCACAGACCGTCTCCCCCCCTTTCTTCCTCTCTCAGTCGACCCCAATCCTCTACCCCTCACAGCCCACCCAGATCTTCACGTCCTCACCAGCAGGCTCATCCTCATCACCGACCCCACCTCACAGTTCTACTCCCTCCCCCACCTTTCTACAGACGACGGAGTTCACGGGATTTAACTTGAAGCCCTCTTGGACCAATCCCAAGTTCAGGAGACGATTATAGCCTCTCTTGGGGCTCAGTTAGCCTCTTCTAGGCTAGAGTCCTCCACAAAGAGACATGCAGATTAGGGTACTGATAGAGGAGGCGACACACAGGGACCTCCAGAGATTAGAGCCCTTACAGACACGATTGGGACCCTCTGCACCGACATATAGGTCCTACAAGTGTCACACACAGGACTCTATCAGCCGAGCTTCATGGCGGCTAGACAGATCAGATGTCGACCATATACAGACCAGGATCCAGCACCTGGATTCTACCCCGATAGCAGCAGTTGCCACGGTACAGGAGAGCAGATCACCACCCTCCAGTCGCGGAGGTCCAGCGGACCACATAGTGGGTGGACGTGGTTAAATGTTCACCCCCCAACCAGCACCCCACTATCTCAGCCACAGTGGTAGAGACGCAGCAGAGGGCCGTTAAGGCCCTCAGCATCAAGATCCGTGGCATTTAGCCACTCCCTGCAGTGACACCAGTGGCCTAGGCAGTGACATTTGTATCCCAGACTCTGGGGGTACATGACCACGGGGTGCTTGATGCATACAGAGCCGGCAGGGATCCCACCAGGCACCAGCCCCTAGTTATCCGATTCAGGGATGCTGCGTAGGCATGACTAACGGCTCTACGGATGAGGGCCAGGACTCAGGGATCACCCACAGGTTTTCATGGACGAGGACCTGACGTCATTACAGGTCACCGAGCGCAAGGTGCTCCTGACACAGAGAGATGCCCTCCGGGATGGCAAGTGGGCGGTGGTATAAGATGGACGTCTTATATCAGGACCCCTCAGGAGGCCACTCATGGCCCCCACCCCCGCTCCGACTGCATGATGGGATGGGGTCCATGAGACACACAGACGACAGAACACACTCCGGGTTGCAGTCTAGAACTGCAATGGTTCCTTGACTTCCTCTCCAAGGAACTTCCAGGAAGTCATCTCATGCAGAGATATAGTGTTCCTAACAGAGACACACCAGAGTCCAGAGCGAGGACTAACGCTTGTGATAGGCTACATTTGGGAGTCCGCCTTCAGGGACTAGACATGCTTGACAAGCAATGTCAGGGGATCAGGTGGGGTAGCAGTTCTATTCAGAGAGCATCTCAAACGACATATCTCAGTTGAGAGACGCAATGCACATGCCAGATACTTATGGGTTCGCATCAGGAGACCCCCTCTCAGATATCTGTTTGTCGCAATGTGCTACTTCCCACCTAGTGATTCAGCATATGCTAGAGCTACCACAGGACCCGGAGTCTCCCTTTTCGAGGATCTATCGGCAGATGTGTTGAGTTTTCCAGCCACGGGGTAGTCCTCCTAGTTGGAGACTTCAACGCGAGATGCAGGATAGACAGGAAGAGATCCTGGACTTCATTGAGGACCCCATCATCGTACATACAGTGCAGGCATAGGACCTAGACCGATATTCTGACGATGCTCACGTGAAGGTTACCAGGTATGGACGATGTTTACTAGATCTTCTTTCTGCTCATAGTCTGGTTATCTATAAACGGTTTGCAGAGATGGCCTCTTTTGCATAGAGCCACATGCTTCCCCTTTGGGGGCACAGGTTGCAGCATCATTGACTACGTCATGGGTCCTCCGGCTCTCATCCCCGACATTCACAGCCTTAGAGTTTCACACCCACTCCCATTTGCAGACCACTCACACATCATGTTCACCCTCACACGTATGACACACGAGTCTCCACCCAGATATCCAGATCCACAGCCATACCTTGAGATTCACTTTGACCATTCTCTGGACGATCTTTACAGCCTCCATTTATCTCAGCTCATCCACCACCAACCACCTCAATTCCCTACACTCCACACAAGAGAGATGGGATTTCGTCAATGAGTCCATGCTCACAGCAGCCCATGATTCCTTCCCAAGCACCACCCACTCTTCCCATCCCCGCCCTATAGGCAAGGTCCCATGCAATGGTTGGTACGACGACAAATGTAGGGCCATGCGTCAGCACCTACGTTTCGAGGAGAAGACCTTTGCACCTTGCCTAGCATAGACCAGGCGAGACTACAAGCGATTGACGAGATGCAAGAAACGTCAGTTCGTGATCCGGAATGAGGAGGAGCTAAGGAGTTTACTCTTTAGCTGTGACTCCAAGGACTTCTAGAAAAGGTTCCTTTGCCTCAAGTCCCACTCTCTACTCACACAGATCCTCGGGTTTGGTCTGCCTACACCTCCGCACTCTATGACATCCCTGACTAGCCCACCATGGACCCACCCCAGGACTCCAGACCCATATCTTCTGACCTATTTTCTGTCACCAACATTAGGTACGCTGTCTCTCGGTTAAAGAATGAGAGAGCTAAGGACCATGATGGGTTACAAGCAGAGTTTGTAACCCATGGGATTGATGCCTTAGCCCCGACCCTCTCCCGCCTTTTTAACAAGTGAGTCTGTACAGGCCTCCCATCCACATGGCTCACTAACACTATAGTACCCATACACAAGTCATGGACGCAGCAAACTACAGGACCATAATGATTGGCCACGTGTCATGGACAAGATTTTTGCATCCGTTTTCTAGAGATCCAGATCAATGAACAAGCAAAAGAGACACGACTTAGAGCACGGGGACAGGCAGGATTCCGCAGGGACTACGGAACACTAGATCACATTTTTACTCTCAGGGCCATGGTGGAGGAGGCGAGATCACGGAGCCACCGTCTCTACTGCTGCTTCGTAGACTTCAAGAGAGCATTTGATACTGTTCCCAGACACCATCTCTTGCACCGGATCCAACAGTTGGGATACAGCACGCAGATTTAGTGGCCTATAGAAGCACTATATGAGCATGTCATAGGCAGAGTCAGGACTAGGACCGGGCTCTTCGATGAGATCCATAGCAGAATAGGGGTGAAACAAGGTTGTCCTCTTTCACCTACACTATTCGGGTTATACATCGACGAGCTAGAAACTTTCATACAGACCTTGGGGTGGGGGGAGGGATCATTGTTGGTAGTAAGAGCTCTTATTCCGATTCTTCTTTATGCCGATGACGTGGTCTTGATCTCGTCCACTACACAGGTACTTCAGATGCACCTGGATGCTCTTCATAGGTTCTACCAGGAGAGGGAGTTGAATGTGAACCTTGGGAGAAGACCAAGGTAATGATCTTCAACACCTCTTATTCAGCATTCTAGAGACATGAGGGATTCGTGTTTGGAGGAGAGCAAGTGGAGCTGGTCAGATGTTACACGTACCTGGGGGTGGTCTTCACAGGGCCTTCCTTCACTATGATACCAGCGGCTCGAGACAGGATGTGAAGAGGATATGCTTCACTGGCACATCTCGAGAGACAGTGTCATCAGTCTCATTTCCAGCACCCGGACATAAAGTCCCTCTTGTTTGACACATTAGTGTGACCTGCCACCATGTATGGGAGTCCTTTCTGGGCCCGCGACCTCAGATTGGATGACTGGAGAGCAATCGAGAGGGTACAGGTTCTATTGTTTTTCAGGCTCATCAGAGCCAAGCCTTCAGCACCCCACCACATTTTACTGGCAGAGTTTGGAGCCTCACCATTGGTCCTCGATGCAGCCTTCCAGACTATCATATACCTCTAGCGGATCCTCAGATTTGGAGACATAGTAGAGGGTCGCACCCAACAGCTTCCATGGCTTGCTTTGACTTCATCCCAGGCTCTGGCAGATGCAGGTACTCAGAGATGCTGGTTCCATAGACTCCGTACATGGTCTCACTCGCTTGGCCTAGACTTAGATAAGCTTCCACCATTTAGATACAATCTCGACGCTCCTCACTTATATTATCATGACACCAGATCAGTCAAGTCATTCGTGCAAACCTGCTCCAGCTCTACACATTTCGTGCATGGATCCTCCCCACATGTTTGCATGTGAAGATGGCTACATACCGCAGTCATTTTCTGAGGATCTCGGACGAGGGTTTCATTGAGCCTCCAGGGTACACGGGGATACATCTCTCGCATAATGCACTCAGGATCTCTCTTGGACAGCTTAGAGTTTCATCCCACAGATTGGAGATTGAGGCAGGTAGGATGAGACGGACGAGGAGAGGCCAAGAGAGTCAGCAGACAACACCGGACATGCTCCATATGTGACATGGGCGAGGTTGAGACAGAGGAGCACTCCTTATGCAAATTCCCAGCGTACTATGAGATCCAGGGGAGGTTTCACTATCTCTTTAGAGATGGCTTTGGCCCTATTTCCAGGGTCATTGAGTATGAGGATCAGAGATGCCTAGCTCTATTCGTTAGAGAGGCTTTCACTTTCAGAGACAAGAGACTTAGACAGATGTAGGGCCACCAAACTCTCAATGCGCGAGACCCGGCAGCCAGACAGCCCACCAGACCAGAGATGCCTAGCTCTATTCGTTAGAGAGGCTTTCACTTTCAGAGACAAGAGACTTAGACAGATGTAGGGCCACCAAACTCTTGATGCGCGAGACCTGGGAGCCAGACAGCCCACCAGACCACACTGAGACTCACAGGGAGGATCCACAGATTTCAGACCCGACATGGCTGCAGAGGCCACTGTTGTACCTACAAGGATGCACATATGAGATGATTGAGCAGAGACGCATAGAGCACCTACATAGAGGCCACTATAGGAGACTAGTCTCACGATGCCACAGGACATTACGGGCATTCAGACAGAGACACCTCGGGGGGGACCCTCCATTGTTGCCTACGAATCGCGGGCTCTCGAGGGACCAGATTATCCACTTGATCCAGGGAGGAGAGGTGGAGGGGCACGACTTCTTCTACTATTATGGTGCACCTGACGAGGGGGCCCAGCCCTCATGTGAGTACCTATATGGCATGACATGCTTCTATGATGTACACTTATAGCATACTGCATAGCTTTTTTATTTTCATTTCAGTTTCAGTTCTAGATTCACACATTTTAGTTTCATTATACTTTCCGCGATAAGGCTCCCGAGCGCATCGACTTATGTATTCATGTATGTTTGACATGTGTCATGGACCCGTTTACGGTCCTTCGAAGACAATAATAAAATTTCATTTCATTTCTCTCTCTGGGACATTCGATATTTCAAGTAAAGCAAGAAAAATAAATAAAGCCACTGTAAATGGAAGCAAGTCAAAAGCTAAACATTTGCTTATCTAAATGTTTAAAAAAAATAAACATGAACTCACCGAACCCCTTACAGCCATATCAACAATTTGAACCATCCCTTGAACAATAGATGGGTCACTCCATATTGTGCATCTGTATGGTGGATTTACCTCAATGTTAGCCATTTAATCCATAGAATGTAAGTAGATTTATATATATCAATTCAATATTACTGGCAAGGATAGCACCATTGTGAGATAAATTGAAGGAAACTTACCATCCAACTCACTTCATGTCTTCACATCACAATAAAATAGTTTTCATTCTAAAATAAATGTCAATCAACTTAAAAGCATGAACACTTATATAGAAAGACAACATAAGTTAGCACATGCTACATCTCTGCAAGCATTCTCCTTTCAAATGCTTGCTTGATTACAATACATGCCATATCTAAGAATGTAGTCTCTGTCATTTGTAGGTTGCAATATCAATAGCTCACTCTCAACCTTTTGGCCATAGATTACATTTACATTCTTCTATATGCCATTTGCAATACCTCTTTGTAGACAACATTGGCTGTGTAGACTTCTTTTGAACCTTCTATGCTGCTTTCATGTTCCACAGTATCCCTTACACACACTTTCACTACATCAGATGATCTAACACGTGGCATAGCAACATACAACTGTTCATGTGTGAATACTTGTGAAGTCCCAATACACTCAAAGTTTGTCCTTGGGACTTATTTATTGACATACCAAAATCTAGCCTCACTGGAAACTATCTCCTCATGTCAAAAGGCAATTCAAGCATAGTTGGTATGAATGTTATCCTGGGAATAAAGACCCTGTCTCCAATGTTTGTACCTATAATAATTTCTACTTATATAACCTTTGAGTGAAAGTGCTTATATATCAGTCTAGTACCATTGCAAAGCCCTTGTGGTGAGGATCCAAATTGCAGAGCAGCATAATAGGAGCATTCATCTTTAGAAGCAAACGATGAGCTGGATATCCACTACCTAAATTTAAACTATTCAAGTACTCAATTGGATACATTATTCTGTCATTCTCAGATGAAACAATCATGTCTTCATTGAGGTATTCTCTTTCAAGACCAAGTAATGCACTCAAGACTAGTTCATTGATCTCATCAACCTCTAGATTTCGTGGTGCAAGAATAGCATGGTCTCTGAAAAAGCATGCATAGTCCTCCACTCTTTGAACATCTTTGTACACCCATTCAACCAAGCTCAAAATGGAGTTTCCATGGATCAACATTCATGGTGGAATTACAACTCTACCTTAATTGTTTAGATGGTCTAAAGAGCCATCTTCAATTTCTAAAGTCCATTTGATAAATTCTAGTTCTGTACAATCAAATGCACTCTGTCTGACCCGCATGTTTTGGGTGAGCTTTAAAACATTCACATATCTCCAAACATATGACCGGCATAACGTTGCATCAACAATATCCTCACGTGATCCCTTTGCCACAACTAGTAAGATTTGCCTGAAGTCACCACCAAAGAGTATAATTTTTCCACCAAAGATAATATCACTACATAATGTCTTGTCCAATGCTTCATAGGCATACTAATGCATCATTGGAGCCTCATTCCAAATGATCAATCTTGCAAGCTTCAACACCTCAGCCAATGGGCTATTACCTTTGATACCACATGTGCTAAAAGCACTTGATAGTAACAATGCAGCAATTCTGGACAATACACATGCCAAAGAAACTTGATTATCTCCACATAATCGAGATAGCAAGGCATTATAAGGATATGTTTTGACTAATCCACCTGGTCCATCAAGGAAAAAAACACCCCCATTATTCAAAGCAAAAACCTCAAGGATAGTATCAAATGCTCTTAATTAACAACTATTTAGACTCCTTTCCATGGATATAGACAAATCAACCTATTGAACTGAATCTCTTCCATTAGCAAACCATTGTTGACAATAGCAACAATTGATCTATCAGGAATAGGTAACCCTTCAAAATCATGTAGCCGTTTGCCATATTGTTGTAAGAGCTCTTACATGTGCAACAAAGCTTGGTTCTTTGCTATAGTAAAAATACAAAAACCATCATCAGCACACCCTCTCTACAAGCCATGAAAAATTCATCTGAAAGTTGTGTGCTCCAAAGCTGTCCACGGGATATAAGCTCACAAAAACCAGTATAGTGATAAATAGTTGACGTAGTTGGAATCCTTTTTTTCTGCAAGGAAGCTTCTTGAGTGAAGACACATACACACTCCTCATCACTCTCTAACATTTCTCTGGCTTCACATGTAACCTTAAAACAGGGATACAATTGTCCACTTATAGTTTATACATCCTCAAAAGATTTATAGCCTTTACACATTGTGAGTAAAATGCGTAGGTAGTATTGCTCACCTGCACTCGGGCTAACATTTATACATATGGCCAATCGTATTTTCCCTTTTTCTTTTAGTCCATGATCGAAGAGCTAAATTCCAAACCCACTTACAAGGAAAATCAACATACAGCAAGCTATTTGCATCTGCATGCAACTCATTGGCTCTGAACCACATTCGGTGAAAGTAGTTCTTTGCATCTGCATGCAACTCATTGGCTCTGAACCACATTCGGTGAAAGTAGTTCTTTAGTTTCTGCCACAACTAATTACATCACGCAAATCATCATGGTCATTGAATATCACATTATTTTGCATTGGAAGATAAATATGAAACCTTTGTATATCAAGCTTTTCATCATGCAAATCATATTGGTATAAGCACCAGCATGCCTTAGACGCAGACACGTACCATGCATCTAGATATTGACTAACCTCGTTAATAAACCCAAGTGTATCTTGCAACTCTATAGTAACTCTATCATGTCCTTTATATACATACTTACACAAATACTTCACTGTTGTAATAGTAGAGCATACTTTTATGTTAATATGTGCTTTGTATCTCATAGAGAAAAAGGATTATATGGAACGACCCATTGACTATCCACCCTATGATTTTTTACTTGGATGAAACTACCATTGTCTCACCGCATGTATGTTGGATACCCATTGTCATCAACAATAGTAGTCTCAAAAAACTTCCAGAGGATATCGATGTTTGCAACTCTCGTTAACGATGCAAGGAGAGCACATATTTAGTTCCATATATGAACGATGCAAGTTAGATATTTTTTTATAGCACCTGTTTGGGACATTATTTGAATATCTTTATGAACTACATGAAAATCATCTCCTTGACCCGGCATGATAGCAGCTACCTCACTCCCTGTAGGAACCAAGTATTGCCTTGAGGTTGGTTGAGCTTCTATGATGACCATTCTCAAATCAACATGTGGACTTCTCTACAGCATTTTTCTCATTGTAAGAAGTGCAGGGCATACGGATTATGTTCATACATCATTGTTTGCAACCTTTGAAGTACGACAGGATTTAAAGAAGACATTCCATGAAGTCTATTCTCCAATTCATGCTCCATATCATATACATATAATTGGGAAAATTGAGGAGCCGCACCTCGTGTTTCATCAAGTATTACAGAACCAACATGATGATAAGTAAAACCATGGATTCAAAAACTAAATACTCCCCCCCCTAGTGAACTGATTATCCGATTAACCACCCAATGAAACAAATGCCAATGCATTGTTACAAGAGCGTATATTCTTTCTATATTCCTTGCTTGCATTATCATTACCAAGTAATAACTCAACCAATGAAGGAGGATTTTCCAAAGGCAGCACCCACGTACACAACAGTGTTTGCCCACAAATTGTCCAAGCTTCCTTGACGTCTCACATTTCCAAACTAGTGCACGACAAAAATGTTCTGGAGAATGTACCCTTCACTCTTTAGGATAACCAAGAACATTTCCAAAACATACCACCAAGGGCATTTCCCAAGGGCATTTCCAAAACATTCTCCATAACATTTCCAGCGGTATAATCAAGGGCTCCTAAAGAGTGAAGGGTACATTCTCCAGAACATACCACCATAGTTGGCTGGTTTGGGTGCTTAACATTCCGAGGTAATGAAAGCACACACCTTATAGAGTGACACTGGGACATCGCTAACAGCATAGCAAATAGGCTGAAGATCATCAACACAACCAATCTCATTTGTAGTAGGTAGCTCATTCAAATCAAAAGAAACGTAGCCTTGTGACATATCTCTATGTGCCTGAACATTCTGATGTTCATTGATAGGTTCATGAACTACCGTAGCATTGGGGGTGGCTCTGTTACTCAAATCTAAGTGGATTCTACCATAGAATTCTCTATGCTCTTCCTCTTCTTCAACCCTTTCAAATGTTTTGATTTCATTTTCGTTAAAGTACTCCGTTAAATTAGCAACAATTTATTTTCAAATGCAAGTCCTTATCCGCGAACAATTGTGAGACACACGTGTTGTATCCAAAATTCAAAGTTAACAAACTTGGCTCGAACTTAGATATATGCAAGTCCTAACCATCTTTTGCTTTCTTTGAAAAACAAAATAATAAATACTAAAAAAAAGAGAGAACAAAATAGAAATAGAGATGTAAATAATTTGAGAAAATAAAAACTTCATAAATATCACCACAGTGAGCCGGATCTGGAAAGTTGCAATACAATTTGCTCCTTGAGCAAAAGCATCATTATTATCACAAAAATCTTTAGGCATCTACCCTAGTCTCCAACATATAGCTCATCTTTTTCATTATAGCATTGAGTCGATTAATAGATATCTTTAGACTCAATACCTCCAAACCTAATATATGTACTTACTCTTTTAGAGAATCAACTTGTTCTTTACATTCCCTATTACATCCACCCAGACGTTCCCCAATTTCAACATGTATATTTTTCATAAAAGACATCATGTCTAGTTGGTTATCCTCCATGCGACCACTACCATCAAGAACACGATGGAAAAATGATGAGTTAAATCATCTCTTAGGGTTCTCCCCTTTGGCTGCCACTTCCACCATGAATCTCATCCCAAAGATCATCTAAGTACTCCTTGCAAAAGCAACCTGATTTTTATCAGTGTGCTCGCATATGTTCACAATAGTTTGTAGTCATTTGGAGCTCGGCTATCCAGATGGAGTGTTTGACCGAGCAAGGTATTTTCCCACTCGAACATTCATCAACTCAGGCGGGGTACACAAATCTACTTCGACATTGGAAGCATCATTCGTGTGGCCACCACCAAGACATTGGAACCATTGTTATCATTCTAGATCTCCATTTACTGAAATCCAAAGTGAATATCTTAAGGCTCTATAAACATCTCTTTATATCTTTGTCAACATATAACATAACCCTAACTGTATACTGACACTATATATATGTAGATACCTCGTTGATAGAAAAAGTACACAATGATAACTCTTAGCTTAGCAATACATATAACTGTCTCTGTTAAAGTCTAGGATTGCCAAAGCCATAAAGAAAGGTCTTTACTTTTTAAGAACATTTCTATACTATTATTAGCTTAGGCAGCCAAGCATATCATATCAATATTATAAACTGCACTTATGTGCACACACAAAAGTATTAGACGTGGCAAAGATTGCAATTACATAAACAATATTAAAAACACCCATAACATACAAAGAGATATAGAAAGTATTTTAATGTGCAGTCTGTTCTCTCTCTCTCTCTCTCTCTCTCTCTCTCTCTCTCTCTCTCTCTCTCTCTCTCTCTCTCTCTCTCTCTCTCTCTCTCTCTCTGCTAAGCATATCACCATAAAGAAAATCTCTTTATCTATGCATCACATATCAACTCCAAGCTCAAAAATAGATAGAGACAAAAGCATAACAATAAAACTAACCTCAAGTTGAGGAGAGAATGGTATTCGAAACCACCAACTTTAATGCTATCATCCTTGTGCTTGCCTGTACACAATCACACACAAACATCAAAACAATTATAATTCTTATGGTCTCTCTATTTTTCTCACCATGTCCTAGCTACGTTTCACACCACCAAATACAGAGAAAAAAGGGCAGAGTAGCTATATATGTAGACAACAAAAAACTTATGATTTCTCTATTTCTCTCCCTCTCGATTTCTCAAAGGCAAGGGTACTATTTGTATGTTACATGTGTCTAAGAGTGGTGTGTGTGTGTGTGTGTGTGTGTGTGTGTGTGTGTGTGTGTGAGAGAGAGAGAGAGAGAGAGAGAGAGAGAGAGAGAGAGAGAGAGAATGATCAATAACCTCAAAGATAATTATATCATTAACTTCATCAATTTCCTTCTCGGAATGCACTTCAATATTTCCTTGATAATGAAATGATTTTCCTCAAGACTCTTACATCTGCTACCCACAATGTAAATGAACTTGGACAAGCGCCGGTAATGGTGTGACAGAGTATTTATGGTGGCGATTCCCGCTTCAAGAGCATGTGGCAGCAAGATAGGATGAAGTCCTAAGTGATGTAATTCATGAATATATTATGAGAGTAGCCATTGTAATAGCATTAGGCCTCTTATGAGCCTAAAGTGCTCGGTCGGCCACAGTTTAAGTGAGTGTGAACACTTATGGCCATGTATATAAGTGAGTGTGAACACTTATGGCCATGTATATAAGTGAATTTCTCTCATAATACAATATATTCTCCCATTGTGCAATTGAGTCTTGCTCTTGCTAATCTCTCTCCCTAATGCATGCTAGTGAGTGTGTGTGAGTGAAGTGAGGTGAGAGGAGGGATGAGGACCCGTAGTGCAACATGGCGGTGTAACAACTCTCGCAGGAGGCACGATGGAAGTGATTCTCAAGGAGTTGTAGAGCTTGGAGACCTCAAGGGTTACGAGCTCGGCCATTGGAAAGATCCTCTCACGATAGTTGCGATTCACTAGGTAATCTCTTTTTAGATGTGTTTCAAGGAGGGTTAGGGTGAGCCACAACATTTTTTGGCACCACTACCGAGGAGCCATCCCTTAGCTTTTTTCATCGTTTTGCCTCTAATCTACACATTACCCATTGCCCATTATCTTGATTAATGGTTTCCCATGAAAAAGATGTGGATTTGATAATGATTTGTGTGAGATTTGGTGTAGAATAGCTCTCTTTTTTGTTTTTGAAAGAATGCTTTTTGCTTAATTTTTAGATTAATTTATTGTTTTTGTGGTTTTTCATGTTCGTAGGGCTTGCACATAGTTTGTATCAGTCTTAGTTTGCATTCATTGCATCAAACAATGCAATAGAATGCAGTTTTAGTGAATGTTAGCTCTCTTTAGTGTTAAACATAGAACTAAGATCATTAATTTTAGTTTAATTGTGTGTGTTGTTGAAATTGTTTGTATTAGAGTGTTAGTAAGCATTAAGAGCAGCTTAATCTCTCAAAAAATTTCTTAAAACCATCAAAAAATCCTTGAATTTGACTAATTTCTCTTAATGGACTGGTTTTTGTCATTAAGGGTGATTAATCTTATTCAAGAGGCCAAAATTTTAGAAAATGTGTTAATTGGAGTCTAAATTGATCATATGAATAGTCGAAATTGGTGTTTTTGAGTGTTTTGAGAGCATCTAGATGCATCAAAACACCTAATCATATCAATTTTTTCATCAATTGAAGAACCCAAAAATAATAATTTTACGGAACCTAAAAACTTCACGGTTCATGGAACCTAAAAACTTTACAGTTCATGAAACCTAAAAGGTTCACGGAACCCTTTAAAAAAATGAATTTAATAATCCGTGAAGTCCGGTTCACGGCGTGAACCATTTTTTGCAATTTCACGGAACAAGTGTTCACGCCAAAAACAAAAAACAAAAAAACAAAAAAATCAAAAAAATTAAAATTTATAAAACTCGTGAAGTCCGTCGTTGAAAAGGGGTCCCTTGGCAAAAAAACACCTTTGTTTGGAGGCTCGCATCTCCTAAACCGTATATCCGATGAAGGTGCTCTAGGGCTCATCGTTGAGAAAAGCTGACATTGAGCTCTTCGACTTTGGACTTGGCCGTCCGAAGTCCAAATCAACCATTTTGGCCTCCGACCCAGCAGCCTCAAAATTTAACCCAAAAATCAAGGCAAAAAACAACCCAAAAACCACGAAAATCGTAAAAAAAACAGCGTGAAAATGACAACACGCCATATTCGAGCTACTTTTTAAAGGTCTAAGAGTACACCAAGCCTCTTGAGGTTGTAACGGGCTGTGGGAGAATATAAAAAGCAAAAAAATAAATAAATGTGGTTGCTCATTAAGGAGCATTTAGGCACTCTAACATGGCCACGATAGAGGGATTGCCGGGATCACACAAGGACTGAACCCAAGCTGACATCTTCGAGCCCTTGAGATCTATGCCACAAATTCACCTCCCAATACCATTAGCCATGCCTATAACAAGTGTGTCATCAAGTTTTACACCCCCTATCACTTTGATCCCACCAGCGGCAAATCCTATAAGTACTAACCCTTTCCTGGATGCCCACACCTTGGACATACTGACTAGTTTAGAAAGCGGGGTAGCCCAAGGACTCAGTGAGTCTCTTCCAACAAGAGCACTCACATACGGCCTCAGTGATTCATACAGAAATACGGTCGTACAAATTTATAAAATTATGGGCAAATACGACGGAATGAAAGACCCTGTTCAATTCATTCAAATGTTTGAATAGAGATGTGAAGCCTTTGGAAATCCCAACTGCCCCACTAAGGTACATGCGTTGAACTTATGCTTAGAGGAAAAAGCTAGTCGATGGTACATCGCATTGATGCCGGCGATCAAGACCAACTTCAAAACCTTGAAATCAGCCTTTATACATGGCTTTTCCAAACAAGGTGATCGGTGGAGTGTAGTAACAGAACTCTATTATTCAATTGAGCGTCAACCAAATGAATCCATTAGAGATTTTATCCTTAAGATAAAACTTTTGGACTCACATTGTGAGTCATGGAAAAAATTAAATGATGTTCAATTGAAGAGATGTTTCATGATGGGCTTGAAGAATAATAGCTTACACAACTTGATCCTTGTATCCAATCCGGAAACATTCGATCAATGTTATAAAGAAGCAATATGTTTAGATGACAACATGCTAGATCTAAGCCAAGTGAAGCAATGGCAAAAGAAAGATCAATCTTGGAATTGACATTCCCAGAATTTTATGCAACTTTGCTTAAAACCTTACAGCCAACATCTCTAAGAGAGGATGAAAACCTTCAAAACCAGACATCCTTAATGCCTCTAAAAGTGAGGAAAGAAATGCCTTGTGTTGAGTGCAATCACTTCTACGACCATCCCAGTCCTCATTGTGCATACAAGGCACATGTTCTTCTATAGTGCATATATTGCAAAACCTTTGACCATGATACTAAAAAGTGTTCTGCTTCATCCACAATTAACTCAAAACCTCCATCTCCAGCGTACCAAACAAAAACTGCTCAGGAAGCAATTAATCGAGCACTTTAGTGTTTCTATTGTTGTGAACCTCACAAGGTGGTAGACTGCACAGTTTGGAATACTTCCATGCCCACCGACCAATGTGTGAACAATGTGGCATTGAACACATGTTCCAATATTGCCCACGATTTGTGTCAATGCAATTCGTCTCACAAAATACAACTCTTAACATCTTAAGTGTATAAAACGAGTAATTGTCCACAGTGCCCTTGAATGTGTTTACACGTTTACAAGCCAAGGCAGGAAAAACAGTCAAAATCTATGATGTTGAACACAAAAGGATAGAAGCCTCTTCCACAAAAGCCCCTCTACACAATGACCTACCACTTGCGTCGATCGACTTCGATAAAGCATCTACTCCTTCAACCCATCCTCACCTATGAAGTTCGATGCCAAAACCTTGCAATCAGCATCTATTCCTGAAGAAGTTCCCAGAGCCTAACCATCTATCTCTAACAAGGAACTCAAAGGGAAGGCCCCGGATCCTATGCATCTTCATCGACAAACCTCACCAAAGGAGACAACCACATGCTCAAAGGCCTCGTCATCAAACAACCACTCCACAAAAGACTCTAGCCTCATCGATCGATGCCCATGAGTCTCAAACCTGTAGCCTCAGCGCCAACCAAAGTCAAGGAGGGCCCCAAACCTTTCACATCAACCCAAAAGAAAACTCCCCCAAGACAACCACAATCACGATATCTTAGTAGTATCAAGGTGTGGTTGAAGAAGCAGCTACTTGTAGCTCAAGGCTACTATGAAGGTGCCAATCAAATTTGGGTACCTCAACAATCAAAGCCTCTTCCTCAACGCAGCACTCGGAGGCCAAGGAAAAAGAAAAGTACTCCACAACAACAAACACAGTCCCCAAAAAACCTATGCAAGTTTCTTAAAAAACTCCACCAAGTCATCAAGTGTGGGTACCAAAAACACTGCTACACGCATAAGGGTACTACAAAAGAAATACCAAAGCTTGGGTCCCCAAGCACATCACAATGTCCCCTAGGCTTGCATAAAGAAGAAAGCCTCAGCACCAAGCACATCGGCCACAAGTTTACAATGATCATCAAAGATGGGTGCATGTGCATGTGCTCAACAGCAAGGATACTATGATGGTAATTCCATCATATGGTTGCCAAAATCGAACAATGTGAAGAAAACCTTACCAGCGACTTCAACTCCAACAGCTTCACCTAATGTTCGACAAGAATGGAGGCCCAAGCAACAACAATCAAATCACTCAACCACTCTCGTACATTCAGTACCAACACAAGAGCTTGTGTGTTCAAGCAAACAATTAACAGTCTTCCCTATTGCTTCGATAACATTTGAGCAACAAATTCAAGAATCAATACCCACGTCTATAACGGAAATTTATGAATGCATCAAGAACAAAATGATAATGGTCTTGTCAGCCCTCTGGGGGATGAGAGAAATAAGTGCACAAGAACCTGTTGCTCACATGTCATGCTCTAGTTGACCCATAGAATCATTTCAATAAAAAATCATCGGGGTCAAAACCTGCACTTTCACAGGTTTAGGCAATTTCATGGAATAAATTCATGGCCAAAAAAAACTCACGGAATTCCATCTCACAGAACTACATCTCATGGAATTTCAGTTCACGGCCTGCACTTTCACGATTTAAGCCTCTTCACGGATTAAGCCATATCACTCAATAGGCACTATATATTTGTTAAGCTTATTGCTTACTATTCTTTTGGCTAAATTAATGTAGCAGCTACTTCATGATTGAGTACATATCCATACTCATGCACTGGAGAACATTTGCACCAAAGCCTCACCATCGACAACTTCCAGGTACATCCCTAGATGGGGGAGCCATGGTGGAAAAAAGCCTGGTCAATGGTACAACCCATCATCTAGAATTTTCTTTCAAATTACAAACCTCTCCAAACGACGCCACCATCTTCACAAATCAATGATCTTCAACCCTTAGTGAAGATATCTATATTAGCCTCGCAAGTCGACGTAATTCTTTCAATCCTCACCAACAAGTGGCTACTTCAACACACAGAGCAGTTAAATAAGAGTCTATATGACTCAATTCTTGTACTTCAACACACAGAGCAGTTCAATAAGAGTCTATACGACTCAATTCTTGTACTTCATATAAATTTGCTTCATAAGAGTACTTCAATATACATAAAAACATAAGAAGCACATGGACAGAAGAAGACAGGAACAGGTCCTTCTCAACAACATTTAACAAGAATCTTGCCACACAAAGGGACATCATCAAAAGCCAATTACTTCAAATGCTGAATGTCGCTTCAATGAATCAAATGAAGAACTAAGAATTATCATCTCGTTTTGATGATTAAGTCTACGTTCCTCTAGATCCTTCCCTCTCTTCTCTCCTGTTATTAACATCTCTTAGTGTCCCCACTAACAAAAATCACATGTAAATGTGCCGATGATTGCCAAAAACAAATTGAGTCAATAATAATAATAATAATAATAAAAGGACTCACACAAATATAAAAATGCAATCATTCACAAAAAACCCCATGCCCCACCCTGTTAGGAATTCCGAATACACCACTAATTTCTTCATTCATTAACTAGCTTTTCTTATTTCTTCCGGGAGGAACAAAGATAATTGAACGTCACTCAACATCAAAGCCATCGACAAAGCTTTTTCATTCTCCCCACACAAAGGTCTTTAACGCAATCACGCAAACACGATCGCCATCAAGAAGGGGGAATATTAACCCAATTCTAGGGTTAACAAGAGCTACCGCCATTATCTTACATCAAGGAGTCACGGTGGTAGATAGACCAAAGGGTCATACATTCAAGATATGAAGCAATAGTGTCCAAAGCTACAACTTGTGATGGGCGCCTGTAATGGTGTGACGAAGTATTTATGGCGATTCCTGCTTCAAGAGCGTGTGATAGAAAGATAGGATGAAGTCCTAAGTGATGTACTTCATGGATATATTATGAGAGTAATCATTGTAATAGCATTAGGCCTCTTATGAGCCTAAAGTGCCCGTGAACACTTATGACCATGTATACAAGGTGAATTTCTCTCATAATACAATATACTCTCCCATTGTGCAATTGAGTCTTGCTCTTGCTAATCTCTCTCCCTAATGTATGCTAGTGAGTGTGTGTGAGTGTGTGTGAGTGAAGTGAGGTGAGAGGAGGGACGAGGACTCGTAGTGCAACGCAACGGTGTGACAACGCTCACCGGTGGAAGTGCTGCTCAAGAAGTTGTAGAGCTTGGAGACCTCAAGGATTATGAGCTTGGCCATTGGAAAGATCCTCAACGACGACAGTTGCGGTTCACCAGGTAATCTCTTTTTGGATGTGTTTCAGGGAGGGTTAGGGTGAGCCACAATAGAGAGAGAGAGAGAGAGAGAGCATAAGAAAAGAAGAAGAGAGACAAAGACGGTATTTATATAAAAATAAATAAAGACTATTTAAATATCAATGGTCACAGAAGAAGAACACAACCATATTTATTTTCAAATGAACTTATGCTTTGGGATACATTTAATAACTTCGTCAAATACTTAACGTACTTGATATCATGGGCTAGAGGCATTATAGTCTATTTCATAAAGATAAAGCAAGGCTAGACTTTCTTTAATATTCATTAGCATAATATTTTCATCTAATTTTTCTAAATTTAAATGTACAATACTTTTAAAAACATCATTCCATCCAATAGCATGAACCACCCATGGCCCGAACCAGCTTGGACTATCAAAAAAGCAACGCTCAAATTCTAAAGCCAAATTTACCATTTCCTCAAAGGAAAGAGTACTCCTCATGTGCTAAAAAAAAATGTGTGTCACCTCTTCTATCTCTGTCAATTATACATACATACATACATATAGGTAAGTAGATACATATGTATATGAATGAAAATTGTAGCTAATATGTGCAAAGATATACAAAGATGTGCAACATATAAAAAGATGTGACATGTAAATAACACATCTAATTACAAAGATCACCATGAAAGTTAAAAAGCATATTGCACAAAAAACATGAATATTTTAAAGAAGGGTCCTCCTACAATGAAGAGTGTATCAAAGAAAGGAATATTTTTAGATTTGTCTATATATGTATGTATGTATGTATACACATATATACATACATACATTAATCTTATAGATACATGAAAATAAATATAACTTATTAACTTTTATTGCACTAACACACACACTCTCTCTCTCTCTCTCTCTCTCATTCTCTCATGTTTGTACAAAATATGTGGCATTCTTTTTTATATTAACACACCAACTCTCTCTCTCTCTCTCTCTCTCTCTCTCTCTCTCTCTCTCTCTCTCATGTTTTATATTAACACACCAACTCTCTCTCTCTCTCTCATGTTTGTACAAAATATGTAGCATTCTTTTTTATATTGAAACTGCATTTACAAAACTGCCCACCCCTAAACACAAAAAGCACATAATCAAGAACACACATATGTACTCTCTCTCTCTCTCTCTCTCTATCTCTCTCTCTCTCTCTCTCTCTCTCATAACATAGCTATATTCAAAAAACATAACATGGGCAACATACATCTTGAACGTGCTCTCTAATTTAAAATACATTACACTATACAGATTTTGTAATATGTACGTTCATCCATGTGTGCTCTACATGTGTGTGTGTGTGGTTGTGTGTGGGTGTGTGTATGCATATGCACCCACACACACACATACTCTCTCTCTCTCTCTCTCTCTCTCTCTCTCACACACACACACACACACACACACACACACACACACACAACCACATAACCTTTTATCACTTTACAACAAACTCATTCAAAGGCAACAAACATGCAAGGGCATCCATGTGTGTGTGTGTGTGTGGGAGTGTCTGTGTGTGTGTGTGTGGGGGGGGTGTGAGTGTGTGGGGGGAGTGTGTGTGTGTGTGTGTGTGTGGGGAGGGTGTGAGTGTCACCATATGTGTATATGTATATGGGCCAAAAACATAACGTGGCATTATTTCTTGGGGTGTGTGTGTTTGTGTGTTTGTGTGGGTGTGATTGGGTGTGTGTGTGTGTGTGTGTGTGTGTGTGTGTGTGTGTGTGTGTGTGTCACCCCATTTACAAAACATTTGCTCTCTAATTGAAAATACATTACACTAAACAACTTTTGTAATATGTACGTGCATCCATGTGTGTGTGTGTGTGGTTGTGTGTGGGTCTCTCTCTCTCTCTCTCTCTCTCTCTCTCTCTCTCTCTCTCTCTCTCTCTCACACACACACACACACACACACACACACACACACACACACACTCATCCCCATAACCTTTTATCACTTTACAACAAACTCATTTAAAGGCAAAAAACATGCAGGGCATCCATGTGTGTGTGTGGGTGTGTGTGTGTGTCGGGGTGTGTGTGAGTGTCACCATATGTGTAAATGCATGTAGGTAAAAAAACATAACATGTGGCATTATTTCTTGAGGGGGGGGGCAAAAAACATGCAGGGCATCCATGTGTGTGTGTGGGTGTGTGGGTGTGCATCCATGTGTGTGTGTGTGTGTGTGTGTGTCACCCCATTTACAAAACATGCCCACACCCCGACTTGATAAACAAATATATGCATATGCACCCATGTGTGTGTGTGGGAGTGTTTGTCGGTGTGTGTGTGTGTCACCATATGTGTATATGTATGTAGGCAAAAAACATAACATGTGGCATTATTTCTTGGGGTGTATGTGTGTGTGTGGGTGTGCATCCATGTGTGCTCTACATGTGTGTGTGTGTGTATGTCACCCAATTTACAAAACATTTACTCTCTAATTTAAAATACATTACACTATACAACTTTTGTAATATGTACGTGCATCCATGTGTACCCTACATGTGTGTGTGTGTGGTGTTGTGTGGGTGTGTGCATACGCACCCACACACACACACTCTCTCTCTCTCTCTCTCTCTCTCTCACACACACACACACACACACACACACACACTCATCCACATAACCTTTTATCACTTTTTACAACAAACTCATTCAAAGGCAACAAACATGCAAGGGCATCCGTGTGTGTGTGTGTGGGGGGGGGGTGTGTGTAAGTGTCACCATATGTGTATATGTATGTAGGCAAAAAACATAACATGTGGCATTATTTCTTGGGGTTTGTATGTGTGTGTGTGTGTGTCACCCCATTTATAAAACATGCCACACCCCGACTTGATAAACAAATGTATGCATATGCACCCATGTGTGTGTGTGGGAGTGTTTGTGGGGGGGTGTGTGTGTGTCACCATATGTGTATGTGTATGTGTATGTAGGCAAAAAACATAAATGGTGACAACAAGAAATATTCTAAACCTATTGAAAATTACAATAAATTATTTAAAAGGTGCATAGATTTTAGAATTTTTGACCGACCAAGGTTGATTCTTTAGAATGTATATATAGTTTTTTAACTTTTTGAAGGACAAATCCAACTTTGATGATGGATAGCCTCCATGTGTGTGTGTGGGAGTTTTTGTGGGTGTGTGTGTGTGTGTGTGTGCGTGCGTGGGGGTGTGTGTGAGTGTCACCATATGTGTATATGTATGTAGGCCAAAAACATAACATGTGGCATTATTTCTTAGGGTGTGTGTGTGTGTGTCCATGAGTGTGCATCCATGTGAGCTCTACATGTGTGTGTGTGTCCATGGGTGTGCATCCATGTGTGCTCTACATGTGTGTGTGTGTGTGTGTCCATTTACAAAACATGCCCACACCCCGACTTGATAAACAAATGTATGCATGTGTGTGTGTGTCACCATATGTGTATATGTATGTAAGCAAAAAACATAACATGTGGCATTATATTCTTGGGGGGTGTGTGTGTGTGTGTGTCACCCCATTTACAAAACATGCCCACACCCCAACTTGATAAACAAATGTATGCATATGCACCCATGTGTGAGTATGGGAGTGTTTGTGTGTGTGTGTGTGTGGGGGGGTGTGTGTGTGAGTGTCACCATATGTGTATATGTGTGTAGGCAAAAAACATAAATGGTGACAACAAGAAATATTCTAAACCTATCAAAAATTACAATAAATTATTTAAAAAGTGCATACATTTTTTAGAATGTGCATACAATTTTATAAACTTTTTGAAGGACAAATCCAACTTTGATGATGGATAGCCAAGGTTGATGTCCACAAAGTTTCAAATTTAGTGTATTTTTTATGATGCCCAATAATGACCGTCACAAATAAAGCTTGATATTATTACCCATCTAATTAGAAAGGAATACCCAAAACAACCCTCAAAAATTAAGCTTGGTGCGCTCGCATATGTCCACACTCACACACACACACACACAAACACACACACATGCGCACATGGCAATGTATGTATGTACATTCTCTCTCTCTCTCTCTCTCTCTCTCTCACACACACACACACACACACACACACACACACACACATAGAGCATGCACATTAAAAATACTTAAGACATTTTAAAAAATAAACACACACACACACGACACACATTAAAAATACTTAGATTTTAAAAAACTTGAAAAACTTTAACATTAACATTCAAAAATTAAAAAACTCTCTCAAACAAAGACACACACACACACACACACACACACACACACGGCCCATGCATGTTAAAAAATGCTTTCACCAAAAAATTAAAAAACTCTCTCAAACACACACACACACACTCTCTCTCTCACCCACACACACACACACACACACTCTCTCTCTCTCTCTCTCTCTCTCTCTCTCTCACACACACACACACACACACACACACACACACACACACACACACACACACACACACGTGGTGCATTGTAAAAATATTAATATTTAAAAACACACACACACACACACACACGTGGTACACTGTAAAAATATTAATATAAAAAAAACACACACACACACACGACGCACTATAAAAATATTAATATTAAAAAACAAACAAACACACACACACACACACACGATGCACTTTAAAAATATTAATATTAAAACACACACACACACACACACACACACACACACACACACACACACACAAAGAGCCTGCACACATTTAAAAAAGGTCTCTCTCAAACACACACACACACACACACACACACACCCACACACATACATATACACACATGACACACTGTAAAAATATTAATGTTAAAAAATAAACACACACATACACACACACATGGTGCACTGTAAAAATTTAAAAAAATAAACACACACACACACACACACATAGCGCATTGTAAAGATATTAATTAAAAAACAAACACACACACACACGACGCACTGTAAAAATTTAAAAACTATTAAAAACAAACACACACACACACGACGCTCTCTCAAACTCACACACGGTGCACTGTAAAAATAATAAAAAAAAGCTATTTGAAATACACACACACATGGCCCCGTGGACAGTAAAAATTACAAAAAAAGCTCTCTGAAATACACACATGGCCCTGTGCGCAGTAAAAGAAAATCACCAAAAGAAATAAAACTCTCTCAAGCGACGATGGGGTTGACCAGAAGATGACGAAGGCACACTCTCTCAAGCAACGATGAGGTTGACCGGAAGATGACAAAAGGTGACCACCCTAGAGACGATGATGAAGCCCCCCAAAGAGAAACAGCCGAAGACACCTGCACATAGAGAGAGAGAGAGAGAGAGAGAGAGAGAGAGAGAGAGAGAGAGAGAGAGAGAGAGAGAGAGAGAGAGAGAGAGAGAGAGAGAGAGAGAGAACCTCAAACGTAGGTATGGGAGAGCAAACGCAACAAAGGAGGGGAGGAGATAAGAACACAGAAAGGAGTGCAAGGCAGAAGGGTGGCTTGCATGGTTAATGTCGGTGGGTGTACGACGTCCTTAGGCATCAGACGACCGTTGCATGCTAAATGTCGGTGGGGCAGGAAGACGGCGGAGCGCCAGGCATGCACGGTTAATGTCGACGACAGGTGCACGACATCCTCACGCATCAAATGACGGTTGCATGCTAAATGAACCCGATGGGAAGACAACACAGCGCCAAGCATGCTCAAAAAAATCCGCCACGTGGAGGGGGGCGTTAGCCAGGTTAGATAATAGTAGATGGGAATCATGACAAATCTCCTTGTTTTTGCAAAGCTAGGATTTTCAATCTACAAGTTGCATCCCTTTATCCTGGGCAAACTATGCCATGTAAGAAAGAGCATGCGATAAAGATGTTTATTAATAAGCATCCAAAACTTTTTTTAAAGGTTGCATTAATTAATTAGTCCCTTCCCCGTGAATCAAAATGTTACAAATATCAGTGTTTTGTAAGATTCATGATGATCAAACTTAAAATAGTATCTCTGTTTTTTAAAGTCTCTTTGCTTGATTTTTAGAGATCGCTTCGTACACATGCCAGTTCAATCCTCTCTCTCTCTCACTTTGCTGCTCTGGAGCATTCTTGCATATTTGATGTTGTGACTCTCTCTAGGCAAGCTTGGCATCATGATCTCTGCCCCCCTAGTACATCAAAGGTATGAGCACCAAAATCACAGCACCTCTCTCTATCTCTTCATCTCTGTTTCTGTTTGTTTGTCTCTCCCGCCTGCAAAGAAGCAAGTGGAGTGTCATGTGACCCCCAATCGTCGATGTATGAGTTGCATTAGTCATAGACCAAGGTTCAAAGGCTCAAAGGAAGCCCGCATGTGTAGGTATATGTGAAATGTCCATCCCAAATGGAGGCCAAAAGAAGACACCTAGAAGAAGGTGAAAAATAGCAAAAGTGGGTGCTCATTTCAAGGGAGATGGTGCTCAAATCTAGCTAGGATTAGGGAATGTCTTAATCAAGCTTAAGAGCCATAATTAGTGACTAATGGAGATGTACTTAAGCTTATATAAAGGCCCTCTATCTAATGGATTATCATGTGAGCTTTTCCCTAAACTCTCGTGTCTTGTCATTATGCTCTAGTTTTGTCATTAGTCTTAATCCCTTTCTTGCATTTCTATTATGTCAAGATGATGCTAATGCATTTCTGCACACCCTAATCCACTCTAGGCATGAAATTCTTTTGGCTGGAGTCAGAGCAACTCGCATAGTAGCCAACTGCACCACTAAGCAATAGTAAGCAAGAAGATGGGACTAAAAGATGACTACCAATTGTTGCATGCTAGGGTAGACGAGGATGAACGATGCGTTGCGATCGTGAGGGATAACCAATGGAGAGCATCGGTTGGGCAAGGGAAACATGTTGGATATACGTCGTGGAGGTGTTAGGGAAACCTTAGTAAAACCTTAAGTAAAGGTATTAATTAATACCTTAAGAAGAGGTATTAATTAATAGTAAAGGTATTAATTAATACACACCATTGACCAAGATGAGAGTTGTGAATAGACACCCAACCTCATTGATGTACGGCCCTTCTTTTTGTTGTTGCTCCACGTGGACGAAAACGGCAAAGGAAGCGGCGGCGAGGGTCGGGCGGGGCAAAAAGCGTGGCAGGCCAACCAAAAAGCATCGGGCCAAATAGTGAAGCGATACTTCTAATTTGGTGGCGGCTTCCGCCGGTGGGCCTGGCGGCGATTTTTAAGCCAGAAAGGGAAGATGCCGGCGGCTTAGGGTTTTCTTTAGCTATGGCGGACAGCAAGGACAGGCGGCAGGCGATAACCGCTTCACCATTGTCTCCCGCCAAACTTCCCCGTTCTTCCAAGAAAATCAAAAGCAGGCACGCTGCTATCGCCATTTCTGCGGCCGAGCCCTCTCTTGTTGCACAGGCTGCTCTCCCTTCGCACAGATTCAAGGTGCTGCTGAGACCTGCAGAAAATCCTAACCATCAGAAATTTGCAAATCCAAGCCATCACAAACCATTGCCGTCTGCAAACCCTAGCCATCACAAACCCTTGCCTTATACACACCCTAGCCATCAGAAACCCTCGCCTGCTGCTGCTAACTCTGCTAACCCTAATCCTAGCCGTAGCCATGGCCATGACCCTCTCCGTTTCGCCTCTTCCACCATCGCCACCAGAGGGAGCTCCCTTGCCGGAAGCAAAAGCTCCGTGGCAACCTCTGCAGCGGCAGATGATGATCTCGACACAGACGATCTGGGAGAGAAGCCATTCAAGAAACGCAAGCTGGAGGAGGTCGCCATTGCTGCTGCCGCCATTGCTGGCTTTCCCCATCCGCCGGCTACCCCTGCCCCACACATTAACAAGAAAAAGCCGACTGGTGGTTTGGTGGCAAGGCAGGGCTTGATGTCACCTCGGATCTTGTCTGACAGGGTATGCATGCTCTCTCTGTGCAATGTGCATGTGTGCTGTCCGAATCTTATCATCTACACACACACACACAC